>NC_063012.1:10000000-10340572 GCF_020509005.1 Fulvia fulva
GCGACAGGTAACTAGGGGGATTTAGGCGAGCGGCGTTATAGTAGGACACCGCCTACTACGCCGTCGGATACGTCGGTCTCTATACGGGTCTCTAGTTCGAAATCGAAGTGCTATAGAAGCGGGTTCTTAACAAACTTCGCTTTAAGTAAGTCAAAAGCCTCCTAGTATTCGTCGGTCTAGGCGAACTTCTTACCCTTACGCGTAAGCTTCGTCAAAGGGCGTACTACGCCCGAAAATGCGTAGATAAAGCGGCGGTAGAAGTTAGTAAAGCCTAGGAAACCCTAGACCTCTTTAACGTTCGTAGGAGTATCCTATTCGACGATAGCGTCGATCTTCTCTTAGTCTATCTTAATGTCGTCTACGGTAATAATCAAACTAAGGAACTTGACTTCGGTCTTCTTAAACTCGTACTTATTAATGTCGAGCTATAAGCCGGCGTCTACGAGCTTCTAAAGGACCTTATAGACGTGCTCGCGGTGCTCCTCCTTAGTCTCGCTATAGACTAGGATGTCGTCGATATAGGTAGTATAGAACTGATCGAGGAACTCCTAAAGAATATCGTTAATAAAGTTCTAGAAGGTACTAGGCCCGTTATAAACGCCGAAGGGTATAACGAGCGACTCGAATAGCCCGTAGCGAGTACGGAAGGCTATAAGATACTCGTGTCCTTCTACTATTTGTAACTTATTAAACATAGCGATGACATCGAGCTTAGTAAAGTACTTGGCCTTAGAGAGGCGCTCGAGCGTCTCCTAAATTAACGGTATTAGGTAGCGGTTCTTCTCTATAATAGCGTTTAAGCCTCGGTAGTCTACGTAGAAGTGTAGACTACCGCCGGGCTTCTTAACGAACATAACGGGACTACTAGCGCTAGAACGGCTCGCTCGAATAAACCCCTTCTTTAGGTTCTCTTCGAGGTATCTCTTAAGGACAATAAGCTCTTCTAGGGATATAGAATATAGCGGTCCGAACGGTATCTCTATACCTTCTTCTAGCTTAATCTTATAGTCGTAAGGGCGATAAGGAGGTAGCTCGTCTACGGCTTTAGTATCGAATACGTAGAGGATGTAGTATGCCTAAGGAGGGACCTTCGTAGTAGGGTCGGTAGGTATACGCTTCTTATCGAGCTTCTCGAGGGCGATATCGATATCGCGGAGAGAGGCGGCGAAGACTTAAGCTTTAGGCTACTTAGTAGTAGTAGTAAAGGTAGCGGCGTTTACCTAGAAGATCTTAGTTTACTTAGGACCGCGCTAAGGCGGCGGAGAAGGCGGAGGTACCGGAGGAACTTCTAGAGGGAAGCTAATAGTAAGGGAAGTCTAGTCGATAATAGGTCGGTATCGTCTAAACTAGGGGAGGCCGAGGATAAACTTCTGATACGGTAGGGACGTAAGGAAGCTAGTGATCGACATACGCTTGCCTCCGAGGGTAATTGACGTGTATATAACATAAGTAATCTTACTAGTAGTAGTCTCCGTACCGTTAAAGAGTTTAAGGGTACGAGGGTACTTTAGTTCCTAGGGTTCGAGGTTAAGGGAGGTCGCGAGTTTATAGTCTATAAAAGACTCGCCTAGTACGCTAGTGTCTATAAGAGTAAGATTAGAAGAAGAGAGTTTCTTTAAGCCGATATTTATATTCGTAACGAACGGTTTATAAGCGTAGTCCTTACCCGTCTCGTCGTATAGGTCTAGCTATACTATATTGATCTTCAACTTCTTTCCTCTCTTTACTTTCGGTAAACGTTATTCTTAGTCTTCATCGCGTCGATAAGGAAGACCTAGGCTTTTTCCTACTTAGCGGAAGTAGTAGGAGTAGGCTCGATAGCGCCGATAGCGCTACAAACCGGGTTACGGGCGTTACGGGTAGCGAGCTACGGATAGTTAGCTACGATATAGCCTAGACCGCCGTAGTAGGTATAGAGTCCGGCCTAGCGACGGCGAAGCTTCTCTTCGGGAGTAAGCTTACCGTTAACGAGGCCCTAGACTCGAGGGACGGCGGTACTAGCGCTAAGATCTATAGCGTTACCTATAGAGACGGGAGGGAGAGCCGTAGGAGCGGCGGCGCCTAGTAGAGTAGCGAAGTAGCTTCCGGGACTACGAGGCTAACGACCTTAAGAACGGGAAGCGAGGAGAGAGGCGGTGTATTTTATATTAGAGTCGAGGCGCTAGTAGGTCTCGACGAGCTTACGGAAGCTTATAGTACCGACGTCCTTGTCCTCGAGGGCTCGAAGAAGCTCTACTAATAAGCCACGGCGGAGAGTACTCTTCTTAGTCTCTTCGTTATAGCCGGTAAACCCGATGTCGCGGTTAAAGGCCGCGAGGTACTCTACGAAGCTCTTATTCTTCTAGAGGAGGTTATAGATAGCGTTCTAGGCGGTAGCTCTACGGTCTAGATCACTAAAGGCAGTACGGAGGTCCTGTATTAAGGTAAGGACGTCCGGGTAGCCGATAGTCTACGTAGCGTTATCGATATAGTATTATACCTAAGCCGCGGCGTCTCCCCGAAGGAGGGAGAAGACGTACGTAACCTTGTCCTTCTCTTACGGAAAGTGGTCGGTATTGGCTAATAGCTTAATAGTAAGCTATGTCTTAAATGCCTTAAACTTACTCTTATTACCGTCGAACTCGTCTAGGTCGTTAACCTTCTTAGAGAAGTACTAGCGGCGGTTATCGTCGGCGTACGGGACGAGGTTCTAGAAGGTGTTTATAATACCTTAAAGGTATATTACTTAGTTGTTTGCTTACTCGACCTACTAGGCGGTCTCGCGGAAAGAGGAGACGGTGCGGTTAATAAGAGCGTAGGCGGTGTCCGGGTTAGCGTTTACCTAGGTACCGAAGGTAGCGGCGTTCGAGAAGGGGATATTAGCCTACTTACTAAAGTGGAATAGAGTGTCTTAGTTATCGAGGTTAACACCTCTATCGGTAGCGTAGTCACCTATAAGGATGACTCGAGTAGTTAATAGTTTGTTAGTCTTTTATAATATTAGGGGCGAGAGCCTAGCCTATACGATATAAGAATAAAAGCGAGAATATAGGTACGAAGTGTAGATACAAAGGGTATAGTATAATTGCTACACAAAACGAAAGACGAAGAAAGTAAGAGAGGCCTAGGGAAGGCTAGATATTTATACGCGACCCTCGCGAGTACGTGTCCCCGTATTAATAGGGCTAACCCGTACGAAGCCGCGCCTAGTAGCTTTGCTCAAAACCTTATTCTAACCTGCCCTACGTTCCGAGTCTTCTACGTGCTTCTTCTAGGGTCTAGCGTAGTCGCGGGTACTCGCGGGAGTACCGTAAGTTAAATAGTTACGAGCCGAAGTGAATCTGTTAAGATTTAGTAGAGGGGTGAATTTGGAGGGCTAGGTCCTATAGTAAATATTACGGGGCATATAATTCTTAGCGCTTATATACTAAGCTAGACTATTACTTCTTAACGACTTCTAAGCACTCTAAGGCTCTTCTGTCCCTACCTTCTATATACTCTATAACTATAACACTAATAAGTTAGTTAAGGACCTAGAAAGTAAGTTCGATAATAAGAATATAAACTTCAACCGTTAGCTCGATTAGCTAGAGATTAGGCTGTCCGTAATATAGTTCTAGACTATCGAGGACGGACTATACTATATCCTTAACTACCTCGACGAGTACCTATACTAGCTATACAATCCGCGAGTACCCTTTAAGCGTACTAAGCGTAATTATATTAATCCCTTTAAGTCTATCGATAGGATAATCTTATTCCTTATCGATCGGTATAGTAAGAAGGACGTCCTAGGCAAGGCCTTCTAGAAGCTCTAGGTCTTATAGTAGGGTAAGAACGAGTCATTTTCTATCTTTATCGCTAAGTACGCCGAATAGCGTAACTTATACGACCTATTAGCTAAGACTAATTACCGCCTACTCGAGGGTAAGCTTAACTATAAATATATAGAGGTACTGCCTATAGAGACTAAGGACCGCGAAGACTTAGTCGACCTATACTATAAGCTCGAAGCTAAGTTCGAGCGCCTAAAGTCAAAGACCCTAGCTATACTACGACTACCTCGTAGTACTAGCGGTAGTAACGGTACTATACCTACCGCGCCCGGCGTAGCCTAAGGTTTAGGCCTTAAGCTATACGCTTAGATACCGCGCGAATTTAAGGAACTTAAGAAGCTCGAGCCTAAGGAGAAGGCTAGTATTATCGTAGTAGGCGGTTATGTCCGCTACCGCCGTATAGACTATAACTTATACTCGCTAGACTACCCTATTAAGTAGGATAAGCGCCCTCCGCCGCGCGCGAATACTAGCTCTATAATATAGACACCGGTCGACGACGAGAATCACCTATACGTAGTGTCGGCTACGAACCTCTCGTCTAGCTACTAGAGAGCTAAGTATTCTTACGCTAGAGCGTCGTAGGCGCGACGGGCGCGTAACGTAGGCGAAGCCGCGGCGAATAGAGGACTACTAGTAAAACGGGTATAAAAACTATCCGACGAGCGTGTACTCGTGTCGGGAGCGAGTCCCTCTTCTTTCTACGTGTAAGAAGGGCGCGGAACCGTGGCCTATACGCTCGATAGGACACCTCTAGTATAAGTATAGAATTTTTACCTCCGGAGACCGTAAACCGAGCGGGCTAAGCGACGAACATTAGACGAGCGGACAATAGAACAATAACTAAGCGGACTATATAACGGCGTCGAGCGGACTACGAAATAATCTAGTGTTTGCTAGCGGGTAATACGGTAGGTAGGTAGACACGCGACGAAGCCTATAAGGGCCTATTAAACACCCGGTATAGGAACGAGGGTTTTGCCTAAGGCACTACCTATCCCGCTACATAACGTACCTAGTCTAATATAGTAGATTGCGACGAGGAAAAGACGATAGCCTAAGCAAGGAAAAGACGGCTATTAGGACGGGGAAAAGACGTATAATATAAGTAGATTAGTTCTGTGATCGGGGAGGATCGAGGGCAGGGTAATAAGGAACTTTATATTAGTTAGTAGGTAGAAACGTAAGGAGTACGCTACCCGGCGTAGTGTGTGCCCCGAGCAAACCTACGAGGTATAGACGGCCGCTTTCTAGAGATAGGCTACGGTAACGAGAAGGGCGTCAAAACCTAGGGCGTAGTATATACTAGTAGCGACGGCTAATACTATCTATATAGCCCGAGAGGACGGATACGTATGTCGGTCAATAGAGAGCACTAAAGGGCTTAGGCCTATAGAGGTAGATATTGGCTTAAGGAGCAAATAGGGAGGGAGGGCGTAGAGGGAAGCTTTTACTCCGGGCTAACCTCTCGAAACGAGGCTATACGGTAGTACTAGATAAGTAGGAAAGCGCGGTTAAGACTTGTTACCTTATCTCGTAGCTAGCTTACTAAATACGATTCCTTCCTTATAGGACTTTAAGAGGCTAGATATAGAAATCTATTAGAGCAACTATAGAATCCTTCAATGTTTTAACTATTAATAGTACGGACATATTGCCCTAAAGTATAGCAAAGCTATACTAGTCTACTTATACTATACTAGTGATCACGCGACCTAAGAGTGCTAAAAACGGAAGGAGGACATAAGATACGTAGTATATAGGAGAAAACACCCGGCATAGTCAAACTAATGCCTAGTTAGACTATTAGCCTAGTGGAGAGCGCAGGAAGTAAGGGTGATAACACTAACTAGGTTCCTAGTAGGTAAATAGAAACAACTAGAGAGAACTACCTATCCGAATAAGAGACCCCGGCTATAAGAGGAGCCATAAATAGTGCTAGTAATAGGGAGACTAACGTTCTTATACAAGGCAGCGCAGAGCAATAGACAAATAAGAATCAACTAAATGATAGGGAGCCAACCCTAAAGGGAAGAATAGGAGGAGGGACGGGAAAACTAATAGCAAGACTAACAGTAAGACTAAACGGACCTAGACATAAACATGTCCTAATGCCTTATACTAACAGACTATCAATCATTTAGTATAATGTGAACAGAAGCAAAGACAAGGTCTAAAGGAGCTTTCTATAAGCCTTAGACCCGGAGGAACACTACATTATAGCAATATAGGAACTATAGATCAACCTATACTCTAGGATTCTATTAACTATACGAGACCCGAGATACTACGTAGTAATAAACAGAACCGAGGGAGTTCTACGAACTTGTATCTATGTTAGTAAGAAGGTACTAGTAGAGGACTAGTAGGCCTAGCCGAGAACCGATAGGGATATTACTATAGTGTAGCTTAAAACAACTCAAGGCCAGGTCCTAATCTATAGCGTATACAACCCACCTCTAGAGTCTAGAAGTAGTACATAACTACATACGCTAGGAAGGCTCCCGGAAGTAATAGACCAACAAAACTATAACATCGTAATAGGAGATTTTAACCTCTACTACCTAAAGTAGGGATCGGACTTCACCCTAGTACACTACTTCTTAGTAGGGAGGCTTATTGGTCAGATAGAAACAGCCTAAATAGACTTGATCACGCCAAAGGGAATAGAAACTTGGGCTAGAAACAACAGTTCTAGTACACTAGACCTATACTTTATGTCCTACGCCTTAACACGACGGGTAGAAAGCTATATAGTTAATGACTAACTAGAGTCCTTATTAGACTACTATCTAATCCAAACCGACATCTAACTTATAGTTAAGGAGGAGAGGGAACCTAAGAGGAGGCTCTGCTAGAAGTAGGCCGAGTAGACACTAGTATAGTAGCGGCTAGAAGGCGAACTAGAACAGGTGAACATTGACAATATATATATAACGGAGGGGATTGACTAAGTAGTAGAGTAGCTAATAGAAGCTATACAAAGGGTAGCCTAGGCCTATATACCTAAGAAGAGATAGTTGCTATACTAGAAGCTATACTAGATACTAGAGTATATAGCCAAAGTCAAGGAGGCAAGGAGAGTAAGAAGGAGATAGGAGTAACGACGCACCTAAGCAAACTAGGAAGCCTATAACAACGCGTACAAAGCAAAGAAGGCGTAGATTAGAAGAGACAAGACGTAGGAGTAGAGGTCAACTATAGGAATGATTATAGAACACCCGGAACAAATCTAGAGACTAGTAGAATAGGCTAGGAAACTAGACGAGGAACGAAACCCCCCGCCCTAGTTTCCCTTAATATAGGACTAAGACGGGGAAACGCAAACCACTCCGATAGGGAAAGCGAAAGCATTCGTAGACCACTTCTTTAGGACTTAGGTAGAGGTAGACCTAAGCAATATCCTAGGAACACACATTCCTCCGCTAAGGGAGGCTAACTAGTAAGTATCTACTATAGAGATCGGAAACATTATCAAGAAACTAAAGGGCAACAAAGCCCTAGGCCTAGACAAGATCCCTAACTATTACCTAAAAGCTAGTAGTAGCCTTATTACTCTAGTGCTTACGCCAATCTTTACTTAGTGTATAAAGTAGGGGTATTGCCTAAAGGCCTTTAGGCAATTACTAACTTACGTCCTAAGGAAACCCTAAAAGGAAGACTATACCAAGTTGAAGTCATATAGACTAATTACGTTACTAAATATACTAGGGAAGCTCCTAGAGAAGGTCGTAGCTATAAGGCTTACCGGAATAGTAGAAGAACACAACCTCCTCCCGGTAACGTAAATAGGGGGGAGACAAAAGAGATCTACCCTTATAGTAGTCGAACTGATTATAGAGCAAATCAGACACATCTAGTACTATAGTAATAATAAGGTAGCCTCACTACTTTCACTAGACATATTAGGGGCTTTGGATAACGTGTCCTACGTAAGGCTCCTATATATCCTTAGAATAAAAAGTATCCTAGCCTAGATAGTATACTTTATATAGTTATTCCTTAAGGACAGAACAACCCAGATCCTCCTAGGGTCCTTTAAAGCCCCGTAGACCCTAATTACGAACACGGGCATCCTATAGGGCTCTACACTCTCCCCAATTCTGTTCCTCCTCTTTATAGCCGACCTGACCCTACTCCTAGAAACAGCAAACACCTTAGTGTTAGGGTTCGTAGATAACATAAATATCCTAGCGTAGTCGGGGTCTATAGAGGAAAACTGCGCACTCCTAGAGGAGAGATATAGATAATACGAAAAGTGGGCAAGAGAGTATAGGGCAAAATTTGTACCGGACAAGTACTAACTTATCTATTTTAGTAAGGTAAAGACAAAACACAACTTAGTAGCACTAGTAAAAATCCAGGGGTTCGAGACCTATCCTATAAGGGAACTTAGAGTCCTTAGGATATAGCTAGACCCAAAACTCAGCTAGGGACTATAAGTAAAGAAGGCGTAAGCGAGAGCGGATACTAATAGATAATTAATCGAGAGACTTACTACGTTAACCTAGGGGGCGACCTTTATAAAGGCCTAGACTATGTACAAGGCCATTGTCAAGCCCGTAATGCTATATAGAGTAGCAATTTAGGCAGCGGAAAAACACATCCCGAAGAGAATTGAGGACCCCCTTAATAGAGCGTAGGTAGCCTGCCTAAAGAGAGTACTAGGGGCATACAAGTCAACCCCTTATAGGACAATAGAAATAGAATCAGGTATAGCCCCTATTAGGGAGTACCTCTAGGGCATGAGGTGTTAATACGCAGAGAAGACATTAGTATACCTAGCCTAGGGAACTATCTAAGCAGCTACTTAAAGGATAAGAACCTAGTAGGAGAGGAGGAGAAGACCTAACCGGCCATATATAATCCTATAGAAGGAAGTAGACCTAAAAACATTATAGGATATCCTAGTAGCCCTTGAACAGAGAGAAGCTCTAAGGGAGCAAGCTAACATAGGGGACAAAGGGAAAAAGAAGTAAAGCCAAGCAGAAAGGATCGTAGGTCACCTATAGGAAACGCGTTAGAACCAAAAACCGGTAAGGCTAGGAGCCCTACTAGCGGCCAGGACCTTCGGGAGGTATAACTACCTTATCTACAAAGACCTAAAGAGGGCGGAAGCAAGTATAACTATCTAGATTCGCTCTGAGCACATTAGGCTAAGAGCATACTTGCACTAAAGAAGAGTCCTAGGATACGATTCTAAACGTTGCCCCTATAGCTACCTATCCCAAAACCCGGAGCACATAGTGCTAAACTGTACTAAGTGGGTAAAAGGGAGAAGCTAGTAGAGGGCGAAGGCAAGAGATAGGCAATACTAGGCTATTATCTAGGACAGACAAGATATAAGGAGAGTAACAAGATAGATCCTTAACGAGGACTACCTAGAGTAACTCTCCCTAGCAGTAGAAACGGAAAGGTAGATAGAGAGGAGGGAGAGAGAGAGAAGAGCCGGGGAAACAGAAGGGAGAAAGGGAATCGAGAGGAGGACATTATTAGGGTTACGGGCAAGGTATTTATAGGGTAACAACTATGACACTAGCGTACCCTAAAGGAAGGAGAACGAAAGGACAAGATAGGAAAGAACGAGGAGGGCAAAGACGAGGAGGTTTTTATCCGTTAATCGGGTTTCCTACCTATACAAATAGACCTAAATAGCGAGAGACCTACATAGGCCATAGGGCACTAAAACAGGCGAATGAATAATCTATCTATCTATAATATAGACACCGGCTAACCCTTAGTAATAGGGGAATAGCTAGACTAACGCTCAAGTACGATAACTATTAGTCCTACTTACGAATATAATACTAAGAAGGAAATATAGCGAGATACGGTAATATAAGGACTAGAGTACACTTTACGTATATTAGTAAGCTCTCTAGTACCGTCTATTATACGAGGGGCACTAAGGCCGAGAGTGTCCCCTTACCTTATAATATCTAGTAGTATAGATAGTAATTAAGCTCTTGCCTTCCTTAATTATAGTACTACCTCTTAGTATATAAATTCTATATACGCTCGTATATATAATCTTCCTCGACTCTAGGAAGAACCTCTTTAATTAGGACTAGCTAATAGCGGCTCCGCTAACGAGCTTATTACCGAGTCTACGTACTTTCCTTTTAATATCGGCGGCTACGTCGAAATCCTTAGCTACTATTTAGTAGAATCACTAGAGTATAACATCGTACTTGGCTCTAGTTAGTTCGTAGACTACGAACTAGAGATGTAATAGGAGAAGGGCATTATAATAATGAATTATTTGAAATGCCGTACCTATAAGATAAACTAGAGGTCTAATAAGTACCTAATAGTATAGTCTATTAACTATCTAGCTACGCTAGTACTATTAGGTAATTATCGACCGCCGATAGTAGAAGATAACCCCGACGAAGTTACCGCTCCTACGCTATCGTTACCTAAGTATATACCCTAACTATAGTTCTATACGACGTTCGAGGACGAAGAGGATAACTCCCGTATATATACTCGATAACCGTTACCGGTAGACGGCGTTAAGACGTTAAAGCGACCGTGCCGATATACGAAACAAAAGTAACGAGTTGTCGAACTAGAACTAGGGATTAATATCGTAAATATCTCCGCGGCCTACGTAGTAAAACTAGCTTATAAGAAAGGAGCGGAAGTCTATATAATATAGATTATACTACCTAGTCAGAAGTACTACGCTAACCTATTACGAGCCTACGTAATAGTAGCGACTAGGTAAGACTTCGATCCTACTAGGCTCTACGCTATAAACCTTCGGAAGGTATAGTTAGAAAACCCCTTAATAGTATATATAATAATAGTAATTAGCGACTTCGATAGATTTATAAAAGGTAAAGACAAGGACTAAGATACTAAGGTCTACTTACCCTAGGAACTATACGATTTCGAGCACTGTTTTAACCGTTAGGATATATCGAAGATCCTACCTTACCGCCCTAGTAAAGACTATAAAATATACCTTAAAGACGAAACTAAGTCACCTCCTTTTAAGCGGCTATACGTAATATCGTCTCGCGAGAATAAGGTAATTGAGAAGTAGGTCGATAATTAGCTAGAATCTAGAGCGGTATAACAAAGTACGAGCCCGGCTTCTATACTAGTACTAATTATACGTAAACTAGGCGGCGGTCTACGGGTCTATATCGACTATAGAGCTCTTAATGCCCTTACGGTCAAAAGTAGATACCTAATACCGCTATTCTAAGAAACGCTAAACCGCTAAAATAGGAAGAAGTACTTTACTAAACTTAATATTATCTCTACCTTTAACCGTATTCGTATTACGGAGGGCTACGAATAGAAAACTACGTTTAGTACTCGCTATAGTCAATTCGAGTATATAGTAATCCCTTTCGGCCTATATAATACTCTAGGAATATATTACGGGCGAGAGTACTATAATAGGGTCGGGTAAAGATATATATAGTTACGCGAGCTATCTAAGAGAGCGCGAGAGGCGCGAGAAGATAAAGTAGCGCGAATCGAGCTAGCGGGTACTAGCGGTCGCTAGCGCGCGGGCGTACGGCCGACGATACTATATTACGAGGCAGTTCGTAGAAAAAGGCTGTCTCGTAATAGTACCCCCCCTCCTCGAATAAGGAGCTCCTACGACGCTTCTACGTTTAATACTCGGAGCGTATAGGGGGCTATCGCTAGTACTAATACCGGTACTAGTCTCGAGAGCCTTAGTAAGGAAGCTATAGTTATGTCGCGTTTATATATACGGTCCGAGGATTAGCGCTAGCCCGTATTAAGTTGCCGGCTAATCGAGTCCGTCGAAGGTAGGCTTAGGTTTATCTAGGTATCGCTAGTAGAACATAATCGCGAGTTCTTTATATCTAGGTAGTACGGCTAACTACTTAGCCTAGCTCCGCGTACAATCCTTCTAAATAACTATATACTATATATCGTTATACCTAATCTTAGAATCTACTAGATCCTCTACTTTATATTCCTCCGATACCTAGCCTTTACGTTCGACGATTACGGGCGCTAGTAGTAGTTTACGTTATCTAGGCATCCCTTCGGTTACTACGCGGCGTAACTTACTTATATAGAACACGTTATAAATTTGTATACTATCGCTAAGTTCGAGTTTATACGAGCGTCTACCTACGGCCTTAACGACTCGAAACGGCTTAAGGAACTTATAATCGAGTTTCTTACTTAGGCGTATAGTCCTAATATTACGGGTATCTAGTAGAACTATATCGTTAGGCTAGTAGGTAGGCGCTAGCGCTCGCCGAGTGCTTACGGCTTCGGCCGTTCGTACTTACGTAAAAGTATATACGTCGCGTAGCTTATCTAGACGGTCGCGACGTATAGACTCGAGTACCCGCCGTATTTATACTTAAGTGTCTTATATATTATTAACTAACGCGTTAGCGGCCTCGACGTTAGGTACTTCCCGAGCTATAACTTATAGTTTAGCTAGGCTACTAAACTCTATCCGCGGGTAGCGGCTAGAGTCGGCGAAGAATAGAGTCATTCCGGTATTTATAGACTCGTAATTATTAAGGGCGAACTCGGCGTCTAGTAGTAACTCGACCTAGTTATCTTGTTAATAGTTAGTATAGGCGTAGATATACTATTCGAGTACTTAGTTTATACGTTCTAATTGCCCGTCCGTTTCTAGATAGAAGGCTAAAGAAAGATTTTAGTAGATACTAAGCCTTACGTAGAGTCTACGGAAGAGCGCGCTAACGAATTACGTACCTCTATCGCTTACGACTATCTCTAGTAGGCCGTATACGGGGAATATATACTTATAGAACAAGGTGGCGGCGTGCTTAGCGTTTAAGTTATTAGTAGGGAGTAGCCGTACGCGTTTAGTTAGTATATTAGTAACTATTATAATATATTTATAGATTAGTCTAGTATCGGGATCTTTACTAGCGGGTAGGTCGACGATAAAGTCTACTACGGTATACTTCTATTCGTAACCGGGCGTATAGTATAGAGATAGGGTGCCTTACTTTATTAGTCTTAATAGAGTCGAGCGCCTATATATTAGGTAGTATTATACGTATCTTACGACATTACTTACTATACTAGGCTAGAAGAGGTTTTGCCGTTATAGTAGAATAAAAGTCCTTACTATACCTTAGTAGCTAGCTACTCTACTATTATAGTATTTACGTACTATCCGGGTACGGAGATTCTAAAAGGCTAGGATATATAAGGCTATATCGACGTATAGTTAATCCGCGATAATTATATAATCTAACGCGGCGATCTTCTATTATTATAGCTATATATTAGCGATCCCCTACTAGAGATCGGACTTTAGTCTAAGTATACGTATCGTTATAGACCGGCTATTATATACTTCTATATATAGTTTTTCTTTATATAACTCCGTTTGCTCCCGTTCCTCTAGTAGCGTAGGTTCGTCTAAAGGCTCTATACTTCCTTCGATAGGTTGCTCGTTACTAGGCATCTCTTAGACTAGGACTCTATTATCTAGTTCCGAGTCGACGTTACTACGTACTTCGGCGTCGTTTAGTTCGAGTAACGGCTATATTACGTCTCGCTAGGCGGGGCGGGTTAGTCGCTAGGGGGTAACGATATCGCTAGTATAGTAGTCTTCTTATTTATCGTCCGAGTCGCAAATTAATAGTACTTAGTAGTTTATTAGTAGGTCGTCCTATACTTATATAGCGAACTAAGTAATAATGTCTAGGTTATAGGGTTTTAGAATAGTCTACTATTAATACTACGTTCTAGTTATTACGGCCCTAGGCCTAGCGAATGTCTAGCTAGTACGTGGGTCACGTGACCGCGCGCACTAGCGTAGTACCTCGGCTTATATATAGCCTTAGCGCACCTCGTACTCCTCTCTCCTACGTACCTAGCCACTTTGTATCAAAACGACTATAAACCGTTATACTTAGCTAGGTCTCTATATCCGTAGAAGAGCTACGACGGGATCTATAAGAGCGTAGATTATTAATAATAACCGTAATAAGAGATTGCGGCGTACGATAAAAAACGCGCGACTCGGTATACGAGACTACTATAGGCTAAGTAGCACCTAATATAGTACGACCCTAAGGATAGCGAGGCTCGCTACTAGCTATACGACTAGTAGTATAGCGCGAGTCTATATTTAATATATAGACTTAAGGACAAACGTAAGAGTAGTAGTAGACTACTAACGACGCTATATAGTAGAAACTCGAGAACTTATAGCGCCTAGGTACTAACCTACCTAGTAAGTTTAACTTGTACGACCTTCTAAACGACGACGAGATCTAAGAAGAGAACGGCGTTACTATAGCGGTAGTCGACTACGACGACGACGGCGCGACCGAGGAAGGTAAGGGCGAGGATATATAATAAGTCGCGAAAACCCTCCGAATTCCCGTAAACGACCTCCTTTAACTCGATATCGACTAGCTCGTTAAGCTCCTAGTAGAGTCCGAGACCGCTACGGCTATCTACTTTATCCTACGACGCGCCGAGTAAGAGTATAGGAACGTGATATAGATAGCGACTATCCTCTACGAGTAGTCAGGCAAAGTAGGGCAAGAGCTTAGGAGATAGAAGAGTTACGACTAATAGATACGTAATAAATACGACACCCTAGTTAAGGAACTCGATAACCTAAAGGCCCGACCTAAGGTATTATCGAATGTAGTAATGTCCGTAGAGATTATTATACTCACCGCGAAGAACGATACCCTAAAGAAGTAAGCTAAGGAGGCACTTTAGTAGTTATCTAATAATAACTCGAAGATTAAGACCCTCGAATTCGATCTCGATACGTATAAGACATAAGCTTAAACCTACTAGAACGACATTAAGCATCTTAATAAGTCGTAGTAGACTTAGGTAGATAATCTTAAGAAGTAACTCGAAGACCGCCGAGGCCGCTCTCGAGTACGATCCTTACTATCTCGCGCTATATTATAGCGTCGTGCCCTATAGAACGGCCGAACCCTATCTAAGGACAACAATAAGGATAATAATAGAGCTAGTAATAAGGACGAGGAGGACAAGGTAGCTCGCCGTACTACTAGAAAGAAGGCTAAGAAGTCTATACGTAAGGATAATAGTAACGACTCCGATCTATTATCTAAGGAGTTAGAGAAGGACTCGGAGTCGGATAGCGATACGCGTACTTACCGCCGCTCTTCTAAGAAGAAGAAGCTAGTCTACGACTTCGAGTCTCTAGTCAAGTACGATCTAGACCTTAGCTAGCCCTTTAAGACTTAGCGTAGTATAGATAAGCTAGAGAAGTTCGTCGGTACTATCGATAGTAAGCTATCTAGACCCTCTCTCGAGAAGTTCTTCTCCGAGTTAGAGACTATTATCGACTATACGGTCTTTCGCGATAAGAAGGTAGTACTTAAGTTCGTATACGACTTACTAGCCTTACTAGGTAATGCTTAGGAACTAGTTAGACTAAAGATCCCTACTATCTCGGGTAGCCTAACTAGTAGTAAGAAGACGTATAAGGGTATTAACGACCTTATCTAGAAACTCGCTAAGCGATACGGAGACCGTAACCTAATTAGTAGGGCTCGTAATCGCCTAACTAACCTTAAGATAGATAATAAGGACAGCTTCTAGACCTTCTTCCCTAAGTAGCGCTAGAATGCTAACATCCTAGGCCTTAAGGGTAAAGATGTAATAGACAACCTATAACGTAAGCTAACTGTCTACTATCTTAATAAGCATCTTAACTTCCGTCCCGAATTGTTATAAGAGATGATCGACAATCTCTATTAGGTAGATAAGGACTTTAGGATCCTCGACGCTCTCTACCTACGCTCCGAGAAGCTAAAGAACGATAAGAAGGACGGCAATAAGGACAATAAGGACGACAAGCTAGTAGGTTTAGGCTCTAACAAGCCGACCCGTAAGGCTTAGTCCACCCGACCTAAACTATTTAAGAGTAGCCTTAGTAAGACTATAGACGAAGCTAAGAACACTCGCTATATACGTAAGAGCCTCTATAAGAAGTGTCGTAAGCCCGGTCACCGCCTATAGTAGGGTACTTACGAGCTATTCGAGTACGAGATACTAGTACGTCTAGGTACTAACGCTAGCGGTACTACCGTTATACTACCGGCGGAAAATGCCTAGTCTACTACTTAAGCGTAATAACTAGTAGACATGAAAAGGAGAATATAAGACATAACGAAGAGGTACTACTAGCAAAGCCACCCGAAGGGCTTAAGCTGTTATTATATATTCTTAGAATAGTAGAAATAGAATATAACCCTATTATCGGCTTATACCTCGTAATACTAGGGATAGCTAATAGGCAAAATGCATTTACTTTCCTTAATAACGGTACTAATTCTAAGTATATCGACTTCTCCTATACGTAAAAACATAATCTGCCCTTAATCAAGCTTAATAACCTACTAGTCCTTAGGTTAGCAAACGGCTCGATAGCCGCGGAAATAATAGAATACTGTATAAGTCTAGAACTTATACTCGGTAATAGTTATAAGGAGACCAGAACCTTCTATGTCACACATCTAGAGTATAACATTGTGCTAGGCAGGCCCTAGTATAATAAACACTAGCTAGGTATCCACTTTACGTTAGGTACTATAACCCTCGACTCGGAGCACTATAAGGAGTATTACCTATAGGATAGCGAGCTAGTCTAGGTATAGAGTTTTAACGATAAGTAGGAACCGGTAATTACTAAGTAGACCTTCGAACCTGCCCTAAAGACCCGACTAGCGTATTAAGCCACTATCGAAGAAGACAACAATAGAGATTTTGTCTAGACTATAACCTTTAATATAATTATAAAGGAACGCCCGCGAACCGCTAAACTATTATTCGAAAAGAAACTAGCTACGCCGATACTACCGGATGTCGATATCTAGGAAGTTAGCGCGGAGGCAATTAAGAAGATAGCAAGGCGGAAAGGAGTAGAGGTATATATAATGTTTATCTTTAATAGGAACGAGCTATAGTAACCTAGCGATATACGTACTATAGACCTACTCACTACCTACGCTATAAGCGCCCGTAATATACGTAATGTAGCGATATGCTCGCCTAATACCGGCTATAGGATACTTTCTAATAATAAGACTATCGAGCGACTTGATATACGTATAGCGGCGTTCGTACTAGTAGCGCAACGCGTTAGTCCGACTCTCTCTGCCTACAAGATATATATACAAGCCGATATAGACAAATTTATACGTAAGAAGGAGGAGACTATCGATCTAAAGGACTACCTTCTCTCTATATATTACGAATTCGCATATTGCTTCTCTAAACAAGATACGAAGGAGCTTCTACTACATAGGCCTAGTATTGACTACGAGATCAAGCTAAAGCTAGGAACTACACCGCCTTTTAGTAGGCCCTACCGGATATTAAACTAGGAGGACGAAGTCATCGCGTACTAGGTCTAAGAGTAGTTAGCCTAGAAGGGCATTTGTAGATACGAAGGTAGAGTAGATACTTTATTACCCGTACTTATTATTAAGAAACTAGGAGGTAGATTAAGAGTCTATATTAACTATAGACAAGTTAACGAACGTACGATCAAGTCTAGGTATCCTATACCCTTAGTATAAGACACACTCAATCGTATTACTAGTAAGAAGTACTTTACTAAGCTAGATATTATTACCGCTTTCAATTGTATTAGAATAGCAGAGGGCTCCGAATGGCTGACCGTATTTATAACACGATATAGACAGTTTAAATGCCTAGTAATACTATTCGCGTTATACAATGCCCCTAGTACTTTCTAGTCTTATATTAACAACATACTACGAGAGTTCCTTAACGACTTTGCGTCGGTATACCTAGATAATATACTTATCTTTAGCGATACTCTTAAGGAGTATATAGAGTATATTAAGAAGGTACTTCGTAAATGTAGTAAAGCCGGCCTATAACTCGACATTACTAAATGTAAGTTTTTTACCTAATCTACTAAATACCTAGGCCTTATTATTAGTAAGGACGGAGTCTTAATAGACCTAGCTAAGGTATAAGCTATAAGGGAATAGGGAATACTAGTAAATGTGAAAGATGTCCTTACGTTTAATAGGTTCTCCGGGTTCTTTCTACGCTTTATTAAGGACTATAGTAAGATAGTATTACCTATAGTAAAGCTGACTAAGAAGGACTGCCCTTAGTAACAGACAGAGGAATGTTAGAAGGCATTCGACGGACTAAAGTAAGCTTTTACCGATACTAAAGGCACTATATTAGCGATGTTTGTCCTAGGACGTAGAACAGTACTTAAAACGGATACGAGTGACTTTATTACGGCTACGGTCCTATTACAATACGACAAGGACAACATCCTAAGGCCAATCGTATACCTGTCTAAGAAGATAAGCTAGTAGGAGTATAATTACGACATTTATAATAAGGAACTACTTGCTATCGTTAAAGCATTTAAAGAGTAGAAGCCCGAACTTATAGCTAGCGATATTAACGAACTAGACTTTAAGAACTTTACTAATCTAAGCGGCTACCTAGTACTAGTATATAGCGACTATAAGAACTTCGAATACTTTATAACCTCTAAGTAACTAAACAGACGACAAGCAAGATAGGCCGAGTTCCTCTTATAATTCTTCTTCAAGATTATATATTATCTAGGTATTTAAGGAGCTAAACTAGATAGCCTTACTAGACGTTTATAGGACGCAATTCTATATAACAAAGTGGTCGACGACGAGAATCACCTGTACGTGGTGTCGGCTACGAACCTCTCGTCTAGCTACGAGAGAGCCAAGTATTCTCACGCTGGAGCGTCGTGGGCGCGACGGGCGCGTAGCGTAGGCGAAGCCGCGGCGAACAGAGGACTACCAGCAAAACGGGTATGAAAACCATCCGACGAGCGTGTACTCGTGTCGGGAGCGAGTCCCTCTTCTTTCTACGTGTAAGAAGGGCGCGGAACCGTGGCCTATACGCTCGACAGGACACCTCTGGTATGAGTGCAGAATTTTCACCTCCGGAGACCGCAAACCGAGCGGGCTAAGCGACGAACATTGGACGAGCGGACTACAGAACAACAACTGAGCGGACTATGCAACGGCGTCGAGCGGACTACGAAACAATCTGGTGTTTGCCAGCGGGCAATGCGGTGGGTAGGTGGACACGCGACGAAGCCTGTAAGGGCCTGTTGAACACCCGGTATGGGAACGAGGGTTTTGCCTGAGGCACTGCCTGTCCCGCTACACAACGCACCTAGTCTGACATGGTAGATTGCGACGAGGAAAAGACGATAGCCTAAGCAAGGAAAAGACGGCTGTTAGGACGGGGAAAAGACGTACAATGCAAGTGGATTAGTTCTGTGATCGGGGAGGATCGAGGGCAGGGTGATAAGGAACTTCATATTGGTTAGTAGGTGGAAACGCAAGGAGTACGCTGCCCGGCGTGGTGTGTGCCCCGAGCAAACCTGCGAGGCATGGACGGCCGCTTTCTAGAGATAGGCTGCGGTAACGCGAAGGGCGTCAAAACCTGGGGCGTGGTGTACACTGGCAGCGACGGCTGACACTGTCTGTACAGCCCGAGAGGACGGATGCGCATGTCGGTCAATAGAGAGCACTAAAGGGCTTAGGCCTATGGAGGTGGATATTGGCTTAAGGAGCAAACAGGGAGGGAGGGCGTAGAGGGAAGCTTTTGCTCCGGGCTAACCTCTCGAAACGAGGCTACACGGTGGTGCTAGATGAGTGGGAAAGCGCGGTTAAGACTTGTCACCTTATCTCGTAGCTAGCTTGCTAAATACGATTCCTTCCTTGCCTCTGGCACTACGGCAGGAACCGAGCGGCGTCCTTACTATCCCTCGACATCGCAGGGGCCTTCGACAACGTCTCACACCAAAGGCTAATACATATCCTACAGCAGAAAGGCATCCCCCAGTGGGCAACGTCGTTCGTCTTCTCCTTTCTCCAGGAACGGACGACATACCTAGTCCTAGGAAGGTACACGTCCGACCCGGTGAAGGCAGAGACTGGAATACCTCAGGGATCTACTCTCTCCCCTATCCTGTTTCTGATATTTATGTCGGATCTAATCCCCCTACTCACCTCTCCGCAAACCTCAGCATCGGGGTTCGTAGACGATACAAACATCCTAGCCTGGTCAGACTCGACAGAAGAGAACTGTCGCCTCCTTGAAGATAGGCACAAGAAATGCGAGGAGTGGGCAAAGAAGCATGGTGCCCGGTTCGCCCCTGAAAAGTACCAACTTATACACTTCAGTAAAGCGAGAACACACCATAATATGAAGGCGGCGGTAAGAATCCAAGGCTACGAGACCAAGCCATCAGCGGAGCTACGAGTACTAGGGATCTGGCTCGACCCGAAGCTAAGCTGGAATGTACAGATTAAGAAAGCCCAGAGTCGAGCGCAAGTCAATGAAGCCTCGATAAAGAGGCTTACGGCATCTACATGGGGAGCAACATTCGACAAGGCAAGAGTAATGTATAAGGCGATCGTCAGACCAGCTATGTTGTACGGGGCACAGATTTGGGGAACAGGAGGCGCAGGCAAGCCGATCCCGAAACGGATAGAGCAACCCCTAAACAGGACACAGGCAGGCAACCTACGTAGGGTACTAGGCGCATACAAGACAACGTCAACAAGCACGGTAGAAATGGAGACAGGAATACCACCAATCGGCCAGTACATCCGGGGAATGAGAATTCAATACGCGGCAAAGACGACAGGTTACCTAGCACAAACCACGATCCAGGAGGCAAAGAATAAGATAGAAAGCCGCTACCGGAGAGGGGCAGGATATAGGACAAGCCAAAAAGAGGATGACCTTACGACCTTTACGGCCGTACAGACAAGCACCGAATGGCTAGCACGAAAGGAGGAGGAGCGTAGGACTCGCCAGGCCGGCGGGAGCAAGGCTAAGACCCAAAACCTAGCGGAACAGATAGCGAGCTGCCTATGGGAGCAGGACTGGAAAAGGAAGCCCCCTAAGACAACAGGCCCGATAGCGCTCCGAGCCTTCCAGAGACACAATTACCAGCTATATAGGGACCTGACAAGGGCCGAAGCAAGCATAGCGATCCAAATCAGGTCCGAACACATTGGATTAAGGGCCTACCTGTTCAGAAGACGCGCACTAGACATCTATAGCCCAGCCTGCCAGTGTGGCTACCCATCGCAAAACCCAGAACATATGCTACTACGATGCCCGCAGTGGGCGAGAGGCAGGGGAAATTGGAGGCACCAAGCGGGAAGGAGAGACTACAAGTCAATTATTAGGGACAAAGGCAACATTCGCCGAATCTCTCGGTGGATACTACAGCAGGGATACCTCCAGCAGTTTAGCCTCGCGAGCGAGACGGAGGAGTGGATAGACAAGAGGCGGAAGCGAGGGGGGTTGCAGATAGGGTAGTCATCAGGGCAGGCCCATGACACTAGCGTACCCCTAACAAGGGAAATTTAAGACGACAACGAGGAGGAAAAGACAGGCGGGAAGGAGGAGGGGTTTTCACCAACACGGTTTCCCCTCTATATATACAAAAACAAGATAGCATAGCTGCATAGGCCAAAGGGCACTACAACAGCTTAATGAAATATCTATCTATCTATATAACAAAGTAGATCCGCGGTACGTATAGTAGGATTGTATACTACTTAAACTAGAACACTTCTTATCTATTAGCGCTAGCTAAATCCTACGGCTAAGCGTATCCGAAGTCGAAGGAGTAGTAATAGACGAAGCGCTATTAGCCGACATTAGTAAGCTATACGAATAGGACGATATAATCGAAGCTACGACCTAGTTAGTAGTAGGCGGACCTGTTAAACTGCTATAAAAGAATAAGATTGACGATAAGTACGCGATACTAGTCCATAGAATGATCTATATTAAGAATAGATATAGCGGTTATAGTCTCTTTATCCTACCTACCGAAGATAAGGGAAACACTATACGTATACGTATTATTAAGGCCTTCTATAATATACCTACTATAGGACACCCCGGTAAGACAACTACGAGCCGGTTAGTGTTACGTTACTATATATAGCTACGAATGATACGGTTTATTAGATCTTTCGTACGAGTATACCGTATATACCGTAATAGCCGTAGTATTAACGAACCTTAATATAGACTACTTGCTCTACTACTAGTCCTATTCGACACGTAGGACGACGTTACCTTAGACTTCGTTATTAAGCTACTAAGGGCCAAGTATATAGCAGATAGTCAGTAATATAAGAACGTACTTATAGTTATAGACCGTTTAGGTAAGGAGCGGCATTATATTCTAGTATTAGAAATGATAGCGGAGTATATCGTATATATCTACGTAAAGTATATCTTCTCTCGACATAGTCTACTAAAGACAATCACGTCGAATCGTAGTCCTTAATAGGTATTAGCCTTCTAGGGACGCCTCTACGAGTTGCTATAAATTAAGCGTAAGATCTTAACCGGCTATTACCCTAAGACTAATAGTAAAAGCGAGAATACTAATAAGATAATAGAACAGTACCTACGTACGTTCACTAGTTACGCTTAGGATAACTAGCTAGATTAGCTCCTACTTATAGAGTTTACTACAAACGACTACGTCTCCGAAACGACTAGCGTAAGTCCTTTTATAGCAAATACTAGTAAGAACCTACGTTATATAGATACTGAACTTAATCTCCCTATATAACTACTTCCGTATAAATAGCGATTAGACGTAGAGTCTATAAATACATTCGTATAACGTATAATAGACCTTAGATATAAGCTACGAGACTCTATAGTAATAGTATAAGCATTATAAGCTAAATATACTAATAAGTATAGAACGATTATACTACGGTACGAAGTCGGAGATCTAGTACACCTTAGTATACGTAACTAGCGTACTAAGCGCCTATTAAAGAAGCTTAATTACCGCTATACTAGACTATACGTAGTTACTAAGGTGCTACTATACGACACGTACCGTCTAGACCTCCCTTAATCCCTAAGTAACCTCTATAACGGCTTTTACGCTAACTTACTAATGTCTATATACGTACTAATACTAGGACAAGTATAGCTACCTCCGGCCCCGATCGAGGTAGAAGATAATAACGGAGATATAAATACGTATTAGCTTCTAGATATAGTGCTTAACGTAAAGAGCACATTGCCGCTAGGCCTAGCGCTACGCGGTAGGAGGAAGGAACGAAGGTATAAATACCTTATATAATAGGTAGGTTATAGTAAGCCTACCTAGGAGCCCGCTAAGGAGTTAATAGATACTACTACCGCCTCTATCGCGGACTTCTACTATAACTATCCTACGAAGGACAGGCTAGTCAACTTCACGCCGCTACTAGGGTAGATTCCTAATAAGGATTTACCTAAAGACGTTATAATCGGTAAAGTAATAAACGCTTTAGCCGTAAACGCTTCGTTAATAGTTACGTCTAACCCGGTAACTATAGGTAGGCTACGTAAGTTATTCGCGTAGGTGCCTATAGCTCTTCCGGTAGTTACGTATTACGAACCTAATACTAGTACTTATAATAGCCCGTAGGCGGCTACTTTAAGAAAGATGACCGTTAGTAGGTAAGTACCGGATATACGTTAATATAGTATAGAGGATAATATAGAGGATAACGCCGCGTTTATAGCGGCTATACTACGAGCTTAAGGGACTAAGCGCGATTTTAAAGGGGGGGTAGTGTTACGGCCCTAGGCCTAGCGAATGTCTAGCTAGTACGTAGGTTACGTAACCGCGCGTACTAGCGTAGTACCTCGGCTTATATATAGCCTTAGCGTACCTCGCGCTCCTCTTTCCTACGTACCTAGCTACTTTATATCAAAACGACTATAAACCGTTATACTAGTATCGTCTACTCCCGCCGGTATATCCTAAGAGCGACGGGTAAGACTATCTAGTTTCGTTCCTTAGGCGCCCGGGCGATAGGTAATCTTAAAGTTAAACTAGGATAGGAACTTAGCCTAGCGTACCTAGCGCCGGTTAAGCTACTTAGTAGTTATAAAGTACTTAAGATTACGGTAATCGGTAAGTACCTAAACTAGTTTATTGTCTATAGCGCCGATAAGTTCTAGCTACTATTCCTCGTACGCCTTAACGATAGCTAGTAGCTCTTTATCGTAAATGTCGTAGTTATATTCTTATAGACTAAGCTTCTTCGAGTAGAACGCTACGGGTCTAAGGACGCCGTTAATTATCTATAATAGTACCCCTATATTAACCTAGTCGCTAGAGTCTATTTCTACCTAAATCTACTCGCCTAGTTAATAATAGGCTAGTATACCTACTTGGCTAAAGCGCTACTTAAGTTTCTTAAAGGCTATATCGTACTATTAGGTCTATACGAATGTTAGTTTCTTAACTACCTTACCGTCGACTTTACTCTTTTTACCTATCTTCGTAAGATCTATAAGGTACGCGGTTACTTTAGAGAAGGCGTAGATAAACTTCCTATAGAACCTAGTAAAGCTAAGGAACGTAAGAACGTCCTTAACGTTACGAGGTACCTCCTAGCTTATAATAGCTTCAATCTTTATAGGGTCTATCTTAACGCCCTCCGTCGTAATAATAAGGCCTAGGTATTTAATCCGTTTGACGTAGAATTCGTACTTGTCGATATCTACTAGTAGCCCTATATTCCGTAGTCTATATAGGACCTTTCGTACGTGTTACGGGTAGCCCGTAACCCCTTACTATAGCTACGTCGGCCCGGCTAAACTACGGACCTTCCGTATCGGGTTAGCGCGGCTTAGCTTTACTTTATAACTTCGCCGCGCCTCGCGCTCCTCTTTCGTAGCTTCGTAGAACAATAACTATCTCTCTCGGACCCTATAGTACGCGCGCCCTTATAGTTTGTTCTACCTCCCTACCTAGATTACGGATTGAGGTAAGGGACGCGTAATAATAGGAACAGACTTATAGAACTAAAGAACACGCGACTACGAGCGTATAGTAGAATACGGTAAGGCGCCGAGTACGTAGATACCTAGAGAAGTTAACGCTATAAAGACCTTAGCGATAGCGATAGTTCGCGTTAATACCGACACTATAACGAGTTAGTAGGACTTATAGACCTAGAACGGTATACTACTACCGGTAAAGCCTTTAGGTAAGCGTATATCTCTTTTCCTAGATCTCTTATCTTTTCTATAGTCCTAGACTTAAGATAACGACCGGCGTATTACGATTAATACCGGCGTCGCTCTTTAGTAGGAGTTAGATATAGTATAGGAGAAGGTACTCGATAGGGAATAGAGAGGCGCTATTAACTTTATAGAACTCTACGAGCTAAAGGAGTACTAGGAGAAGGGTAGCAACGATATACTACCTATTTACTACTCCCTCGATAAAGCCGAACATATCGCCGCTAGCGATTTCTAGAACGTCGACGCAAACGACCTCGCCGAGTTAGTCCGAGACTATCCTAAGACTTTATACGACTTTATCCTACGAGGGTTTAATACCGCTTAGACCGCTACCGAGTAAGTCGACGTCTTATAACGTATAAACGCCCTCTAGAACGACTAGTACCGTAACCTCTACGCCGAATACGACCGTATCTATTAGATACTTAGAACCGAGAAGTCCGTATTATAGAAGATAGTATAGGATCTTAAGAACGTACTAGACCTAGCTAAGATAAAGGAGGTATAGGACAAGTATAAGCAAGCTAATAATCTATATAAACAATTTTACGATCTTAGTAAAAAGGAGAAGAAGAAGGTATAAGAGGCTAAGAAGAAGGCATAAGATACTAAGAGCATAAACTCGGCGTTATAGAAGGAGATCGATAACTTAAAGACTCGACACTAAGCTATAGAGGATAATACTACTAACGGTAATAGGCGTCGAGGCCGTAGTCCGTTACGCTCGCGCTCTTACCCGCGAGAGACCTCCCTCGAGAAGCTTTAGTGTATATATCGTAAAGCCGCTACCGGGGGCGGTAGGGGTAGTAGTAGAGACGACGATAATAATGACGGCCTAGGCCGTAGCGATAAGGACAAGGATCGAGGCCGCGATAATCGCCGCCGTAACGAGCGCTAAGAGACGGTACGTACTAGAGGAGGACGTACTAATCGTATATAGATACCGCTAGTAGACCTCGCCGAGCGTCTTATTAATATCGACCGTACCTTAGAGCGTAGTATAGAGATCGGTAAGGGAGTACTAGATCCTAAGAAGTTTAAGAACGATACCGACCTATCTTTCGATAGTTAGTATACGAGTATCCTACTAAAGCTTATAGTAGCGACCTTCCGTACCGAGTAGGATACCCTCCGCTTCCTATATAGATAGACTAATAGTAAAGTCTAGACTACTATTAAGCTACGTATCCCTATCCTAGGACATTAGTTATATAACGAGTTTAGTACCGGCGAGGAGCTACTAGACTATATAACTCGATAGTACGGTACCCGGAACGAAGCTATAAAGGCTATAGTCGATATTATAACCTATAAGTAGTAGTAGAAGGAATCCTTTATCGCATTCTTTATACGTTACTCGAAGTTACGTACCTAGATAGACTAGGGGGATGATACCGAGCTAATACTTTTCCGTAACCGCCTAAACCGTAAGTACTTCGTTAAGATATTCGGCGACCGAGAGGTTAACCGTCGCCTAGATAGTATATATAATATTATTAAGGAGTATACCGAGTTAGACGAGACCTTCTACGAGACCGAGTAGCTATACCCTTAGTAGGATAATAACCGCCCTCGTAGTAGCGGCGGAGGAGGTAACTAGAACCTAGGCCCTACTAGTAACGTAATAACTACTATAGCTACCGTAGCTAGCGCGACCGGCGCGATCGTATAGCGCCTACTATAGTACTTAGGTATTAAGAAGAAGGAAGACTTACTAGTACACCTTTAGAATCTACTACCGCTTAACCACGAGGGTCGTAAAGATCTAAAGAAATAGGGTAAGTACTTCCGTTACCGTACCGGACTATATATTACTAGTAACCCCGAGTACGAGATATACGGCTACGACGGCGACTACCGCCTACCTCGACTACGTAACGCGACTCCGAACTTAAGCGCCCTTACTACCGAGTAGGGAAATACCGGGGCCACTACCTAAGTGTAGTAGATAGTAGTTAGAACAAGAATTAGAAAGAGTATAAGATCGAGAGGCATAGAATATAAGAGACGGACTATAGCGGAGAACTTAAGATATCGGCCTATATATTAGAACTATAGTTACCGGATATATACCCTTATATAGTACTACCTATAATAATACAAAATAGAAAGGTACGAGGCCTACTAGATTCTGCTTTAACCTCTCTCTTTCTCGATTAGAAATATATACGTAAATATAACATCCCTCTAATACCCCTAGTTTAGAGTAAGAACTTAATACTAGGCGATAGGAAGGCGAGTACTAGGCGTATTATACACGTAGCCTTAGTCGACGTTATTATCGGCGGTTATTATTACGAGTAAATAATATACTACGTAACCGACCTCGAATACGAGATCGTCCTCGGCCTACCTTAGTTAAGCTAGTATAACCCTAACATCTTCTAGGAAACCGGCGAAGTGGCCCTTAGATCAGACTACTACTTTAGTCACTATCTTTATAGGAAGACTTCGATAATAGTTTAGTCCCTAAACTACTAATACCGGTAACGTACGAAATACGGACTAGAGCCCTTTACCGGGGAGTCGCTAGGATTTACGGTAGGAGGGGCGGAGTTGAACGTCTCGTCCTTATATATAGACGACGATAAGAAAGTAGACTATTAAGGCGTTAGTCGTCACGCTTAGGAGATGTATACGTACCGGCCTAGGGCCGAGTACTTCTATATTCTACCTACTAGTAACGAGTCTAGCGGAACGGATAGTAACGGCGAGTTAAAGCTAAGCGTAATGTTAGCTAACGACCTTAATTAGTTCCTAAATAAGCAATTTAACCACAACCCGAAGGAGAAGCTTCCGCCCGAGTACTATTATATTACGGACGCGTTCTTAGCTAAAGACTATAAAGGGCTCCCGCCTTATAGGCCGGGTATTAACTATAAAATCTATATTAAGCCCGACGGCCTATAAGAGCCTCCTTACCGTAAACCCTATAGGCTTATACCGTAAGAGAATGAAGTAGTTAAGAAATAGGTTACTAAGTAGGAGAGCGAAGGGAAAGTCCGTAAGGCTAGTTAGAAGACAAGCTAGTCCCTAGCTCCTATTCTAGTAGTACGTAAGCTAGGAGGAGGACTCTAAGTTTATATTGACTATAGAGGGCTAAATATAATAACTATTAAGAATAGGTACCCTATACCTTTAATCTAGGAAACCCTTAATAGGATATATAGTAAGAAGTACTTCACGAAGCTAGATATTGTCGTAGCCTTTAATAAGCTTCGTATTACCGAGGGGCATAAATAGCTAATAGCGTTTACTACGCGGTACGGAGTATACGAATGTCTAGTCTTACCGTTTAGTCTATATAACGGCCCGGTATCGTTTTAGTTATATATTAACAGTATACTATAGGAACACCTTAACGACTTCGTGTCGGTATACCTAGATAATGTACTAATTTTCAGCGATATACTCGAAGAGTATATCGAGTACGTAACGAAGGTTTTAATAAAACTACGCGATACCGGGTTAACCGTAGATATTAACAAATACGAATTCTATTAGTAGAGAGTCAAATACCTAGGCCTAATCATTACGCTAGAAGGTATTAAAATAGACCCCGATACGCTAAAATATATCTAAAGCTAGGAGGCTCTAACTAACCTAAAGGATATATAAGCGTTCCTAGGCTTCGTCAACTTCTATAGACGGTTTATCGAAGCGTTCTCGCGACTTATATCGCCGCTAACTAACTTGACCAAGTCCGATAGCCCTAGTAACTATAAGAACAGAAGAATCGATTAGACACTAGAGTACTAGAAGGCGTTTGACGTATTAAAGGTAGTATTTAGTAAAGCGGGCATATTAGTAAATTACGTACCGGGGAGATAGACAGTCGTTAAGACGGACTCCTCGGATTTCGTTAATACTAGCGTCCTCTCCTAATATAACGAAGAAGGCGTCCTACACCTAGTAGCGTTTTACTCTAAGAAGTTGAGTCTATAAGAGTATAACTATAAGATCTATAATAAGGAGCTATTAGCTATTATTAAGGCGTTTAAAGAGTAGAGGCCTAAATTGGCCTACGAAGTAGATAATAATACTATCGAACCGGTCAAAGTGTTTATAGATTATAAGAACCTAGAGTACTTTATAACAACGAAGTAGCTTAATCGACGTTAGGCGAGGTAGGCTAAGTTCCTCTCTTAGTTCAACTTCCGTATCGTCTATAGGCCCGGTGTTTAAGGCATAAAGCTAGACAGTCTAACGAGACGTAGCTAGGACCTTCCGTAGGGTGTAGACGATCCGCGTAATTAGTATTAGTACTAGACGTTACTACCGCCTAAGCGATTCCTTAAGATCGACTCTATACGCGTAACCGTAGAAGATATTACTAAAGAGACGGAAACTCCGCTAAACCTAGAAGCAATAGAGTTTATACTAGCCGAAGCCGCTATACCGGTAGAAGCTACTACCGTATCGAAGCCTACGATAGAGGCTAATTACGAGGCTAAACTCGAGTATCGAATAGTAATAGCGTACGCCGTAGACTAGGAGCTTAAGGTAGTAATTAAGATGCTATAGAAAGGTAACGCAATCCCGCTACTTCTTTAAAAGGCGAAGGTGTACCTAGTATACTATAAGGTAGAAGGAGATATACTCTACGTCCGTAATTAGTACGGCGACTAGAGCTTATAGGTACCGGATAACTAGAAGCTATAGACTCGAATAGTAAAGATAAACTACGACGTACTAGTAGTAGGCTATCCTAGTAGAGCCCGTATATATAAGCTCGTAGTACGTGAATTTTACTAGCCTAGCTTAGTAAGATTAGTACGTAGATATACCGTAAATTACCGAGTATACCGTACGACGAAATCTCTATATACCTAACTACCTAGATTATTACATCTACTTTCTATACTAGAACGACCTTAGCGCTATATATTAGTCGACTTTATAGTAGACTTACTAGATAGTAAACTCGACGGTATGACTTATAACAACATTATAACCGTTACGGACCGCCTAACGAAAGAAGTAGAACTTATTCCTATTAGAGCTATAACGGCGAAGAATATAGCGCGCCTGTTCTTAAAGTACGTATTTAGTCGACGTAGGCTCCCGGACACAATCACCTCTAATAGAGGAAAACAGTTTATCGTAACTTTCTAGAAGTAGTTATATAAGATACTACGGATTTAACGTAAGCTAAGTTCATTATATTACCCCGAGACGAACGGTCAGTCTAAGCGTACTAATTAGAATATAGAACAGTACTTACGCGCCTACGTTAATAAGGTATAGAGCGACTAGGCTAAATAGCTATACCTAGCTTAGTTTGCTATTAATAACTACGTGTTAGAGACTACCGGTGTCTTACCCTTCTACGTAAACCTTAGATATAACCCCGAGTTTACGGAACGTATCGACTTATAGGTAGGCGGGGATCGCCGCTAGATAACGACTCTTTAGCGACTCGATAGTAAATCCGCCGAAGTATTCGCCCGACGCCTTTACGAGCTATATTAGTTCCTCTAAGAGAACATAAGAATGTCCTAAGCCTTATAAGCTAAGGCCGCTAACCGATATTACCGTATCTCGCCCGACTATAAGGTAGGTAATTAGGTATTCCTTAGTACGAAGAATATCCGTACGTACGCCCTTCTAAGAAACTAGATCGACAATATACTAGACTATACTAGATCGTAAAAGCTATGCCCTCGAAGCTCTCCTATAAGCTAAAGCTCTCCGATACGTTAGCTAGACTCGATAACTGTTTCTATACGTCGCTACTATAGCGCGCCGACGATACTAACCTACCGCTACTAGAGGGATAGTACCTTATACCGCCGCTACCCGTAGTTATAGTTCCTAATACGACGGAAGCTAATACCGAGGCTAACATTATAGCGGTACCCGCGGCGATCGAGTACGAGGTAGATAAGATCTTAGATATATATACGAGGAAGCGCGCTAGGAAGGTAAAGAAGGGGTATAAGCGTAAGGTCGATATATAGTATAAGGTACGATAGGTCGGATATTAGGATATAGAGGATAGTGAAACTTAGTAACCTACTAAGGACCTATTTACGAGGGTAGCCGCCGCTATTATAGACTTTTACTATAACCGGCCGGAGTTATCTACGCCTATAGGTTTTGTAGCTCTATCTAACTAGTTACCGCTAGACGCTAAGGTACTCGGACTTAATACAATTAGGATTAATAGAGACACCGTTACGAATAAGTCGACTCGAGCCTTACCTTTAATAGAATATAATCCGTATATATTTACTACGTACCGCTATATAACTCAGGTTACGGGAAAGCCTACTCTTATAACTAGGGTTACCGGTATAAGTAAAACTCGCTACCCTTAGCTCTACGACCGTAACGGTAGTTATACCGATACTCGAGTAGGACCCGTAGGGCCTATAATAGTACCTAACCGTAGTTATAAGGATTATACGTAAGTATTAGCCGAAGATAGACTTAGGTCTAGGGCAAGCTAGCTAACTAGGCAATATGTTTCTCGAAGGAAGCCGGTCGAGGATAGTCTTAATAGAGCGAATGTAATGTTATCGGATAACGATAGGGTACTAGAGGATAATTAGGCGTTCGCGCGATTATAGAGCTCGATAGGCAAGTGGCCTTATAAGGTGTATAACGCTTAGAGGACTAAGGCGTGTTTTGGGAGGGGGGGTACTATTACGGGTAGCCCGTAATCCCTTACTATAGCTACGTTAGCCCGGCTGAACTACGGACCTTCCGTATCGGGTTAGCGCGGCTTGGCTTTACTTTATAACTTCGCCGCGCCTCGCGCTCCTCTTTCGTAGCTTCGTAGAATAATAACTATCTCTCTCGGACCCTATAGTACGCGCGCCCTTATAGTACGTAAGCTCTATAACTATTTAAGGGGCCGGGTCGACGACGAGAATTACCTATACGTAGTGTCGGCTACGAACCTCTCGTCTAGCTACGAGAGAGCTAAGTATTCTTACGCTAGAGCGTCGTAGGCGCGACGGGCGCGTAACGTAGGCGAAGCCGCGGCAAATAGAGGACTACTAGTAAAACGGGTATAAAAACTATCCGACGAGCGTGTACTCGTGTCGGGAGCGAGTCCCTCTTCTTTCTACGTATAAGAAGGGCGCGGAACCGTGGCCTATACGCTCGATAGGACACCTCTAGTATAAGTATAGAATTTTTACCTCCGGAGACCGTAAACCGAGCGGGCTAAGCGACGAACATTAGACGAGCGGACTATAGAACAACAACTGAGCGGACTATATAACGGCGTCGAGCGGACTACGAAATAATCTAGTGTTTGCTAGCGGGCAATACGGTAGGTAGGTAGACACGCGACGAAGCCTATAAGGGCCTATTAAACACCCGGTATAGGAACGAGGGTTTTGCCTAAGGCACTGCCTATCCCGCTACATAACGTACCTAGTCTAATATAGTAGATTGCGACGAGGAAAAGACGATAGCCTAAGTAAGGAAAAGACGGCTATTAGGACGGGGAAAAGACGTATAATATAAGTGGATTAGTTCTATAATCGGGGAGGATCGAAGGCAGGGTAATAAGGCACTTTATATTGGTTAGTAGGTAGAAACGCAAGGAGTACGCTGCCCGGCGTGGTGTGTGCCCCGAGCAAACCTACGAGGTATAGACGGCCGCTTTCTAGAGATAGGCTACGGTAACGCGAAGGGCGTCAAAACCTAGGGCGTGGTGTACACTAGTAGCGACGGCTAACACTGTCTATATAGCCCGAGAGGACGGATGCGCATGTCGGTCAATAGAGAGCACTAAAGGGCTTAGGCCTATAGAGGTAGATATTGGCTTAAGGAGCAAACAGGGAGGGAGGGCGTAGAGGGAAGCTTTTGCTCCGGGCTAACCTCTCGAAACGAGGCTACACGGTGGTGCTAGATGAGTGGGAAAGCGCGGTTAAGACTTGTCACCTTATCTCGTAGCTAGCTTGCTAAATACGATTCCTTCCTTGTCACTAGACATATCAGGAGCCTTTGACAATGTCTCACACCAGAGGCTGATCCACATCCTGAAACAGAAGGCTATCCCTAACTGGACAGTCCAGTTTATCCAGTCCTTCCTCAGAGGCAGAACCACAAGACTAAGACTGGGCAGATACAAATCTGACAGCATGCCTACAGAGACAGGAATCCCACAGGGATCAACAATGTCTCCAATCCTGTTTCTCCTCTTTATGGCAGACCTGCCAGCAAAGCTAAACTCCAGAAACACATCAGCCTCAGGGTTTGTAGATGACACAAACATCCTAGCCTGGTCAGACAGCACAGAAGAGAACTGCAGAATCTTGCAGAAGAAACACAAGGAATGTGAGGAATGGGCCAGGAAACATGGAGCCAGATTTGCCCTAGAGAAGTATCAACTCATCCACTTCAGTAGAGCCAGAAACAGACACAATATGCAAGCCCCAATCACTATTCAGGGACACACAACAGAACCCTCAAGTGAATTAAGGGTGCTAGGAATATGGATGGATCCAAAGCTCAGCTGGGGACCACAGGTCAAGAAAGCACAGGCAAGAGCAGACAACAACAGGCAATCAATTGACAGGCTTACAGCCTCCACATGGGGAGCCACATTTGCGAAAGCAAAGGTTATGTACAAGGCCATTGTGAAGCCAGCCATGCTATATGGAGCCCAGATCTGGTCAGCCCAAGACAAGATCCCAAAGAGAATTGCAGATCCTATCAGCAGAGCCCAAGCCTCCTGTCTGAAAAAGGTGCTTGAAGCATACAAGTCAATTCCAACAAGGGTGGTCGAAATGGAGTCTGGCTCCCCACCAGCCAAGCTCTACCTTCAAGGGTTGAGATACCAGTATGCAGGAAAGACGTCTGCATACCCAGCCCAGCTAGTAATCCAGAAGGCAGTCAACAAATTCAGGAGCCAGTGCACAAGAAGGCACAGACAAGCAAGACCCAATCCAGCCCCACAGAAGCAGCAGGACCTGCAGAAGTTCAAAGAACTAACAGAACAGCTGCACCTAGCCCAGCAGGAACAGGACAGAAGGGCTCAAGGGAGAGGATCAGCAGCCAGCCAAGGGAAGAAGCAACAGTCTCTAGCTGAAAGGATAGCAGGACTCCTCTGGAAGACTGAATGGACAAGAACCCCACAGAGGCCAGGAACCCCAAAGGCACTCCAACAGTTTGGTAGCCACAACTACCTACTGTACTCAGACCTGACCAGGTCAGAAGCAAGCATAGCAATACAAATCCGCTCTGAACACATCGGAGTCAGGGCATACCTGCATCAGAGAAAAGTCCCAGGTATCGAAGACAAGAGTTGCCCATGCGGCTACCTGTCCCAGAATGTCGAACATAGACTTCTGGTTTGCAAAGAATGGAGTACAGGGAGAGGTGAATGGAGGGCAAGGGCAAGGAACAGAAACTTCCAAGCCATGATCAGCAATAAGGGAGACCTCCAGAGAATTACAAGGTGGATCATCCACCAAGGATTTTTGGAGCAGTTCTCTCTTACTAGGGAAACAGAGAGATGGATTGAGGAGAGAAAGAAGGAGGAGGAGAGCAGGAAGAGGGGGACAACTCTAGGGTTGCAGACAAGGTAGTCAGAGGCTAACCACCATGACACTAGTGCACCCTAATGGAAGGAAAACTGAGAACTCATGGCAAGGAAGCTATTAGAGAAGGAGAGGAGGTTTTTACCTAGGAATAGGTTTCCTACCTTATGCAGTAACATATATAGACATAAACCCGCATGGGCCGGAGGGCACCACAACGGGTAAATGAATCATCTATCTATCTATCTATTTAAGGGGCCGTCCGTATAAATTAGGACGTTATCGAGGTATACTATAGCGAAGTCGTCTAGGAATTCTCGGAGGATGTCGTTGATCTTACGCTACTAACTACTAGGGCTATTATAGAGGCCGAACGGGAGGACCTTAAACTAGTATAATCCGTACCTAGTAATAAAGGCGGTTATCTATTCGTCCCCCTTACGGATGCGTATATTATTAAATACGGCGACGATATTAAGCTTAGTAAACTACTTAGCCTTAGAAACTCGGTTAAGTATCTCCCTTAATAGAGGTATTAGGTATCGGTCCTTAACTATAATAGTATTTAGGGCGCGGTAGTCGACGTAGACGCGGAGCCCGCCTCCTAGCTTTTTAACAATTAATACGGGAGACGACATATCTAATTTAGATAGTTCGACCGTACCGTTAGCTATACTATTATTAATGAATTTCTTAACGACTACTAGCTAATCCGGGTTTATACTAAAGGCCTTCTTATAGGGTCGCTACCCTTCCGATCCTAGTTTCAAGTTAATTATATAGTCGGACGGGCTATACTTAGGTAGCTTGAACTCGCTCTTATACCTAAAGGCGTCGGCTAGGTCGTAATATTCGGGCGGTAGCTTAGCCTTCGGGTCCTATACCTTATTCTTATTTATAAAGATTTCTAAATTATCTAGCGATATAGCGAAGGTAGAGGTATACTCCTCGTCGTCGAAATCCTCCGGCTATAGTACGAAGAGCTTATCGGCGTTTAGCTAGTCTTATCGCTTCTAGGCTTACTTCGCTATACGATAATAGGCGTCCGCGCTAATAAAACAGATATCGGGTTCTAGCTCGGGTAGTACTAGTTTTGGCGCCTTAGGGTTACTACCTTCTATTATTATCGTATAAGGTATACCGTTCTAGTAATAATATTAGTAGTAGGTAGGCTTGTCGAAGCTAACTATCTTATGTTTAAAGCTATATAAAGGGTCGTATTCTTCGAGCTAGAAGATACCTAGTACTAGGTCGTACTTATTAAGGTTAGTAACATAGTCTAGCTCTTAACTAGTATAGCTACTAATAGTAACGTCTATTAGTACTACTTTGAGTAGTCGTATAGCCGCTCCGTTAGCTATACGTAGGCCTCTTAGTCTTTCTAGCTTAAAGGTAGGGACTTTGTTTACGCGAATAAATCTTAGGTTAATAAACTTAGAGGAGGCGCTAGTATTAGAGAGGGTAAGTACGTTTGCTTTTCTACCTAATATACTAGTTATAATACTAGTATATACTATATACTTTCTATACGTTAGTTATATATAGATAGATAGATTTGTCATTTCCCTATTCTAGGACCCTATCCGGTCTATATAGGTATATATCTATTGTTATATACAAAGGGAAACCCGAATAGGTGAAAACCCTTCCCGCCCCTAACTTCTCCTTATCTAGATTAGCTTTCCCTCTGAACGTACGTAGTCTATGTCACTACCCCGTTAGCCCCCGCTCCTAGCCGGTCTCGTCGCGCTACGTCGTGTCCTCTCTTCCTATACTACTCCTACTAGGCGGTACTGTTCTAGCCAGCCCTTCTCTAGTATCTAGTTCGTAATACGCCGTAGGTCCTTAGCGTTATTAAGAAGTGCCCTAATCGTCCGGTTCCTCGCCTTTACTATCTACTCCCCCCTTCCTAGCGACTACCTCGGATAGACGAGGAGTACGTACCGTACGTTCTAGGAGCGATAGCCGTAGGGGTAGCTAGTATTCGTGTATCCTAGAACCTTCCTCTATAATAGGTACCCCTAGAGGCCGATGTGTTCGCTTCGTAGTTAGGTTACTATACTACTCTATGCCCTCGTAAGGCGGTAGTAGATGAGCTTCGGGGGGTACTTAACCGCGGATTTTGTAGCTAACTATTCCTTAGGTTGTCCCGCTAGCTAAGGGCGTCTACTATGCCCTACAACCTAGTTGTTCCACCTCTCTTTCTATAGTTGCTCTACAAACGATTTCTTACCTTCCTATTATATTGCTAGCTATTCGTCCCTTGCCCGGTAGTTCGGCTCGTTTCCGGGTCGAATGCCCCTATACGCTAGTACTGATTCGCGGGCCCTTACGACTATACTAGCGATAACCTTTTGTACTAGGTACTATACCGACTTGCCTAAGTAGGAGGTCCGTAGTCCCTAGATATATAGGTCGATCGGCGGTATAGCGGTCTCGTGCTTAAGTATCCTCGTTAGTATCGACTTATATGCCCCGGTGACCTTCCTTAGGCATTAGTTTTAGATCTTCGCTAGCGGCGCGACGAGTCCCTTCGATAGGCAGGCCGTCTCGCCTAAGGACTACACTTGGCTACTATAGGTAAGGACCGGCCGTATAATAGCCGTATATAGAAGTCGTGACTACCGGAAGTCCGCCCCCTATATAGACGTAGTGAGCCTCTAGCATAATACTATATTCTGTTTAGCTTTCCGTAATATTGCCTATACGTACTTCCTCTACCGTAGCGCCGGGTCTACCTATAGTCCGAGGATCCTAAGCTGATTTGCCGGGTTAGTCGTGTGCCCCTATATCTAGATAGAAGCTTATATATTATAGAACCGTAGCCGGCGCGTAAAGTGTATTAGATTGTACTTTTCTAGGGCAAACCGAGCCCCGTACCTCCTAGCCTAGTCCTCGTAGATCTTGTGCTTCTCTTCTAGTAGCCTATAGTTCTCCTTAGTCGAGGAAGACTACGCTAGGATGTTTGTGTCGTCTACGAAGCCGCTCGTAGCGGTGTTCTAGGATTCTAGGGCTAGGAGTAGCGTCGCTATAAAGAAGAGGAATAGAATAGGTACTAGCGTTAAGCCTTACGGGATTCTAGTATAGACTGCTTGAAATAGGCTTCTATACTAGCCGACTAGGATCGACGTACTACGGTTTTAGAGGTAGGACCGTACGAAGTTGATAAGCCACTTAGGGAGTCCTTTCGACCTTAGGATATAGAGTAGCCGCGGGTATAATACGTAGTCGAAGGCTCCCGATATGTCTAGGCTAAGTAAGGAAGCCACCTTATCCCTATTCTTATACTAGATAGCCTTTACCTAAGAGGTGATAAGTTCGATCGCGGATAGCGTCGATCGCTATAGGCGCGTACCTATCTAGGTGTCCGGGAGTAGGGAGTATTCCTCTACCGCCTCGGAGAGTCTCGTTATAACTAGCTTCTTAAGCGCCTTCCTAAGAGTGTTAAGGGGCGCAATTGGGCGGTACGACTTCACCTACGTATAGTCTTCCTTCTGCGGCTTACGTAGGACCACTGTCGTCGATTGTTTAAAAGCTATCGGGTAGTATCCGGTCTATAGGCAGGCGTTAAAGATCGCTATAACTACTAGGGCTAGTTGATCTCTACACTTCTTTAGTAGCTCGTTTGGGATCCTATCCGGCCCCGGGGCTTTCTTCGCCGGTAACTTCCTTAGTATAGCGGCAACTTCTCCCTCGGACACCTCCTATTAGACCGCGATACTAGGGGCTAGGGGAGTAGAGCTGTTTATGTCGCTTAGATCAGCCTCGACTAGGGGCGGGAAGAACTTACTAGCTAGTAGACGCGCCTTAGCCTCGGGGTCGCTAACCGGGCCACTAGGCGATTATAGCGCTAGGATAGAGAAGGAGGTGCCCTATATAGGGTCCTATCGGGCCCATTTCGCTAGCTTCTATATCCTCTCTAGCTTACCGGCGATTTCTTCTACTATAGCCCTCTAGCCGACTGCTTTCTCCCTTCGTATTATAGCTTTCTTCTGTTAGTATGCCTCTCTATATACGTTCTAGGCCTCCTCGCTATAGCTGCTCGTCTATACCCGGCGGGCTCTCCTTACTTCTCTTACTACCGTAGTGCACTTGACCTAACTAACTAGGGTCACCTACGCGCTCTCTAAGAGGACAACCCGGTCACTCTCAACTCTCTAATCTAGAAGGCGACTTAGCTCTATAGGAAATGGCTAGAAGGCAAGAAGGCCTAGGCGCTAATAGTATAGCTATAAGACGCGAAAGCGGCGGATCTAGCGATAGAATAAGACCTAGTCTAGTAATATAGCCTTAAGATAGTAGAAAAGCACTCCTTATCCTTTTGTGTCCTCTAATGCTTTAAATGCTAATAGTATAGACACCAAATCTATACGTACATAAACAAGTAGGCCTACTCGAACTATATAGGAGACTATATATCTAGTGACTATATATCGACTACGAGACGGTACGCGAACTGTCCGGGGCACTACCTATCGTATAGTACGGAATGCCTATAGCGGAAACTAGCAAAAAACAAGGCAATTATAAACAGAACCGTCGCTCTAAGATTCTACGGCGACCGTAAGGCTAGCCTCTACCGGAACTAACTAGCGGCGGTCGGGTATAAGCGCCCTAGGGCCGAGAACGATATAAAGGATACGTAACCTAGGGCGTACGGGAGGCCACGTGCTCTACTAGCTACGGCGAGGGAATCTAACTAGGCCCGGCTCCCCTTTAGTATATAGCTAATAGGCGTAGACTAGGACGTATAGGGCAGTAGGACATAGGACGCTATAGAGGAAATAATTATCGATACCGATAACTAGCCTCGATACGCTTAGTATTATCTAGTATAACGTTAACTATAGTAAGGATATAGTCTAGAACCATTTCCTATACGAGGCGGACCCGCGCGTCTACTACGTCCTTAGAATCTAGGAGCTATAGATTAACCCGTACTATAAGAGACTAACGACCTATAAGTTACTAGGCTATACGATATGCCTACGAGGCGACGGTAGACCCCGTACGTACTTCTATATTAGTAAGGATATACTAGAATCCGACTAGGAGGTAGTGTACTACGTAGACGAAGAAGGCGGGGGCGATATTACCTCCCTCTACGTAGGTAGTACCTAGATACACAACCTATATATACAACCGCTAGCCTCGAGGTCTAGCCGCGACCTAGGGGTCTATAGACACCTAGACAGTACGCTTAAGAGACAAGGGTGCCACATCGTAGTAGGAGACTTCAATATACACTACCCTTCCTAGGAAAGCCTTATATAGCCGTACCCTATAGCCGACGAAGTACTCGACTTAATAGCGAGTAACGTAATTACCCTTAATACCCCGAAGGACCTAGGTACCTAGAAGAGAGGGGGACTCTAAGGCACGATCGACCTCTCCTAGATCTTAGATAGCTACTACTACACGGTAACCTACTATAGGATCGAATATAAACTCGAGGCGTCGTTAGACTACATACTAGTTAGGACCTCTATTACGACATAGATATAACGTATACTAGCGAGAACCCCTAAGCCAAACTAGGGAAAGGCCTACTAGGCTAACATCTAGGCGTACCTCGATGACTCTAAGAGGCTAGTCTAGATCGCGTAGTAGTAATATAACAGTAAAGACGAGATAGACGAAGTAGTCTAGGGGTTGATAGACGAAATAAGAAAAGCGACCTTACTTTACGTTCCGCTTACCTAACTAACGATATAGTCTAAACTATACTAGACGCCGGAGTGTACTACGGTAGTAAGAGAAGTAAGGAGAGCCCGCCGGGTATAGACGAGCAGCTATAGCGAGGAGGCCTAGAACGTATATAGGGAGGCATACTAATAGAAGAAAGCTATAATATAGAGGGAGAAAGTAGTCGGCTAGAGGGCTATAGTAGAAGAAATCGCCGGCAAGCTAGCGAGGATGTAGAAGCTAGCGAAATAGGCCCGATAGGACCCTATATAGGGCCCCTCCTTCTCTATCCTAGCGCTACAATCGCCTAGTAGCCCGGTTAGCGACCCCGAGGCTAAGGCGCGTCTATAAACTAACTACGAAGCGAACATATCGGCCTCTAGGGGTACCTATTATAGAGGAAGGTTCTAGGATATACGAATACTAGCTGCCCCTACGGCTATCGCTCCTAGAACGTACGGTACGTACTCCTCGTCTGTCCGAGGTGATCGCTAGGAAGGGGGGAGTAGACAGTAAAGGCGAGGAACCGGACGATTAGGGCACTTCTTAATAACGCTAAGGACCTACGGCGTATTACGAACTAGATACTAGAGAAGGGCTAGCTAGAACAGTACCGCCTAGTAGGAGCAGTATAGGAAGAGAGGACACGACGTAGCGCGACGAGACCGGCTAGGAGCGGGGGCTAACGGGGTAGTAATATAGACTACGTACGTTTAGAGGGAAAGCTAATCTAGATAAGGAGTAGTCGGGGGCGGGAAGGGTTTTCACCTATTCGGGTTTCCCTTTATATATAACAATAGATATATACCTATATAGGCCGGATAGGGTCCTAGAACAGGGGAATAACAAATCTATCTATCTATATATAGGTATTCTTCCTCTTAGGTATATATCTCGTAGTCTTATTCTTTATATTTATATTTTGTAGATTCGTATATTACTCCTTTAGCGCGACGGTACTAAGGAGCGAGGCATTTCCCTAAACGGGTAGTACTTCGATCTAGAGGGCTAGCGCGTCGGTTATAACGTTAAGAGTAATAGGTGTCTCGCGGTTAACGTCGCCGGTACGCTACTTACCGCGGGAGTTATAAAGAATATATACGGGGTCGAGGCCGGTATATCTAGGTTCACGATAGCGGAAGTAGCGGCCTTACTAGCGTAGCTAGTTACGGAGTTCGTATATAAGCTTAGGTAGTATAGTATAACGCTAGGGGATAAGGCGTACGGCCGGGCTAGCGTTCTAGGTACGCGTAGAGACCGTAAGCGTATTATTTATAGTAGGCGGCGCGGCTCGTATTACTATACTAGCGCTCTATTGTCTAGAGCCCTATTAGCCTTGTCCTTAACTACTACGACGCCCGTTACCGCCTTACTAGGTGTCCCTATCCTTGTCCCTCTTACTATATATACTCTTTACGGTATTATATACCTCTTCCTTATCTTTAGCGATACGAATAAACTGGCTAACGGGGTCTATAAGCTAGTAGTCCTCTATCTTCTTTATCTAGAACTCGTTTAGGGTAATCTATAGCTCGTACGATACTATAGGCTTACCGGCCCTAGCGCTAAGGCGGCGGTATTCGACGATATATTTACTAAACTCCTAGCCGTACTTCTACTTTAGCTAGTATAGGTCGCGTCTAGCCTTAAGCTTAATGTCTCGAGGATTATTACCGAAGTTGTCGTCTAACTCGTCCTATATATCCTCGAGGCTTACCTATTCGTCGTTCTCGATAGCCGTACGGATAATATCCCTAGAGGTACCGAGAGTATAACGCTTAATATAGTTAAAGATATTAAGGTAAGGTGTTTATATAGTATATTATACCGCGATAGAGTCCTTATAGCTCTCTTTCTAGTCGAGCTCGCCTAAGTTATCGAACTCTTTAGGATAGGGGAAACGTTAGTCGGTTTAGGCGGCGAATATCGTAGTATTATTAGTACGGGCTACTAAGGGTACGAGAGAACTAGCGCGGGTAGTACGGTTATAGGTACGGGCCCGATAGCCGCTACCTACTAGAGTCTAAGAACAACGGGTACCGGCTTATAGGAATCCTTCTAGACTAGTAGTCTACTATCCTTACTACTACGGCTATTACTAGGGTCGTAACTACTTAGGGAAAGTAAGCGGGCGGTCTCGCTTGCTTAGTAAGGCGGTAAGCCGGGCTTATATCTTAAGTTACGAGATCTTAGTGTCCTACTATATAATCTTAGCCTTAAGTTAGTCGACTTCGTCCTCTACTTACTCGAGATAGCTATTAGTAGTATTAATACGGCCTACTAGCTTATCGGTATTCTTCTTATAGTGTTCCTTAGTTACGGCGTCGTCTAAGGCTATTTATAGTGTCTAGATATAGGCCTTAGTATCTTCCTAGGATGTCTAATATATTATAGTATCGGCTTATATCTTATCTTACTCGGTCGCTATATCCTATCGGTCTTTAAAGACGACATTATATTCTTCTTAGAGCTTTGCGAGTTTAGTATCGACTTGATCGCGTCGTACCTAGGCTCGGGAGTAGTCGAGTATAACCTTCTAGTAGGCATACCTATCTATAGTACTCTTAACCTTAAGATATATAGTATTAGGCCGTAAGGTAACTACTCTCTTAAATGCTTCGGTATCGGCGATCTTATAGTTTATTAGATCGTACTCGAAGTCTATATCGTTCAAGTCGATCTAGTCTATACGAGGAGGCGCTATACTATCGATAAACTATATAAAGTCAATGCCTTTACTATCGTCTTCGTAAGACGAGAGACGAGTATCTTCGACATCTAGTCGTACTAGCTTTTTACCTTCTACCCTACTACCCTCGTATCGTATTAAAGACTAAGGCGTATTATTAGTTATAGGAATTCATAAATCGGGTGTATATAGATAAGAGAGAGTAGACCTGTCTATTATGTTTCCTTACTTATACTATATCCTACTTACGCGGTCCGGATATATACTATCGCTAAGGATCGAGTTAAGCTAGTTCTAAAGTTCTAGGTTCTAAGGGTCTCCGGTTAGTAACTCGGCTAAGACAGAGGGCGTACGATATAGGTGTTACTATCGCTAAATAGTAGCGCTAGGTCATATACTTAAAGGTCGTAGGGGAGGGCGTCGAGAGGCCTCGTTAGCGTTCTCTATTATCGCGAATTAATCGTACGGTCTAGTACTATCGTACTGTCTTAGGCGGTCTCGGTATCGTACGTAGAGGTTAGCTCTCTACTCGTTAGTAGGCGTAACTAACTATTACGGGCGAGAGTACTATAATAGGGTCGGGCAAAGATATATATAGTTACGCGAGCTATCTAAGAGAGCGCGAGAGGCGCGAGAAGATAAAGTAGCGCGAATCGAGCTAGCGGGTACTAGCGGTCGCTAGCGCGCGGGCGTACGGCCGACAATACTATATTACGAGGCAGTTCGTAGAAAAGGGCTGTCTCGTAATAGAACATTCTAATTATATATTAACGATGCGCTTAGGGAGTATCTCGATAACTTCTGTTTAGTATACCTAGATAATATACTAATCTTTAGCGATATATTCGAGGAATATATACAATACGTACGTAAAGTACTATAGCGTATACGTAAAGCCGGCCTATAATTAGATATCGATAAATACGAGTTCTACTAAATAGAGACGAAGTACCTTAGTATTATTATAGGAGTCGACGGTATCTATATAGACCTAGAAAAGGTCGACGTAGTTAAGAACTAGCTTACTCTAATATACCTAAAGGATATAAAAGTATTCCTTAGGTTCGGAAACTTCTATCGAAGGTTTATATAGATAGATAGATATTTCATTAAGCTATTGTAGTGCCCTTTGGCCTATGCAGCTATGCTATCTTGTTTTTGTATATATAGAGGGGAAACCGTGTTAGTGAAAACCCCTCCTCCTTCCCGCCTGTCTTTTCCTCCTCGTTGTCGTCTTAAATTTCCCTTATTAGGGGTACGCTAGTGTCATGGGCCTGCCCTAATGACTACCCTATCTGCAACCCCCCTCGCTTCCGCCTCTTGTCTATCCACTCCTCCGTCTCGCTCGCGAGGCTAAACTACTAGAGGTATCCCTGCTGTAGTATCCACCGAGAGATTCGGCGAATATTGCCTTTGTCCCTAATAATTGACTTGTAGTCTCTCCTTCCCGCTTGGTGCCTCCAATTTCCCCTGCCTCTCGCCCACTACGGGCATCGTAGTAGCATATGTTCTGGGTTTTGCGATAGGTAGCCACACTGGCAGGCTGGGCTATAGATGTCTAGTGCGCGTCTTCTGAACAGGTAGGCCCTTAATCCAATGTGTTCGGACCTGATTTGGATCGCTATGCTTGCTTCGGCCCTTGTCAGGTCCCTATATAGCTAGTAATTGTGTCTCTAGAAGGCTCGGAGCGCTATCGGGCCTGTTGTCTTAGGGGGCTTCCTTTTCCAGTCCTGCTCCCATAGGCAGCTCGCTATCTGTTCCGCTAGGTTTTGGGTCTTAGCCTTGCTCCCGCCGGCCTGGCGAGTCCTACGCTCCTCCTCCTTTCGTACTAGCCATTCGGTGCTTGTCTGTACGGCCGTAAAGGTCGTAAGGTCATCCTCTTTTTGGCTTGTCCTATATCCTGCCCCTCTCCGGTAGCGGCTTTCTATCTTATTCTTTGCCTCCTGGATCGTGGTTTGTGCTAGGTAACCTGTCGTCTTTGCCGCGTATTGAATTCTTATTCCCCGGATGTACTGGCCGATTGGTGGTATTCCTGTCTCCATTTCTACCGTGCTTGTTAACGTTGTCTTGTATGCGCCTAGTACCCTACGTAGGTTGCCTGCCTATGTCCTGTTTAGGGGTTGCTCTATCCGTTTCGGGATCGGCTTACCTACGCCTCCTGTTCCCCAAATCTGTGCCCCGTACAACATAGCTAGTCTGACGATCGCCTTATACATTACTCTTGCCTTATCGAATGTTGCTCCCCCTGTAGATGCCGTAAGCCTCTTTATCGAGGCTTCATTGACTTGCGCTCGACTCTAGGCTTTCTTAATCTGTACATTCTAGCTTAGCTTCGGGTCGAGCCAGATCCCTAGTACTCGTAGCTCCGCTAATGGCTTGGTCTCGTAGCCTTGGATTCTTACCGCCGCCTTTATATTATGGTGTGTTCTCGCTTTACTGAAGTGTATAAGTTGGTACTTTTTAGGGGCGAACCGGGCACTATACTTCTTTGCCTACTCCTCGCATTTCTTGTGCCTATCTTCAAGGAGGCGACAGTTCTCTTCTGTCGAGTCTGACTAGGCTAGGATGTTTGTATCGTCTACGAACCCCGATGCTGAGGTTTGCGGAGAGGTGAGTAGGGGGATTAGATCCGACATAAATATCAGAAACAGGATAGGGGAGAGAGTAGATCCCTGAGGTATTCCAGTCTCTGCCTTCACCGGGTCGGACGTGTACCTTCCTAGGACTAGGTATGTCGTCCGTTCCTGGAGAAAGGAGAAGACGAACGACGTTGCCCACTAGGGGATGCCTTTCTGCTATAGGATATGTATTAGCCTTTGGTGTGAGACGTTGTCGAAGGCCCCTACGATGTCGAGGCAAGGAAGGAATCGTATTTAGCAAGCTAGCTACGAGATAAGGTAACAAGTCTTAACCGCGCTTTCCCACTCATCTAGCACTACCGTGTAGCCTCGTTTCGAGAGGTTAGCCCGGAGCAAAAGCTTCCCTCTACGCCCTCCCTCCCTGTTTGCTCCTTAAGCCAATATCCACCTCTATAGGCCTAAGCCCTTTAGTGCTCTCTATTGACCGACATACGCATCCGTCCTCTCGGGCTATACAGACAGTATTAGCCGTCGCTACTAGTATATACCACGCCCTAGGTTTTGACGCCCTTCGCGTTACCGTAGCCTATCTCTAGAAAGCGGCCGTCTATGCCTCGTAGGTTTGCTCGGGGCATACACCACGCCGGGCAGCGTACTCCTTGCGTTTCCACCTACTAACTAATATGAAGTTCCTTATCACCCTGCCCTCGATCCTCCCCGATCATAGAACTAATCCACTTGTATTGTACGTCTTTTCCCCGTCCTAATAGCCGTCTTTTCCTTGCTTAGGCTATCGTCTTTTCCTCGTCGCAATCTACTATATCAGACTAGGTGCGTTGTGTAGCGGGACAGGCAGTGCCTTAGGCAAAACCCTCGTTCCTATACCGGGTGTTTAATAGGCCCTTATAGGCTTCGTCGCGTGTCTACCTACCCACCGTATTGCCCGCTAGCAAACACCAGATTGTTTCGTAGTCCGCTCGACGCCGTTATATAGTCCGCTTAGTTGTTGTTCTGTAGTCCGCTCGTCTAATGTTCGTCGCTTAGCCCGCTCGGTTTGCGGTCTCCGGAGGTGAAAATTCTACACTTATACTAGAGGTGTCCTATCGAGCGTATAGGCCACGGTTCCGCGCCCTTCTTACACGTAGAAAGAAGAGGGACTCGCTCCCGACACGAGTACACGCTCGTCGGATAGTTTTCATACCCGTTTTGCTAGTAGTCCTCTGTTCGCCGCGGCTTCGCCTACGTTACGCGCCCGTCGCGCCTACGACGCTCTAGCGTGAGAATACTTGGCTCTCTCGTAGCTAGACGAGAGGTTCGTAGCCGACACTACGTACAGGTGATTCTCGTCGTCGACCGAAGGTTTATATAGAACTTCTCTAAAATCTATATACCCCTTACGAATTTAATAAAGACTAGTAAGAATAGTAAGCCGATACTATTCGTTTAGATAACAGAATACGAAGTAGCCTTCTAAGGATTAAAAGATACATTCTTAACGGACACGGTACTCGTACACTTTGTACTAGGGTTAGAAACTATAGTCGAAATAGATGCCTTAGATTCTATTACTACGGTAGTAATTTTATAGAAATACGGAGACGTCTAGAGACCGGTAGTATATATATCTAAGAAGATGTTACTATAGGAGTTTAACTACGAGATTTATAATAAGGAACTATTAGCTATCGTTCTCGCCTTTAAAGAATAGAGACCTAAGCTTACCGTTAACTTAGACGATAATATAGATACCGATTTCGAGAATATAAAGGATAAAGATAATAATCCTATTATTATCTACTCCGATTATAAGAACCTAGAATACTTTATAAGTACGAAACAACTTAATAGACGGTAGGTACGCTAGGTATAGTTCCTAGTACAGTTCGTATTTAAAATTACCTATCGTCTAGGTATATAGGGCATAAAGCCTAATAGTCTTACTAGATAATCGTAAGATCTACCGTCGGATCTAAGCGATCCACGTCTATAGTATTAGAGCTAGGTCATCCTACCGCCCGCTCGCCTCGATATTAAGCTCAATTTAAGCGAGCTACGGGAGGGGGAGGTAGCGTAGTAGGTAGTATAGTAGGATTTACTTATATAAGTCAAGGCTCTATATAACGAAGAGACCGTTTAGGCTACTATATAACAGCTATCCTAGAACTAGTAAGTACCCCTATTACGTAAATATAAGATCGACAATCGTACGTCTAAAGTAGAAGATAGTATAACGTACTTTACTACTAAGCGGGCTATACTACCGAGCGGGCGACTTTTACTAAGAACTATACTACTTCTATAGATATAGCTATATAACTACTATTATAGCGTGTATTGTCTTCAAACGAGGCCAAACTGACCTTAGCTATCTAGGCTACGAAACGCGACGCGATAATCACGAATCGACTTACTATAAAGGTATACGACGCGTCTCGAACTATACTAGGGTATCGATTGTATAGACGACCTCCTCGGGGTGACTACGAGCCTAATTCGAAGAAGCTTATAGAGCTAGAAGAGAGGGTAATAGATAGATAGATTTGTCATTCCCCTATTCTAGGACCCTATCCGGCCTATATAGGTATATATCTATTGTTATATATAAAGGGAAACCTAAATAGGTGAAAACCCTTCCCGCCCCCGACTACTCCTTATCTAGTTTAGCTTTCCCTCTGAACGTACGTAGTCTATGTCACTACCCCGTTAGCCCCCGCTCCTAGCCGGTCTCGTCGCGCTACGTCGTGTCCTCTCTTCCTATACTATTCCTACTAGGCGGTACTGTTCTAGCCAGCCCTTCTCTAGTATCTAGCTCGTAATGCGCCGTAGGTCCTTAGCGTTGTTAAGAAGTGCCCTAATCGTCCGGTTCCTCGCCTTTACTATCCACTCCCCCCTTCCTAGCGACTACCTCGGACAGACGAGGAGTACGTACCGTACGTTCTAGGAGCGATAGCCGTAGGGGCAGCTAGTATTCGTGTATCCTAGAACCTTCCTCTATAATAGGTACCCCTAGAGGCCGATATGTTCGCTTCGTAGTTAGGTTACTATACTACTCTATACCCTCGTAAGGCGGTAGTAGATAAGCTTCGGGGGGTGCTTAACCGCGGATTTTGTAGCTAACTATTCCTTAGGTTGTCCCGCTAGCTAAGGGCGTCTACTATGCCCTACAACCTAGTTGTTCCACCTCTCTTTCTATAGTTGCTCTACAAACGATTTCTTACCTTCCTATTATATTACTAGCTATTCGTCCCTTGCCCGGTAGTTCGGCTCGTTTCCGGGTCGAATGCCCCTATACGCTAGTACTGATTCGCGGGCCCTTACGACTATACTAGCGATAACCTTTTGTACTAGGTACTATGCCGACTTGCCTAAGTAGGAGGTCCGTAGTCCCTAGATGTATAGGTCGATCGGCGGTATAGCGGTCTCGTACTTAAGTATCCTCGTTAGTATCGACTTATATACCCCGGTGACCTTCCTTAGGCATTGGTTTTAGATCTTCGCTAGCGGCGCGACGAGTCCCTTCGATAGGCAGGCCCTCTCGCCTAAGGACTACACTTGGCTACTATAGGTAAGGACTGGCCGTATAATAGCCGTATATAGAAGTCGTGACTACCGGAAGTCCGCCCCCTATATAGACGTAGTAAGCCTCTAGTATAATGCTATATTCTGTTTAGCTTTCCGTAATATTACCTATACGTGCTTCCTCTACCGTAGCGCCGGGTCTACCTATAGTCCGAGGATCCTAAGCTGATTTGCCGGGTTAGTCGTGTGCCCCCCTATATCTAGATAGAAGCTTATATATTGTGGAACCGTAGCCGGCGCGTAAAGTGTATTAGATTGTACTTTTCTAGAGCAAACCGAGCCCCGTACCTCCTAGCCTAGTCCTCGTAGATCTTGTGCTTCTCTTCTAGTAGCCTATAGTTCTCCTTAGTCGAGGAAGACTACGCTAGGATGTTTATGTCGTCTACGAAGCCGCTCGTAGCGGTGTTCTAGGATTCTAGGGCTAGGAGCAGCGTCGCTATAAAGAAGAGGAACAGAATAGGTACTAGCGTTAAGCCTTACGGGATTCTAGTATAGACTGCTTAAAATAGGCTTCTATACTAGCCGACTAGGATCGACGTACTACGGTTTTAGAGGTAGGACCGTACGAAGTTGACAAGCTACTTAGGGAGTCCCTTCGACCTTAGGATATAGAGTAGCCGCGGGTATAATACGTAGTCGAAGGCTCCCGATATGTCTAGGCTAAGTAAGGAAGCCACCTTGTCCCTATTCTTATACTAGATAGCCTTTACCTAAGAGGTGATAAGTTCTATCGCGGATAGCGTCGATCGCTATAGGCGCGTACCTATCTAGGTGTCCGGGAGTAGGGAGTATTCCTCTACCGCCTAGGAGAGTCTCGTTATAACTAGCTTCTTAAGCGCCTTCCTAAGAGTGTTAAGGGGCGCAATTAGGCGGTACGACTTCACCTACGTATAGTCTTCCTTCTACGGCTTACGTAGGACTACTTTCGTCGATTATTTAAAAGCTATCGGGTAGTACCCGGTCTGTAGGCAGGCGTTAAAGATCGCTATAACTACTAGGGCTAGTTAATCTCTACACTTCTTTAGTAGCTCGTTTAGGATCCTATCCGGCCCCGGGGCTTTCTTCGCCGGTAACTTCCTTAGTATAGCGGCAACTTCTCCCTCGGACACCTCCTATTAGACCGCGATACTAGGGGCTAGGGGAGTAGAGCTGTTTATATCGCTTAGATTAGCCTCGACTAGGGGCGGGAAGAACTTACTAGCTAGTAGACGCGCCTTAGCCTCGGGGTCGCTAACCGGGCTACTAGGCGATTATAGCGCTAGGATAGAGAAGGAGGGGCCCTATATAGGGTCCTATCGGGCCCATTTCGCTAGCTTCTACATCCTCTCTAGCTTGCCGGCGATTTCTTCTACTATAGCCCTCTAGCCGACTACTTTCTCCCTTTATATTATAGCTTTCTTCTGTTAGTATACCTCCCTATATACGTTCTAGGCCTCCTCGCTATAGCTGCTCGTCTATACCCGGCGGGCTCTCCTTGCTTCTCTTACTACCGTAGTGCACTCCGCCGTCTAGTATAGTTTAGACTATATCGTTAGTTAGGTAAGCGGAACGTAAAGTAAGGTCGCTTTTCTTATTTCGTCTATCAACCCCTAGACTACTTCGTCTATCTCGTCTTTACTATTGTATTACTACTACGCGATCTAGACTAGCCTATTAGAGTCATCGAGGTACGCCTAGATATTGGCCTAGTAGGCCTTTCCCTAGTTTAGCTTAGGGGTTCTCGCTAGTATACGTTATATCTATATCGTAATAGAGGTCCTGACTAGCATGTGGTCTAACGACGCCTCGAGTTTATATTCGATCCTATAGTAGGTTACCGTATAGTAGTAGCTATCTAAGATCTAGGAGAGGTCGATCGTGCCTTAGAGTCCCCCTCTCTTCTAGGTGCCTAGGTCCTTTAGGGTATTAAGGGCAATTACGTTGCTCGCTATCAAGTCGAGTACTTCGTCGGCTATAGGGTGCGGCTATATAAGGCTTTCCTAGGAAGGGTAGTATATATTGAAGTCTCCTACTACGATGTGGCACCCTTGTCTCTTAAGCGTACTGTCTAGGTGTCTATAGACCCCTAGGTCGCGGCTAGACCTCGAGGCTAGCGGTTGTATATATAGGTTGTGTATCTAGGTACTACCTACGTAGAGGGAGGTAATATCGCCCCCGCCTTCTTCGTCTACGTAGTATACTACCTCCTAGTCGGATTCTAGTATGTCCTTACTAATATAGAAGCACGTACGGGGTCTACCGTCGCCTCGTAGGCATATCGTGTAGCCTAGTGACTTGTAGGTCGTTAGTCTCTTATAGTACGGGTTAATCTATAGCTCCTAGATTATAAGGACGTAGTAGACGCGCGGGTCCGCCTCGTATAGGAAATAGTTCTAGACTATATCCTTACTATAGTTGACGTTATACTAGATAATACTAAGCGTGTCGAGGCTAGTTATCGGTATCGATAATCATTTCCTCTATATCGTCCTATATCCTACTACCCTATACGTCCTAGTCTACGCCTATCGGCTATATACTAAAGGGGAGCCGGGCCTAGTTAGATTCCCTCGCCGTAGCTAGTAGAGTACGTGGCCTCCCGTACGCCCTAGGTTACGTATCCTTTATATCGTTCTCGGCCCTAGGGCGCTTATACCCGACCGCCGCTAGTTAGTTCCGGTATAGGCTAGCCTTACGGTTGCCGTAGAATCTTAGGGCGACGGTTCTGTTTATGATTGCCTTGTTTTTCGCTAGTTTCCGCTATAGGCATTCCGTACTATACGATAGGTAGTGCCCCGGATAGTTCGCGTACCGTCTTATAGTCGATATATAGTCCCTAGACATATAGTCTCCTATATAGTTCGAGCAGGCCTACTTGTTTATACACGTATAGGTTTGGTGTCTATACTGTTAGCATTTAAAGTATTAGAGGACACGAAAGGATAAGGAGTGCTTTTCTACTGTCTTAAGGCTATATTGCTAGACTAGGCCTTGTTCTATCGCTAGATCCGCCGCTTTCGCGTCTTATAGCTATACTATTAGCGCCGAGGCCTTCTTGCCTTCTGGCCATTTCCTATAGAGCTAAGTCGCCTTCTAGATTAGAGAGTTAAGAGTGACCGGGTTATCCTCTTAGAGAGCGCGTAGGTGACCCTGATTAGTTAGGTCAAACTCCTTAGGTATGTCGTAGACTAGGATCGTAAATTGTTTCGTTAAGACCTTCGCTAATACCGTAACCTTAGATGCCCACTATAGCTATGTCTCTAGGTGCCTCCTAGTAGTAGTAGAGCTAGTATAGATCTATAGAGTACCGTTAGACTATTAGTTCACTACGACCACCCCTAGTTAGTTGATTCGTTAGGCGAGCTCCTTATTCGATAGCTTCGTAACTTCGGCCTAGTCTTCCTTTACTACAATACGGATCGTAACTATATCGTACGTTAGGCGGGGGCCTAGTATCGATACCGCGACCGATGCCTAGCTATAGGGGTGTTAATTCCGGGTGGCCTTACTAATCGCCTAGGACATCGTCCTTATTTCTTGTTGCCCTCGGTAATACGACAGTATAAGCGCCGTGCGTAGCTAAGTGATCATTACCTATAGAGACCGGTAAGGGAGCTGATCGTTAGTTTCTATACTTTTTACGTCCTCTATAAGTTGCTACTAGTTGTCTTAGGGGGGCTTCGCCTATAGGGCCGTAGGCGCCGTTAGTACCGTAGCCTAGGCTACTATTACCTAGGAGTTGCCTAATGTAGCTAGGCACCTCCGCGGCGTTTAGAGCTGAAGAAATAGGGTGAAGAGAGCTTTAAGCTGTCCAGATTAAATAAGGTAGAACTCCCTTAGTCCTAGGGGCAGTGGCCTGCTTTATATATCGTTAGAATGGCCTTAATAAGAGCTTTCGAATGTGTCTTGTTTTTAAGAGAGGGTAATACTTGAGTATATACTCGAGCTAGATCTTAGAGGTTTCCCGCTATTAAAGGCTAGTATACGAGTAATAGCCGATTTATTACTATAAGAGAAGGGTCTTAAGCCCGCTAGTCTTAATTAGATAGACAGGTTTATTAGGCGGTATCGTAAGCTAAAGGTTTGTATAACACGTAGATACGATCGTTAGCGAGCCCTAATAGAAGATCTAGACGTTATAGAGAAGTAGTTCTTACTTATACGTAATATAAAGGAGAAGTATAGTATCCTTAACTAGGACACCTATAACTTTGACGAGATAGGGTTTATAATAGGTGTCATTACGTCTTAGAGCGTCGTTACGGGTTTAGAAAGGCGTAGTAGAAAGAGGCAGGTCGTTTAATAGGGCAATAGAGAGGGAGTAGAGAGATAGCGTATTAGATAGCTCTTATACGAAGCAAGATTAGTAAGCTACGTAAGTCTAACGAGGCCCTTATATAGCGGAAAGCACGAAAGCGTAAGTACATTCAGTCTAGAGGGTCTCTAACCTTCGATAAGGCGTCGCAATTGATACCTCTAGAGGATACTAGGAGGTAGGAAGTGAGTAGAGAGTCGCTAGATAGTATTTGGCTAGTACTAAGGCTACGATGCTATAAGCGATATAGCGAGTCGGGGCATAACGTACGTACCTATTAAGTAGACTCGCTAGATAGCAAAGAATCTAAAGAGGAATTGTCCTCCTAGTAACGATTCTATAGGATGTTGTCGTGTTAAGATACCGTCGTAATTAAAGTAGAAGTAGTATAGTTCTTCGTAAAAGTAGCCCGCTCGGTAGTATAGCCCGCTCGGTAGTAAAGTACGTTATAGATAATTATAGTCGTAGTAAAGTAAGATATAAAGGAATAAAGAAGTAGTATAAAGCTTACCTTACTTACCCTAGTCTACTTTACTTAAAATACCTAACCTACCCTTACTATAGTAGTAGTAATACCGAGGGCCTAATGTCACTACTATAGATAGAGAGGGTAGTTATAATAACGTGCTTTACTACCGAGCTGGCTATACTACCGAGCGGGCCACTTTTACGAAGAACTATACTACTTCTACTTTAATTACGACGGTATCTTAACACGACAACATCCTATAGAATCGTTACTAGGAGGACAATTCCTCTTTAGATTCTTTGCTATCTAGCGAGTCTACTTAATAGGTACGTACGTTATGCCCCGACTCGCTATATTGCTTATAGCATCGTAGCCTTAGTACTAGCCAAATACTATCTAGCGACTCTCTACTCACTTCCTACCTCCTAGTATCCTCTAGAGGTATCAATTGCGACGCCTTATCGAAGGTTAGAGACCCTCTAGACTGAATGTACTTACGCTTTCGTGCTTTCCGCTATATAAGGGCCTCGTTAGACTTACGTAGCTTACTAATCTTGCTTCGTATAAGAGCTATCTAATACGCTATCTCTCTACTCCCTCTCTATTGCCCTATTAAACGACCTGCCTCTTTCTACTACGCCTTTCTAAACCCGTAACGACGCTCTAAGACGTAATGACACCTATTATAAACCCTATCTCGTCAAAGTTATAGGTGTCCTAGTTAAGGATACTATACTTCTCCTTTATATTACGTATAAGTAAGAACTACTTCTCTATAACGTCTAGATCTTCTATTAGGGCTCGCTAACGATCGTATCTACGTGTTATACAAACCTTTAGCTTACGATGCCGCCTAATAAACCTGTCTGTCTAATTAAGACTAGCGGGCTTAAGACCCTTCTCTTATAGTAATAAATCGGCTATTACTCGTATACTAGCCTTTAATAGCGGGAAACCTCTAAGATCTAGCTCGAGTATATACTTAAGTATCACCCTCTCTTCTAGCTCTATAAGCTTCTTTGAATTAGGCTCGTAGTCACCCTAAGGAGGTCGTCTATTTAATCGATACCCTAGTATAGTTCGAGACGCGTTATATACCTTTATAGTAAGTCGATTCGTCATTATCGCGTCGCGTTTCGTGGCCTAGATAGCTAAGGTCAGTTTGGCCTCGTTTAAAGACAATATACGCTATAATAGTAGTTGTATAGCTATATCTATAGAAGTGGTATAGTTCTTAGTAAAAGTGGCCCGCTCGGTAGTATAGCCCGCTCGGTAGTAAAGTACGTTAGGGTATACGCGATTATATAAGATTAGCTTATTTACTTAAGCGTACGAGCTAAGGGGGTGTGTCACGATCTATAGGTATATATAGGTAATAGCCTATTATCAATACTTAAGGCTACGTATGCTAAGAATCAGGTGACTAATTAGTTACCTACAGCCTTTTTAAGAGCAACACTCGTCTGTTCTAGATAGACACATACAATACACAACCTGCTTTTGAAACACCCTATATGAGCCCGTACAATAACTTCCCACATCAATAACGTGATAGTAGCCTCAACTAGGCGTCGACCGCCGCCTAGCAGCACCTGGTATAGTTAGAGCGAGGAGGTCATCATCGGTGGTATGCTGGCCATTCAAGTGTTCAATCTCCTTCAAACACCAGGCGCGTACTCCTTTCTTGTCATCAAATATGCTCAGTCCGAATCTGGCAGATTATGTTGAGATGAGCAACCTTGGATCTCCTGCTGGTACGGCCTGCACGATCGAGGTCTTTGACAAGCTCGAGCACATCCTATTTCTGTTCAATGGATCTTTGCGGGCCCCGGTCAGCAAAGACAGGAGAAAATCACGATTCGAAGATCACGGACGAAGTTGAGCCTTGTCGGTTCACAATCCTTTTATCCCACGTTCGCAGTGACAATCATTTACGGCCGTATTGGTTTCTGGTTGACATGCAAGGATACACCAGCCTGGGCCCATACATTCTCGTGCACCCATGTCCGGCCCTGAACTTTCGAGCTATATCTTGTCACCAAGAATACGGCGCTCAATCAGCTCCGCTGACGATATAGATAGGGCCAGGCAATGTATGCGTTGCCAAGCTGGTGGAGTGACCATGTCATATACTGACCGAGGGAGATGCGAATGGCAAGCGATGCAAAACTCTGGCGCCCAACGACGCCTCTTGAATAGGCAGACTTCTGCTGCTGATATATGGCCGTGAATGCTTTACATAGTTCTCAGCAATACGAGACTGGGTCGATAGACATCCTGATTCCGGCAGAATGGGCATGATCCGCCCCTCGACGGTGCAATAACAACATACTTTCGAACACGCCAAGAATACCAGCATGGTGGAATACCCGACGATGTCACTTTCTGGCCTCCTTCCCCCCAACCAGCGGAGCTCGTAAGCTCGCGATCACCGCGGGCAAGGCCCTGTGCACAAACCTGCTTCGTCAACTATCATCGAAGAAGATTGCCCCATCAAGACCCTCCGACGTACAACCACAACACCAAATTGACAACTAGTCGATACGCCATAGTGTACAGTACTCCAAACTCCAAGATCTTAAGACTACTGGCCATGTGTGAAACTGGGGAATCTCGATTGAAAATACAGGGTAGTGGTTGCAAAGTGTGAAAAACCATGTTATTTGAAAGTAGTGCCTTAGGGAGCTTGCGACCGTAGGTCAACGACGTCAGCGAGAGCAGTAATGCGCGATATTCAGCTGTAGGAGGATGCCAAGCCAGGCTGTGATTGGCTCATCACAATATCATGGATGAAGCCTTAGGCACCACAATCTCGAGGCATTCCAGGTTCGCGCTTCACTCCCCTGCCCGGAAGCTGTATATCGTACGCAGCACATTTTAACCCTCATTTCAACCCTGTAATCGTCATCTCACGCCACAAGGTTTTGCTACCTTTTTTCATATAAATCAGCGGTAGACCAATGCTAAAGTACAATCGACCAATCATCACAATTGGTAACCGTGCATAGCCGTGCGTATAGGTTAGCGTTGTTCAGCGCCTACAGATCTACCTGGTACTTTTGGGCGGAAAACCTTGATTGCGACACCATCATCAACACTACATATCACGAGCATACGTTTAACCATCAGAATGAATGACGAAACACTGATCCAGCAGGTCGTAGAAGGCCCTAATAGCGAGAGACCGGCGTGCGTACACCCTTTTTACATCATGTGACTGCCTGCGCTGTATTCCTCGCGATCGTACCGAGCGATGACAGCCCTGTGCATAGCGAGGAGCTCCCTCGCTACATCTGGTTGACCTGGTCCTGGCTCGGTCTACCCTCCCTAGAGCACTCGCTTGAACGCAATGTGGAAAGCGACTCGAAAATAGCAGCCGTCACTCCTTATCGTGCGAACAACATACAATGGCGGACGCGTCTCAGAGCTGACTGAAGGCAATCTTGTCGAGTCTGAGAATGAATCGCTGATATCGAGTCCTACTATTCCGACCACATCATCGCTTCCAGCGCAGAGCTTAGTCAGCACCAGAGCCTCATCTTGGAGTTTACGACATGAAAGCGAATGGCCATGCATCTGGAGCGGCTGTGCAAGCCTCGATATTGACATTCTCTATACTGTTCTATATCTCTTGTGGCCTAAGATTGTACACTCGCATATACATCGTGCGCCAGCCATGGTGGGACGACGCACTAATCGCAATTTCGGTCGTCTTTGTAAGTGTCACCGAAGACTCATACGAAGCAGCTGCTGATGCACACAGAATGTCATAATGGCCACATCAATGTGCCTTCAAGGTACCCAGGCACGTGTCAAACCAACCCAATCCTCGACATACTAATCAATGCCAGTACCCTACGGTCTTGGAAAGCACGTTGAAGACGTTCCGCCAGAGCAACTCAAGACCATGCTGTTCTGGTTCTGGCTTTCGATCTGGAACTACTATTGTGCGGCAGGGTTTGCTAAGTTATCAATCTTACTCCAGTATCTGAGGATCTTTGGGACCACGAGGAAGTTCAGAACCGCATGCTACTGTGTCATTGCTTCGGTGATCTTCTATATCCTGTGGGGTGCATTCTCGACAGCGTTTTACTGCTTCCCTCCAAGCGGCTTCTGGGACCCCGAGGCTGTCGCGGAGGGCAGAGCTCATTGTCAGAAGCAGTGGACTGTCAAGTTGCCTATCTGGTTCTTCAATGCTGCGATGAACATGGCGACCGACATCGCTACTGCTGTGCTGCCACTGCCTGTCATCAAGAATTTGAATTTGCCAAGAAAGCAGAGGTTGACACTCATGTTTGTGTTCGGTATTGGAGGTAGGTCATCACAGAAGACCTTGAAGAGGATACGGCATGCTAAGTTTCTCCACAGGCTTCATAATCATCATCTCCATGGTCCGCCTTTCTGGTCTGTACGCCGTTGCTGTCTCTAATGACCCGACTTACGACAACCCGCTCGCCGCAATCTGGTCCGCCACAGAAGCAAACTTGACCGGACTTGCCTCATGTCTTCCAGTCCTCAAAGGCATGATTGCCAAGTACTTCCCGAATCTCATCAAGACTTCACACGCGGCAACCAATCAACCTTATGGCGCCAGCGGACAGCACTCCAGGCTCAGCGAGAAAGGCGGTCGGAAGTCAGCCGCTATATGGGGCAAGAAGGAGACTGAGATCAACATCGAGGAGACAACGATATGTGGGTCTTCTGACTCTCCTGACCTGAGAAGTGGGGCCGGATGGGGCTGGGAGAAAGAGAAGAGGACTGGAGCTATTGAGATGGAAACCATCGTCGAGGGTGGGAAGAAGAGTTACCCGAGAAGGAATACGGATGGGAGTGAAGAGCATTTGGTGGAAGTTCTGCCGGCAGAGCGGGCGTGACCGTCAAGATGGGTGACAGTTAATCATCCTTAGTTGCATACTGCACCCTTCGATAAGCCACTGCCGTGCAGCATATGTACGGAGGTACAGGGAGGTGGAACCAGGCTGTGGTCAAGCAGCTGTAGCGTCTGCGGCGGAGGACATCCCGGTACAGCTCACTGATGCTCTTTTGACACAAGTGGCTCTGGATCACACCTACTTAGCACCTGGTCCTCGTAGCTTCTTTCGACATCGAGCGCATTCTATAATTGCGCGGAACAAGGGATAAAGGCATCTAGCAAGCAGCAGGCAAACACAGTCGGCTTCATATCTTCACCACAGCAGGCTTCCTCGTAACAGGAGTCTCATCAAACCCCATCTCACCGAGCATCCAAGTATGAGCAACATACCATCAGGAAGCAACTCGACGCCAGCTACTAACCAGGCAGCTCTGTCTTACATTGATGCAAAGCAGATCGTGCACCGAAAGTCCAACGTGTATGGCCACAACGGTCTTGTTGCTGGCCAGTGGTTCACCGACCGGGACTCAGCATTTCACTGGGGAGCTATCGCCCAAAGAGTCATTGGAGTCGATCCAGGCAGGAGACTTAAGCGTCTTCGCTGTTGTCGCCAAATTCAGCAAGAAGTATGCGACGCTCAACATTGAGGGTGGAACCACAATTGAGTTCGCCCAGACAGGCGCTTACAACCACACCAGCAAAATGAGGGTCGTCACCACCCCGAAACTTGAGAAGTTCGTGAGAGCTCTACGTGCTTCTCGGTCAGAGTAACAGCCGATTCGAGTTCTTCGATCAGCCGGCAAAGGACCAGCGCTTCGCTATGGTGGGCTCTACACTATCACCAACATGACTCAGGAGCCCAACAATAACGGTGGCCTTTACGAGCGGTTCACCTTAACACGACTCGGTTCACCTGATGGCCAAGGCCGTTTCGTGCAAGACACTTTGACGACTGTCCAACAGATGCCTGCCACTGCCAATCGTGGACCTTACGAAGGACTACCGCCCGCTCCACAACCCAGCCATACTGACTACAACCAGCTTTCCAGCCCGATCGTCGCTATTGGGGCTCAATACAAGCATAGCTGTAACTGCTGGTCCAGAGTCTCGAATCAGACAGTGGATGCGGTCGATCAAGATGACAACGAGCAAGACGAGGATGCGGATGGTGGAGATCAAGATGACATGGATGCCGTTGACGAAGAGGAAGTACAGGAGGGAGAAGAAGATGAAGCAGGAGAGGCCAACGACACCGGTGGTCACGAGCAGGCTGGCGAAGGTCAGCAATTTTCGCACGAGGATGATTACATGCAGAACAGTGCTGCCAAAGGCGAGATCCAGGACGATGAGCCCGGAGATGCTCGACTTGAGGAGGCAGGGCAAGGACCAGCAAGAGGAGATCAACGATGGTGGAGGAAGTTCTCGGGCTGGAGGCAAATCCGTTTTCGCGGACTGGGGACAGGGGTCCCGATAGATCATTTGTACCGCAACTTTGCATAGCACCTCACTCTTCACCACTGTCGCCCTCAAAATCTGCCCAAATCGCCCCAGTACGACTCCTCAGCAGCTCAACAAGTGCATCCCAACGTTCGCGAAGATACTGTCACCATCTTCTTCCTTGCCCTTTCGAGCCGAGCCAAGCCAACAAGATCAGCCACGCCAGTAACAACACCCTGATCAAGCAGGAACGCAACAGTCTTGTGCCCTCAGCGTCCTTCTTCGAGGACATACTCTATTGGCATATGGCCTTTCCATGTACTGTTGATCGGTGTCGCGGCGTCCATGAGAACACGCATGCTCTCCGTCCGATGGGCCTGAATGTCCGTTGCAGCCGTCAACATTTAGTCCTTTCCTTGTTTCAGGCTGTTCGTGAGGTGTCGGTATCGAACAAAATCGGAGCTCAATAGACGACGAAGCTTACATGGGCCTTCATGCTCTTCGCTGTCACTACTTGGCCTGTTGTGCCCAGGGGCTTGAGAGAAAAGGAATTGATTGATGCTGAGATATCTGGGCTGACGGGCGACTACGCTCGAAATTATGCTCATCTCCTTTCAGTGTTCTGCTCTCGGGCCAATGTGCCTCCCATCCCCCACAAAGATATTCACCCAGAAGCATTCGTCGATCCAGACAAGGCAAACGGGCTCTTCTGAACATCAGGACAGAAGACTCCCATATCGAAACAGTTGTACGTAGCCGTCGTGTGGCATCGCTCTCCATCCCACACGGTACCTTCTTGACACTTCGGAGGCTCCGGTGATACGCATGCATCGCCGCTGGGTACCAGATTGTCCGGACACTTCGCCAACTCGGTAGACAAACACCTGTCGCCATCCGGAACAGTGTTCTCGGGGCACTGCGGTCGCTTGGTCAGGACACACGCGCCATTGAGAAGCACAGATCCCTCCGGACAAGTTGGAGGTGCGGCCACGCACTTTCCGTTGATTAGCTCAGAGCCTTCTGGGCACGTGATGGGCTCTGAAGAAACACAGCGTGTGCCATCGAAGACCAGGTTTGGACCACAGTCAGGACCTTTCTTGCCGACACAAGTCTTGCCATCCCATTGCAGACCATCGGCGCATGTCGGCTTCTTCTTGGCAACACAATCAACACCGTCAAAGGTAGCGTCGTCAGGACATTTGGGTACTTCTTTACCAATGCATCGACCGTCGATAAGCTTTTGACCAGTGGGGCAATTAGGTCCTGAAGCGACACACGTGCCGTCGATGAATCGTGCGCCGCTGGGGCACTGAGGAGGGTTGCTCGATACGCATCTCTCTCCGTTGAACGTCGTACCACTTGGGCACTCGGGGGCAACGGGCGATGCACAGTCTTTGCCTGCCATGTGCGATCCTTCGGGGCATCGTGGTTTGTTGGGGAATTGGCAGAGTCTGCCTTTGAGGACTGCATTTGGGGGACAGACTGGCGCTTTCTCGCTAACGCAGCTGTTGTCGGTGAGTACGGTGCCCAAAGGACATAAAGGCGCTCTGATGGAAGTACATCTGTCTCCGTCTTGCTTTGTATTCGGTGGGCATCCTGGAGGCGTGTCACTGACGCACTTTCCGCCAAGGAAGTCGCTTCCCTCCGGACATTTGGGAGGAGTGCTGATGATACATTGTCCGTTGACCAGCGTGCCGCGCCCGGGACAGTCTGGGTTTGATCTCCTCATACACTTTCCATCTTCATAAGCATAGCCGACAGGACATCTGACCGATTCTGGTGGTGTAACACACATATCCGTTTCCTCGTCATGCTCTGTGCCAGGTGGACAATTGTCAGGGTCGTTTTCCGGCTTGTGACAGCGGCCGTCGGAGAGCTGAAAGCCGATCAAGCAGCATTTTGTGTCATCCGTTTCACGATCAGTCGAGAATTCGAGGCCATCGGGACACTGGAATGGCTTTTCAATGTAGCACCCCTTGCCATTGAACTCGGTACCGGCTGGGCAACTGGGTGCAGCCATGCAGATCCTGCCGTTGAAGTATCCGACTTCACATTCTGGATCGCTATCTGCAACACAGACAGAATCCTCCAGTCTGAAGTTGGGGAGATGGCACTCCGGTTTCCTCTTGTGGACGCAAAGGCCAAGGGTTTCGTCATAGTACGAGTCGAGGTCACATGTCGGCTTGTCGGTTGAGTAGCAAAGACCTTTCTCAAGCTTGGTTCCTTCCGGGCATTGAGGCGGTTCCGTACCGACACAGATGCCGTCTTCGAAGTGTTGCCCCTCAGCGCACGTTGGCGGATTAATCGGCACGCACATGCTGTCCTTGAGCTTGAACAGCGGCAGGCATGCTGGATCCGTGAGTGAGACACAGTCAGAGCCCTTGAGCTTAAAGCCTGTCGAGCAAGCAGGGTCTCTCAATGATTCACATTTCGTCCCCTTCAGCTGTGAGCCCTTTGGACACTCTGGTGGCAAGTCGCTGACACATTGCCGACCATCCCAATGCTGACTTGAAGGACATTGCGGGCCTGCTTCGCTGACACACAGACTTCCGACTAGACGTGTACCAGCAGGGCAGACAGAGCTTTCAGGATAGACACAGGATATGCCATTGTTGACCGTGCCAACCGGACAACACCGCTGGTTGCCATGTACGTCGGCGACCGGTATGATGTCGTCGATCTGGATGACCTTGGCGGGTGGTCGTGCAAAGGTGTTGTCGAGTGAGAGATCGTCGAGGTTAGCGATAGAGAGGTCGGTAGGTTGGACGAACAATCTTCTTGCTAAAGTGTTTGAGGTGCACAGGGCCAGAGTGGTGAGGATAGTGGACCTCATGTTGAGTGATGTGAAGAGGCAGTCCCGAGAATCGGTGCATCGCTGTTACAGGAGGTAAGACTTTATATTCTGCGTGATCGCGCCATGGCTACTCTTCCAGTAGCTCATGGCCGCTCTTGGCTTGGAAGGACGGCCGAGGGTTTGAGGCAGGCAAGAGCCATTGTCGGACGATCCGAGGGTCGAATGGCGCTCCAGTATCGGTCTGAGCGGATGCACAGTTTGCCATGTGCTGCAGTGTATTGCGCCTATCTCGCACGCTATACCTTGCTGGAGTGTGTGCTTGTGAGGTTTGAGGGACGTGCCAGTTCTGGCGGACCATGGCTAGAGGGGCAGACTCGCATCTGAGGCGCGGTCTTCCATCGCTAGACGGTCCAGAAGAGTCTGGCTGCCTCGTCTGACTGCTATCGAATTGAGCTATACCTCAACGCTGTGTCAGATGTCGTTTGCGGACGTTATCCAGCCAGCCACCGGCCGGTGGGCTTGCATGCAGCACGTGGCAGCAATGGTATCCCTGCATACTTAGCCATCGCCATGTCTGCAGAGCCATTGGTATTGGACGCCTCCAGTCGTATATGCAGAAATATATGAAACGTGCCCGAGATGGTGGAAGCTTTGTGTGACCTGAGGTCGGCTTTTCCCAGTTCTCAGCACCCCCGCAGTGGCTGCAGATTGAGGCAGCCACGCGGTGAGTCCGATTACGAGGCAGCCGACCTTCCACAAGTGTCGTGTCAAATGTCAATCGGCAACGTACGCGGCCACAAAGACAATGTCGCTATGCAGCTGAAGTGGGCTTGAGGCTGGAGCATCGAAAGTTCTTCCCAGAAAGTGGTGGCTTGGCTGGCTGTCCGCCCAGTCTGGCGTTGGAGCATGCACATTCGGAAGTATATGCACACAGTCGGCTACACATGCCTCAAGTTCTCAATCAGTAGTATCTTGCGTCTTGCTCGTGTCTGAAGCCACGAATGGGTTAGTATACCGCTGAAAATGTCGCTTGCACTCCCTCCTGGCAACTTGTAGCTGGCGTCGTCGGCAAGACTTCAGTATCCTGCATGGTCGGTATCAGTTCGGTATCGACGCAAAAACACATGACCTACACAGTAGCATTAGTGCGGTTTCTCGACACCAGTGAAGCTGCGCGTATAACTCTCCGCGGTCATCGGTTCAGGGGTTGATTCTTGCGACAGATGCATCGAGGTGGCTTTCTACAGTATTGTTGCTGCCGAGTGGCGGGTGTCCGCTGTCTCTGCCTGTCAGGTCGCCTTGGCCGATGGTGATCAGCTCGTGTCCGCTGCCATATTCTGTGAAATGGTGAACACGTTGGCTTTTGTCCATTTCGGTTTCCTGGGCTCGATGTGACCGGAGCTCCAAATGTAATATGTACAAGTCTTTTGACGACTTAATCCCGCAATGCAGCTTTACGCAGGTCCTCAAACCTGATGGAAATTTAGGTCGTTAGTGAGCCATATGGTGTTCAGCGGGCCACGGCTATCTGAACCCAATCTCATGCGATGTCGTCCCGTGAAGGGCAGCGTTGAACGAAGGAGCACATTCGCCGAGCCCCGTTCAGTCGCTGGGATGCAGCACTGATGGCAAACCGGCAGCCGGCTCTTTGCAGGTGAGCTGCAGCTACGCGATTGCGCCTTGCCAGTACCATGGCGCCACTCACGGTTTCGCTCGCTCCTTCGCCCACCTTCGCCATCGAAGACTACGCGGAAAGCAGGGACCAATGCTATGTCGTGCCCACAAGGGCTCTGTAGGGGCCACTGATGTAGGGTATCGTCAAAACCGTACAGAGCTACGTCAGAACCGTACAGAGCTAATATCTGACCGCATGGCTTGGTGCGGCTATGGTGCGGCCATGAACCAGCGGATGACGAGCGTGTTGGTCGGAACTCAATCTTGCAGGATGTCCCCGGGAAGGTGAAGTGGCACTGCAAGTCCAGTGGCTGTGTGGGCGTCTGCACGTCTGCGTCAGGAACATGGCGCCATCGGTGCATTTTGGCCATCCCTGATCCAGCGCGACTGCGCAGTAAGCGAACTATGGGCACCAGGCTCCTGAAACGTCTCAGCCACTCCCGTGGCCGCTGCCTCCCTTTCGCATAGAATCCTTAAACGACGTCTTTCTGCCGCCACCACCATCGATCCGCCGTGGATTGTGATCCCTCGGAAAATCATCCCTTCCGCCTCTGTTCCTAGTCTTCAAAGTCCGCTCAACCCACTCTCTAACCTCCTCTCTCACCTCCCCGCTCTTAAAGGTCAGGGACCTCGTCGGATCCCTATTCATGAGCATGATAAGCGCTCCACTCAAGCTCTTCCCATCACCCTCTCTACCTTCGCCCTCGGTCCCTAGTCTTCTCCCATCCTCCCCGAACCCCAACTCTCTCAATTCCGCCCTTGCCGCAGTCTTGGCTCGCTTCTGCGCTCCCCTGCGAATCGCTGGCTTTTTTGAAACTGCCATAGGGACTTGCACTCGCCAAGTGAGCTTTGTGGGATCGAAGGATGCGAGCCTGCGCTTGGTTCGGGTATAAAGCGGGTGTGAGGAGTCGGTTGCGATTAGTCTCGTGGAGGTGAAGGTAGTGCAGTTGAAGGATCTCGGGAAAGGTTCGTGGATGAAAGTCAGGAGGGGAGGTTGGCGTTGCTGGACATTGACGGGAGGTTTCGAGGGAGTGATACGGATGGCCTTTGTTGAGGCAGTCCTTCCCCCGTCGGATGTCTTCAGCGCATTGCTGCGTTCATGTCGGCTTGATGAAGCATTGGGAGACGCGTCGCTGCTGTTGCGAGCTCCGTGCCGGGCATCGCTCTTGGTGGCTGTCGCGGTCGTAGCCTTGGCCACGTCACGTACTACCTTCACTCCATGCTTAGTGGCGTTGCGTACAGCATTCACTGCTGACATGTGCCCGATGGTCTTCGAAGGATAGCGCGTGGTCTGATGTGCAATCACATGCACGAACAATCGATGTTGCACTGCAGGAGTGATAGCCGTTAGCGCGTTATCCTCAGGCCAATCAGCGCACGAGCACTGCCCCACAGTGTCTGTGTGTCATAATCTGAGGACCCCTCCATTTCTTAAAGCCGCCGCTCTCTTTCTTCAACGTTCCACCGCCACACTTCACGACCACTTCACGCTACACCATAGGCAAAGAAGCCGCACGGAATTTGACAGGTACGTCCATGCACACCACCGTCCTGCATGCGCCGGGCAGTTGAGGCGCACTCGAGAACGCTTCCCGATTCGCTGCGCTCTACGTTTCCCACCAGAGCAGAGTCTCTGATCCCATTTCCTCGATTCCAGCTAACATACATTATTGAGTAGACAACCGACTGATCAGTCAACATGCCAAAGAACAAGGGAAAGGTACGCGACCACGAAAAGCGGCGAATCAAGTTGGACAAGCGAGCGAGCGCACAATACGACCAGCGGCTAACATGAGGACGCATATAGGGTGGTAAGAACAGGAGAAGAGGAAAGAACGAGAACGATAATGAGAAGCGTGAACTCACCTTCAAGGAGGAGGGCCAGGGTAAGGACATACACTCTGATACACCGCGCTCGCCAGGCGGCTGACAGTTCTGGCAGAGTACGCACAGGTCGTCAAGATGCTGGGTAACGGTCGTCTCGAAGCCCTCTGCTTCGACGGCGCCAAGCGACTGGCACACATCCGTGGCAAGCTCCGCAAGAAGGTCTGGATCAACCAGGGCGACATCATCCTCCTCTCACTCCGAGACTACCAAGACGAGAAGGGCGATGTCATTCTCAAGTACTCCGCCGACGAAGCACGTAGTTTGAAGGCATACGGAGAGCTACCGGAGAGCGCCAAGATCAACGAGACAGATACATATGGTGGAGACGAAGAGGGCGGTATTGGCTTCGATTTCGGCGAGGACGACTCGGATGGAAGCGACGACGAGATCGACGTGGACGACATCTAGAGCACAGCAGATGGACGCGCTGGGGCGCAAAGGTGCTTCAAGCGGTCTGCTGTGGGTTGGGCAGCCGAGACAATGTGGGCACGATTGTGCGCTGGCAGTTTCGGCGGAGCAAGCGCGCGGTGGAGCTCTCTTTCCTGGTCGCCTGACCATAAGACGAGCATGACCGCGATGCCGTGAGGTGGCATACTATACTGCGATCTTGCGGCTCAAATGCGCTTCATGCATGACCCGCCTCACACTCACTGTGCGGTGATGTGGCCAAGCAAGCAGTTCTCTTTCTTCGACTAGCATTGCATGATGAACAAATGAGATGACTTTGCGTACCATACCGTATCTGCCTCATTCACTTCTCTTTCCCACCCAAGCTGCAGCATAGACCATATCTCGCGCAGTGCATTGAGACATTTTGAGTTGAGTGGCACGCACGTGGACCTGTTCCTGAGCTGGCTTGGCGTGGAAGCCGAAGCTGCATCACTTCGCCTTCTGCTGCGCCAGCATCCATGTTTGCCCTGTCCGGCTGCCCATTGACTCAGGCGTCAACATTTCGCCGTAGAAGTTCCCTCCCTCTCAGCCTCACCTCATCTTGTGCTTCTTGCGGTGTTGCGTTGTACATATCACCACCGAGTCTTTGCATTGTTCCAGCGCTGGCGTCTTCCCATAGCCCGGCCCGCCAACCTCAGCACACCGGACCGTCCGCAGACCGGAGACTGCTCACATGCTCAACTACTGTTTTTGAGCATAATATAACGACTGACCTTGACCACACGAACCACCCGTACACGGCTGTCCCACACGGCCCATCAATATGCCTTCAATATTGAACGAAGACGACAAACAGACGGTCAAGCGCACTGTCCCCAAAGCCTCCAACAAGATCCACGCGGTAGCTGTCGCGAAGCTATACATTGCCTACCCGAACCGCTCACGATGGAACTACACCGGCCTACAAGGAGCGGCAGTGCTTGCGAACGACCTCGTAGGCAACACTTTCTGGATCAAGCTGGTAGATGTCTCGCCAGCCAACAGAGGTGTGCTATGGGATCAAGAGATCTACGACACCTTCCAGTACAATCAGGATCGCACCTTCTTCCATACGTTTGAGCTGGAGGATTGCTTGGCGGGTCTCAGTTTCGCGGATGAAAAAGAGGCCAAGCAGTTCAAGAAGAAGATGGACGAGAGGGAGAAGAATGCACATAAGAATACAAGGAGCAAGCCCTTTGCCAACGGACCTGCGCAGAATGTGGGTGCGTATGGTGGAGGACAGCAGCAACAACCACAGGAGGCCAGTGGTGGAAAGAAGCATGGTCTTCTTGGGCGCTTCTCTAGACACAAAGACCCCACACCGCAAGGTCCACCACAGAGCATTATCCCACCGAGAGGTATCGAGATCAACAACTCTCATGCTCCGAGTCCGACTATGACCCCGCCGAACAGAAGTCGCGCGACCAGTGCGAGCGAAATCGATCTGGCTGATCCTGCGGTGCAAGCTGTGTTGGCGGATCTGCTGCAGATGGGCATTACAGAAGATCAGATTGAGGAGCATGCTGGTTTTATTAAAAGTTACCTGGAGCAGAACAAAGCTACAGCAGCGGCAGACGCTGAGAAGAAAGAGCGAGCAGCGAGAGCCCCTCCGCCTCCACCCCCGAACGCTGCGAATTTGAGCCCGCAAAACACTGGAAGTTCAGGAGGAAGAGGCCCACCTCCAGCTCCACCGCCATCTAGAAGAAAGGCAGGCGGAGCTCCAGCTGTGCAGCGACCTCCAAGTCCTAGTCCAAGCCCACCGAGAGAGCCGTCCCCCCCACGGCCGAGATTTGCTGTGCCTCCTCCATTTGCAGGAGCTGGCACGAAAGTGGACGATTCACCCAAATTGCCAGGCCGCAATAGAGCTGCGAGCCAGAGCAATCCAGGCCCCCCACCACCTCCACGAGGTCCACCATTGCCAGCAAAGGAGCCTCTCGACGATGGTCTTACAGGACGGTTTGCTGTTCCTCCTCCATTCGAAGGCAAACGTGTATCTTCAAACCCAGCTCCACCTCCACCACCCAGAGGCAGTGCTGTACCTCCTCCGCCTCCGAGAGGCAATGCAGTTCCTCCTCCACCGCCCCCACGAGACTCGCCAAATCCAAGCTCAGGCTCTTTCTCAACAGATGGACCGCCACCTCCACCGCCTCTCCCTCCCGCATCGTCAAGGCCTGTCCCTCCAGCACCTGCAGCTCCTCCGTTGCCATCTTCAGGCGCCCCTCTTCCACCACCACTCCCTCCAACCTCAAATGTCGCCCCACCACCTCCTCCGCCAATGCCCTCGGCTTCCGGACCTCCGCCCCCACCTCCCATGCCACCACGCGGCGCAGCACCAGGGATTGGCGAGGATACTGCCGCAGCCGCTGCTCCATCAGCTCCACAGCCCGGCCGAGGTGGTCTTTTGGCTGATATTAGAGGAGGCACAAAACTCAAGAAAGTCAGTGACACCGAGAAGAGGGATCGCAGTGCAGCTGCTGTTCCAGGCAGTGAAGCTGCAAGTGCGCCGAGTGCCGCTCCTAGTGGCGGGGGCGGCGATGCAGCGCAGGGTGGCCTTGCGGGTGCGCTTGCGAGTGCGTTGGCGGCGAGGAAGAGTAAGGTTAGTCACAGTGGTAAGTGGATCCTCTCAGCGATGATTCTGGGGAGTGAGAGTGCTAACATTGTGATGCAGATGATGAGAAGGACGATGATGACTGGTAGAACCAGTATCAAGAGAGATGAGGGACGTAGAGAGAGATGGCATCGAAGTATGTGTGCAGGCACGAAGAGGAATCGTTCAAGAACCACCATATGCTCCAAACCCTACTATCCACTATCCATGTTGACGATTCAATCCCACCCTTTATCCCAGCGAACATTCAGCATAACGCGGGAGTGTCTTTGATCTCAAAATCTCATTTTGCTTGCCCTGGTGACTCTCCCACATCGCTGAACCAAAGACCGATCGGCTGCGTTGATCGACATGTACTGCCAGAGCCTCGTGTTCCCTCGACAACCAGTATTGGCTCAACGGTAAGTTAGTGAAGCCTTCAGTTATGATACGGTTGCAATAGGCCGCCCGAAGGACATTGTCCTTGGCCGCCTTCCTGTCGATGGACGACGTTGAGGCAGTGCTGGTTGTTTTTGCTATATACCTGCCTTTTTTGTCCCAAGACATACTCATACTTGCTATCTTCTTTTGCAAAGCCGGTGTCTTGCTGATGGTGCTATATCTTGCAATGGAGTTGTGGTGTCTGTCGACAATCAGCATTGTCTCAATGGTAAGGCGTCGCGATATGAGCAACGCCGTCAGAAGATACCGAGAGGTTACGCAGACACTGGAGGACCTCCATTGTCCTTCGGTGCGCTGCGGTGTGTTCGGAAACTATTGAGGTAGTGCTGATTGTTTTGTCGTTCTCGTTTTTGGATCACAATGGCTACATTTTCATGAGGAGTGAGTCTGTCGTTGTCTTTTGTTCGAGTGAAGATGGTCACAGTCAAGCTATATCACACAGTTGTAGTACTCTCTGAGTCTTAATAGTCAGGTGTCATGGGAAGCATATCGCCGTCAAGAGTATTCAAGTGGTATGGAAGCCAATCGAAGACTATAGGGGCACTAAGATGGCGTGACCGCCACCGATTGTCGTTGATGCAGTGCTGATTGTGTTGCCTATGCAGGTGTTCACTCTGACACAGAGCGCAAGGAGCAGGGTGTCTTTTGTCTCCACTGTGTGCAGTGCTGATTGAAGTATAAAGACAGCTTGCTTGGCATTGGTGCTCCTCGACAATCGGTACTGCCTCAATGGTAGGGCGTTGCGGAAAGACATCGCTATCCATTATCCCTGTGTATGCCTGGCCATTCGAGGACAAAAGTAGTCTTGGATGGAATGGACATCGCCAGGAAGCCATTAGGATAGTCCTGATTGTTTTGCCCGCCGCGAGATCCTTTCCTAATTGTCTATGGCAGAGTCTAAGCTGCCGGCTATCTTCCTCTTGGCAGATTGCAGCGCTTGCCAAGGCATACAAGTAGTCTGAAACTAAGACGCTTCGACAGTCAGCGCCATCTCAGTGGTAAGGCGCCGGGATATAGTGACGCTAGATCGCGAGTGAACCCGTTCAGGTCGATGGTGGGCCGTCCAGGGGGGTTTTCGGTGACATGCTCTTGAGGCAGCACTGATAATTTTGCTTTCTTTTAAGGGTTCTTTTACAAAAAGACTTGGTAGTGAGAGGAATAAGATGGCCATGACGTTGCCCCTCATGAGTGCCAAGCATTTCACATGCCTGCAGTCACACCCCAAGCCACGCTACACGCGATGAATGTACATGAATTTCACAATCTTCGGTCCTATCGACCATCAGCATGGTCTCAATGCTAAGGCGTGCATCCGAGCCGAGAGCCCGATGCCTTCAATTGGAGCAAACAGATTCCCATGTGCACCAGGTCGATTCAACAACCTGTGCGGTCATGTAAATGTTTGTATCATCATCGAGGCAATGCTGATTGTTTTTGCAATCGGTGTGATCGTACGTTTTGGTCTGATTGGCATAACGTTCAGTAAGTCGATCATTGTCAGCAGGACTGTTGCCGTCGCTCGTGTAAGTACGGCCCCATAGAATGCCCCGCCTAGTCTTTAGGTAGCCGTCAGCGTTATGGAGATGGTCGAGACAATGCTTGTTGATTTTGCCCTGTTCGGATCCTTTTGCTTTTGCTTTGGCCTTGTGCATCGTAGTCACCTGCAAAAGCTGTCAACCCATATGTGCAGCTAAGAGACCTCTCTCCTCGACAATCAGCAGTGTGCCAATGGTCAAGTGGTTGCGGGCTCGCACGGCTACCACACAATCTCTCGGGTTTCTGTTTGATCCTGCTAAGGCCACCTCCTCTACCGGATCTCTCCACTCTCGACAACCAGCAGTGTCTCAACGGCACGGCGCCAGTTCAAATACGAGCTAGCAATTTCGTCCAAGCACAATCCCAGCATTTGATCATAGAATACTGCTGTCTTACTTCGCTTGGTCTGTGGACATCGCCGTCGAGGCAATGCTGATTGTTTTGACCTAGACGACGTATAGTGTTCTTTCTGCCCTCTGAGAGACCTGTGCATCACTTTTGCCACTCCGGATGCTGTCAGAAGCCATATAATTCCAATAGCTGCAACTGCTATCGACGATCAGCTTTGTCTCAATGTCAAGAACGCAGTCCGCTTTAGTTCCAATGCCGAATGTATCTCAACGTCCCAGGCCGATCGTGGCCTTGGATGTTGTAGATGTTTTGCGCGCGCCATTGAGGCAATGCGGATCGTTTTGTTTTGCTCAGTAGACGAACTTGATCAACACTTTTGAGACATTGCGAACATGTTGCATAGAATACGATGAGGAATTGAAAGGGGCTTCATGATACAAATATCCTCTATTTGCAATACAAAAGGGTTAGGTATCTATAGACTTATCATACAACCAGGTCGAGTTATATCTTAACCCAGCATGATCTTTTGGCATCGCACAATGCTACATTCAATGCGAATTCAAGCACGCAGCGCCGGCGCGCTCGGGTATCATGTCGTAGCCAATCATCAACATCATCCTACCAGCGCATACAAGCATCATCGCTTCAATAAGCCTGCCACTGTCCGTGGCTGCCAGGACCTGCCGTGTTGCTTCGTGGCGGACCTGCATGAGGTGCCTGCGGCCTCTGGATACCTTCGTCTTCAGAGCTGCCGTAGCCGTCGAGGATGTCGCCCACGCTTGCGCGTTGTGGCTCCACTGGCGTGATTGGCGCGGTGAAGCTCCGCTGTGGAATGCCTTGTGATACTTGACCGAAATAGTCACGGGTGCCACTTGCCGGGGCTCCGTGTGTCACTGTGATGTTCCGGTGAGGTCCTTGTGTGGCACTGTGTGCGGATTGGTGGAAGGCAACGCGGCTATTGTCCTTCGGCGGAGGTGGTGGTGGCAGTGTATGAGATGGTGATTGCAGCATCTCATAGCTGTCCGGTGAAGCAGATTGGTCTTCTGGTACAGTTGCCGGTGTGTAGGCGCGTGTGAAGCTTTGGTTGGAAGGCTTACGAGGCATAGGCCTGCTGAAAGAGGTCTGACTGTGAAGTGCGCTGAAGGAGCTTTGGCTCTGTTGAAGTGGAGGTTGACGGTAGCCGTCTGCAGTGTTTGAGCGTGCAGGAGGACCATATGATCGGTATCCGTCCTGGCTCGAAGCGAAAGTCGAAGATGAATTAGGGTCCTGCTCGTAGAACATGCCAGTGTTGGACCGCACTGGTAGCGGAATGCGTGGTTGTGGTGGTTGCCGAGGATACATCGGGCCATTATGGGGACCTGGTCCGTATGGGTTGGCGGACACGGGCGGTTGCGCTCGCGAGCCTGGTGGACCGGGTGGAAAGTGTCTGACCTGGCCAGAGCGTACAGATCCCATCGAGCTTTGCGACCCCATCGGTCGATGAACGGGTGCGTTGACAGATGCGTATGAGTCTTGTCGCGTGACTGCTGAAGGAGGAAGGGGAACGTCTTCGGAATCACCAGCATAACCCGCATTGGCCAGAAGGGACGTCTCTGACCTATAGCTGGGCGCCTCTGACCATTGCGAGGCTGCTGTGGGGTTTCGAGTGGGTATTGGTCGGCGGTAGTTGGTATCATCGATCTGTGGGAAAGTGGGCTGTCGCGACATGTCGGAGTTGTCGGTTGTCGAGTATGGCGGCAGCGTAGCCATGGTGTTGGAGGTGTTTTGCCTGGCAAGTGGAAACTCGGGCATTGTGTCACCCTTCTTCTCAAGCTCGGGCGAGTCACCAAGGTTCGGAAGGGTAGGCTGTTTCTTGAGGTATGGCGCCACCGGTGGAGGCATCTCGCCAGTCTTCTGCCTCTTCAGCTCCGCCTTTCGTTCCGCCTTTTGTGTCTTGCGCTCTTCTTCCTCGATCGCGGCCTTGACCTTGTACTCGACAATCTTCGCCAGTCTTCGATCAATCTTACGCTTGCAGTATACGCTCAGCCGGCCATCTCGGTGTGGGATGTAGTGCCACAGGAAGAAGATGTACAGTATGGCGGAGAGGATCAAGCAGATGGCACTGAAGACGTAGATGACAAAGGTGAACAGCATGGTGAAGTAGATGATGGCCTCTCGCTTGTCCTTGTTCGCGATCTGCTCGACGTTCCACCAGAATTGGTCAAAGTTGTTCCGTTCATGTGATTCGTTTCCGATGAGTTCGGCTGTAAGGAGTGCGTAGAGTGTCATGGCGTTGACAGCCTGACGGGGGCCTTCGGCGAGGATGATGCGGACGGGGCTCTTGAAGTTGAAGTAAACGAAGAGGGCAACATAGTCGGCGCCCTTTTTGCTCTTTGTGAGCTCGGTGAAGACGAGGAAGCGCTTGAAGCCACGCGGTCGCATGCTCTGGATGTTGACGGCCAGAGGATCCAGGAAGCTCTCCGCAACGCCCCGTCGTCGAATGACGCGAATGGCTCGGATGAGCTCGTAAAAGAAAAGGGCCCAAGATAGCAGGATACAGACTGCGAAGATCCACTTGCTGTACTTGAAGTCGAGCTTGGGCTGGACCTGAGAGGTCCATTCGTCAAAGGCCAGCAAGTTGACGGCAGTGTATGTGTCGACGACGTAGACTGCAACACCGACCATGGCCAGGCACCACAGCCAGACGTAGGCCACGATGGTCCATGCCGAGGTGCAGCGAAAGTCGGACAGTGTGATCAAGTCCCATTTCGCCGACTCTTCTGGAGGGCCCGTCTCGCTATCGCTGAAGCAGCCCATGGTGGGTGGTGTAAAGAGTGTGTAGTATGTGCTCTACCTCGTCGCTCGAGTCCGGCAGGGCGACGTGAGGTGGTGGATGGTCGTGTGGTGGTCGGTAGTGAAGGGGTGAGTTTGGGTGCTGTAGCTCCTGGCTGAGCTGTGCAATGGCAGTCTGACCTGCAGACTGCGCTGAAGGTGTGCAAGGTGGTCGTTTCCGGTCAAAGATGGTGGTGTAAGGAGCGTGTAGCGTAGCGTAGCGTGGCGTCGTGGTGTCAGCGGCTGGCGTTGGAATGTGAAGTTCGCATGTCTTTGTTGGCGTTCTGGACCTCTCTCCGCTGCGCAGCACAATGGACAGCGGCGGGCATGCCTCGGAGCGCGTATACCACTCAATCGGTAGCGGTGTCGAAGTGTGTTGCGTCCAAGGCGACGTCGTCGCGGTAGTTGTAGCCTCTTGGCACCGTCGCACAATGCTACATCTGGCAGCACCACATTGAGCGGCTATCGTCCTGTCGTGCCTGTTCGCAGTCTTCATCGCCGTCGTCATGAACCGACATGAAACATGGACGCAGATGAAACACTCTGTCCGCCAACCAATCATGTCCTGCAAAGTTGGTCCACTCTCCACCACTCCAACGGCCAAGAGTCGATGCTCCTCCATCATCAACGTTCACTTCAACAGCAGCGACAGCAGCACCAATGCGTCCTTTCACGTGCTCATCATGTCCGCCCTGAGCTATACATACGCGTTTATCCAGCTCATGGCATTCGAGGCTACCTGAGGCTTGCCGCAGGAAATGCTCGATTGCAGCTTCCCTGCCATAAATCCCCTCTAGCCATCTGCAATTCTCCACTACAAATTTCATCCTCTCGTCTCCCGTCACGATACACATTTCCTGAATGACACACTACGGACATACAACTTGCCGGTGAAGATGGCCGAAAGTGCGCCGATACTGTCGACGCCGGCGGAGCATATTCTGGAGGAGCCGACACCCATCGCTGTCCAGCCAAGCGACCAGCGACTCTCTGAGGAGCAACTTGATGTTCAATATGAAATCCATCGAACTGTCAACGAGATTCGGGCAGGACGATGGAAACGAATCGCATTGCAGTTCCCAGATGATGTGCTCGTCGATGCACCGCGGGTGTTTGAAGCTTTGCGAGACGGCTTGAAGCAAGCGAGGTCGAGTCAGCGTGGCAAAGCGAATGATTCAACCAACGAGGGTGTTGCGGATGTCACCACGAAGCTCCAGGAAACCACTTTGGAGACTGACCTGACGGGTGGACAAACTGTTCCTGCTGCCGAGCACGTCGACGAGAAGCTCTGCATTCTTGGCGACACCTCATACGGAGCCTGCTGTGTCGACGAAGTAGCAGCAGAGCATGTCGATGCTGAGATTGTCGTCCACTATGGGCGGGCATGTCTGTCTCCCACCGCTCGACTGCCGGTCATATACGTCTTCACGGAAAAGTCTTTGGATCTTGGTGCTGCGGTGGCAAGCTTCGAATCGACCTACCCGAACAAGCACGACAAGATATGTCTGATGGCGGACATACCTTACTCTCACCACCTCAACGACCTTCAGCTGCGTCTTGATCAGTCGGGATATGCTCATGTCTTCAAGACTGCCATCATTCGAGATCCTCGATCGCCACTGCCGAACCGGACTGTCCCAGCGGAAGTGCAGGAGGACTCCGAGCTGCTGAAGGAGTGGAATGTCTTTCACATTGCCACACCGCCAACATCTCTTCTTCTGATTCTCTCATCCAGAATCAAAGCAATGTACATTTTCGACACTGATGGTGCTGGATCCTCCGCACTGGCAGCAAGCACATCGCAGCTCTTGCGGCGAAGGTACGCCTTGATCACGCGATTGAGTACGGTATCAATATTCGGCATCTTGATCAACACACTTTCTGTGTCGAACTACATGGATGCTCTACAGCACTGTCAAGACATCATCGCCCGTGCTGGTAAGAAGAGCTATGTATTCGTCGTCGGCAAGGTCAATGCTGCGAAAGTGGCCAACTTCTCCGAGATTGGTGGCTGGGTCGTGATTGGGTGCTGGGAGAGCAGTCTGATCGAGAGCAAGGACTTCTACCGACCGATCATCACACCGTTCGAGCTTGAGACTGCATTGACGGACGACAACGAGAGAGTGTGGGGCAGTCAATGGATTGGCGACTTCAGTCAGCTGCTTGGAAAGCAGAAATCCGCCGCCAATGGTAATGTATCTGACGAGCAGCCGCCAGCTTTATCCGAGGGTGAAGGCAACTGGGACGATCAGTCAGACGACGAGCCTCCTGAGTTCGACCTCCGCACTGGACGATACGTCTCCAACAGCAGACCGATGGGACGGCCGAAGCCGTCTGCTGCAGCGACAATAGCTTCGGAAGGCGCCGATCGCAGGTCGAAGTACTCGACACCTTCCTCTGCCCTGGTGCAGAGAGCGAAGGGTGATCTTGCGACGATTGGCGGTCAGGTGTCACCCGCGGCTCAGTTCCTGCGTGAGAAGCGCGAGTGGACCGGTCTGGGCAGCGACTATGAAATCGCGTACGAGCGTGATGACGATGGCAAGATTCGGGGTGCTGCCATGGAAGAGGGTAGAAGTGGTGTGGCGAAGGGCTATCATGTTGGTGAGAGTGACAAGACCTGAGCATCCATGGTACGTGAAGCCATTGAGGATGTCTTGCGTGCATTCACTGCGAAAGTGAAGAAGCGAGCACTCGAGCGAATGATGAAACGCGAAGAGGCCTGTGCGTTGCAACAATAACACTTCTCGGCAGCAAAAAGTAAACATGCCCGCCACCACGAAGACCAACAACGGTCACTAACATCGCCCCGCTCCTGACACGGTTACACCTGCACGCGGCACGAACATATCCCACGAATTGAACGTGTCACATCGTCGAGATGGCGGAAACATGTCTAACACCATCGCCACCGAATCAGCACCCGAGACGCTGCAAGACTTTGCATCACTCCTCACCTCACTCTCCGTCTCTGGTGGCAAGCCGATCGCGAAGCCCACGGAAGGACCACCACGCCCATCAGCCTTCGCCACACCAACGTCCATCCTGGTGCCAGAGAAGCTGCCAACCTACACAGAATCCGAGTCGACTCGAGGCACGAAGCGTAAAGCCGAAGTCCCTTGCCAAAAGCCTCAACCAGATCCGAACAACCCCTTCTTCGACGCGCGCCTCGATCTCAAGCATGGCGCTGGCCTGATCTTCAAAATTCTCAACGCCGCCCACACCAGCTCAAACCACTGGACCGGCACCATGGTCGAGTCCCAATTCCTACAATTCGCCCAGAAGGCCAAACAGAACCCCTCCCACGCCCTCAACCGCATCTGCAAAGACATCAACCACGTCCTCGACCTACTCCGTTTCGGCCGCAAAGGCTGGACCCTTACAGACTTGCCGCATAACTTCTTCGAGGACGTCGAGCAGCTTCTTCCGGACATCATCATGCACCTGAATAGACTCAGCGACTATCGTGGTTGTGGGTGGTTGTTGGACAAGGTGGTCTTGCTGGTGGTGGAGGTCGAGAAGCGGGTGAAGGGGATTCGGAAGGAGAGGTGTAGGATTGAGATGGAGGCGAAGGCGAAGGGTAGGGGGTTTTGGGAGAGGGATGCGCAGAAGTTGATTAAGAGCGAGGATCCGGGGAAGGCGATGGAGAGGGTCTTTGGGTTTAAGACGGCGAGGAAGGAGGTGGTGGAAGAGCTCGCGAAGGTGGATGAGGAGATGGATGAGGAGATGGATGAAGATTGAGGTGGCTGGATGAGGTGAAGAGAGGCTCAGGACGGACCAACACATGAAGCAGATGACAACTGTGTGCGCGAGAAATGCTGTACTCGATCAGGAGCTTCACGTCACGGCTCACAGGCACTACCAAATTGGTTCTTGACACCTGGAGATGGCATTTGCAATGACTTTACTTGGAATCCCCGAGAAGCATGTCACATGGAGTCAACCGCACCCGGCCCCTGCAGTCGACTCGATTCTGCTACGCCATCTGTCAGCCCCTGGGCAAAGTGGCTGCATGCTGTGTTACATACCAAGAGTGGCTGCGCAGCTTACCCTGGTCTTTGATGCGCACTCGCGCTGGCGGCCCCTCCTGTACGGCGAGAAGGCGCATCGCATTACGGTGGTTACCCTTGCGGGTTCTGCTGCATTATGGGGGCTGACCACCCATGGAAGGGGTATACCGTGCCTCATTCGATGGTTGAGGTCGCCCTGGATACAGCCGTAGGCGTCTCCGCCTGCGACATGGCTTAGCGACGCTGGATAACAGTAATTGGTTGCCGCCAGAAGGCTGTACCGTGGCGTGGTTCTTCGCTTACATGCCTTCCAGTGGTAGCGAGGCTTACGCGAAGTGGCTTGAGTCTCAGCTTTCATTGACTACAAGAACAGTCGACTGACATCTCATCAAACGTGTGAACATCCTTTTCGAAGACTTGCCGGCAAAACACTAATACAGCAATAGACCACCTCAAGATGGGAGAAGCTGTAGCGGTCCTCGGACTCGTCTCAGCCATCATCACGATAGTCGACGCCACGCAGAGAATCTACGATGCAGCGCAGGACGTCGAAGGCTTGCCGGCTGCTTTCAAAGTGATCAGCACTCGCATGCCGCTAGTCAAGCAAACTCTTGTCTTCGTCAAGCAGAAGTATGAGAGAGGCGAACATGAATCAGAGATCTTCCAAATCCTCACAAACACGCGCGAAAAGGCCAGAGGCTTGCGGGAGATTTTCAAAAAAAAAAGGTTTGCCCAGCAGATGACGACAAACGAATAGAGCAATACAGGAAAGCTCTACGCACCCTCAAGCCAGGGAGGAGCGACAAGGTTGAGAACTTGTGGAAGGCCATCCTCGGTAACCTGCAATCTTTGCAAGTCTACCACGTCTTCCGCCAGGCCGTGAAGGACGATGATCTCAGACGCGCGATTCAAGAGATTGCTGAAGTCGAGTCGTCCCTGCCAGAGAGCGGCACCACGAACATTACCTCTACTGGCCCTGGTGCGAGCTTCAACACAGGTACTGGAACACAAGAGAACTGGCAGAACTATGGATCGGGCGCTATGGCAAGGGAGATGACACTGACGCAGAACATCACTGGATCAGGTACGGGCCCTTAGTGTATCGTGCGTGTCAAGGCAAGGCGCATGTGCCATCTCCCGCAAGGTGCGTTAGCAGACAGCGGACTCGAGCTTGAAGGCACAGGCATTGCTAGGCTGGTCACCTGCTAAGCGGTTGTACGAGTTTGTTGAAGCTGACCGGACAGTGTTCTTACCGCAGTTGGGGCCCCGAGACCCAAGTCATACCCGCCCCTATCACAACTCTGTGCCGTTCAGTCAAATCTCAGACGAGTACACGGATCGTCCGGCTGCGATGCAGCAGCTTGAAGCTGCACTTTTGGAGCGAAGCTCAAGATGGCAACACATCCGAGGCGCAGTGGTTGTGGGAATGGCTGGGACCAGAAAGACACAGCTCATCTTGAAATATGCTCTAGTCCATGCGCATGAATACGATACTATTTTATGGGTGAATGCCGACAAGCCTAGTTCTGTCGTCGGCTCTTTCGAACTCATCGCACGAGACTTACAATTGGTAGATTACAACATAAGTCTGCTGTCCACGGCGCAGGTTATGCCACAACAGAGTACTGCTGTTCGAAACATACTGGAATGGCTTACGAAGCGCACCACACCATGGCTACTCATCCTTGATAACGCAGATGAGGACGACTGGGGCTTGCGCGACATACTGCCTCGAGCTGGGCACGGTACGGTCATCATCACGACTCAAGACCGAGCCATCCCACGGGCTCTTAAGATCAATTCTGTCTGTCTCGATGTAATGCTGGAAGAGGAGGCAGTTGCACTTTTACTGGAGGCTGTAGGCTGTACCCAATGGACCGAGAACCTTGCACTGCTCGAGCTTTGCACGGACGTTGTACGTCGTCTGGAATATTTACCGTTGGCAATACACTTAGCTGGCGCCACGATCAACTGCGACGCGGCATTGCTAGCAGCAGGGCCCGAGCGAGTCGGCATTTGTACTCGCAGCGCCATCAACGGCTACCTGACGGCGTTCCAGAACAACCGTAGCGCATTGTTGCGTGACACAAATCATGATTTCTTGCGTTCGCCGCACAGGACGACGGTCTGGACCGCCTGGGAAACCACCTTCCAGCTCCTCGAAAGAGCGCGCACGAAGTCTGGAACTGGAGTATCACCAAATGTCCTTCTTACGTTCTTGGCGTTTCTTGACCCGGCCGTGATTCTGTATACGCATCTCAAAGACGCGCATGCTGGTCTACTACGAGGACAAGATTTCCCATACTACAAGGTGTCGGACTGGCCACCGTGGCTATTGCGGCTAGTATCAGCGGAATATAGCCTAAGTCAGACGATTGGAAACAAGTCTTGCGAGTGGAGTCATGACTGCTACAGTCAGACCATGTCCCGTCTCTGGAGGTATGGACTGATTCGTAGCAAGAATGCTGACTGGAGCGAAGAAATATCGCTACACAAATTGGTCCGGTGGCGTGCTCAGCAGGAAGCAGATGAAAAGGAGTACCTCCAAGCCTATGCTCAACTGCTAGAGCTGATCACATGGGCCTCAAGTCGTAACACAAGTGCCTATCGGATTTACTACGAGACCGACGACTACGATCTGGACGATCCAAGTACCCGAGGCCGTCTCATACGCACACTGGACGAATTGTGCTCGACATATGAAAGGCTACGGCACTGGGAGGCAGCCCACAATAAATTGGGGTGGCTTCTGCATGAACAAGTTGAGAGCTTGGGAAGAAGCAATCCTGGGACGATAAGTACACTGTGTAGAAAGCTGGAGGCTGGCGTCCATACAGTCTCCGGTAACGAGGTGGAGGAGATCAGCGAATTCATACACGGAGGCAGCCAGACAGAACAGATGGCGTTAGTCGAAAATTTGCCACTACAGCTTCGAACGTTGTGGTCCAGCGTTCTGCAACGTGACAAGAAATCGTCACATGCAGGCTGGAGTAATGGTGACTCTGATGACGATGGTGGAGTGCCTCTGCGACTAGAAGGGCTAGTCGGGGTCTCTGGGGCCAGCTCGGTCCATATCATGGACTCGCGTTCTTGGCTTCGCCGGTCGATGGAGGCTTTCGTGTCCCGGGCGTACCGGAGGTGGGAGAAGCACGAGCGCCGATCCCAGATCAGGACCCAGATGAGGTCGATTCAGCGAACAGTACGCAGAGATGAAACACGCCTACACGACCGGGGACAAAAGGCCAGCCAAGACACAGAGGCCGCAGCACCAGACCTCCCGACGCTTTTCGAAGTATTCTCACACGGCTCGTGGAGTACCGTATCCAACTACTTGCGTTTCATCGACGCTGAGACGGTACGATATCGAGATCCCATCCAACGAAGAACAATACTACACTGGGCTGCGGCACGGGGCTTCGATACCGCTGCGGTGAGATGCTTGGCATTCGGTAGCGATATCAACGCGCCGAGGACAACATCGGCCGCAGACCTTTGCATCATGCTTGCGAGAATCAGCATTTGGGTGTGGTGGAAACGCTTGTCGAACATGGAGCAGACATCACTGTTAAGGATGCCAGTGGCTTGACGGCAGAAGATCGTGTGGGAGTCGGCTCGAGTGCAGGGAGGATTCGCGGTTGTCTTAGACGGCACGCTACCTCTTCCGCTTTGGGGCCTACACAGGGAGATGAGTAAATGATTGCAGAACTGGTCTCAGGCCCACGAGCGTGGCTGGACACGGTAGCCTGCGAGCGCCGGAATGCTGTGTACTACTCCGGTCGACGTGTAAGTCTAAGACGATGAAGGTGGAACGTCGATTGCCTGTCAAGATGTAAGTCAGCGGCTCATTCTGAACTGGGTAGTGGTATCTGATGGGAATATCAGAGCTCTTCTTGCACGGAGAACAACAAGGCATGCAAACCTGTGGACGCAGATGGTGATGGGACGTATGACTATGCGAATTGAGCTTGAGAGTGGCGTTGATGGAAGGCGCGGTATTGCAAATATTTTGTAGTGTACTATGGTTCAGGTGATTTGGTGCGCCTCACGGCTAGCGCCTCTCTCGGTTGCTCGAAGTCCAGACCGGTAGATCGACATCTAGATGAACAACTTCCCACCATGGTACTTGACAGTCTCTTCATACTTCCCGATCCCAGCAGCCTCGAACTTCGTTCGCTCCGGGGATCCATCGAACGACCTAGCATAGGTAGCAACAGAATGGGCAATCCACTTCGTATTGTCTCGCCCTTGATGTAAGATTGCAGTTGCTCCGTGTCAACAAGCTTGTTGTGGCCAAAGGATGGCAAAAGAGGCTGCTGCTCGGCATATGTAAGGCTGATCCCCAGCAGGGTCGCTGCTGCGAACACGTTGATGAACGACATGGTGGCGAGGTCGATGATGTTTTGATGGAGTTGTCGAGGTGATAGATAAGAGAACCTGGAAGACTCGGCATTACTTTTCGCCGGCCGCTCTCTGAAACCTACTCTCACAAGCCATCGCCCTTTCCTTCAATACTACACATGACATTCCCCATTCCCCTTCCTCCCCAATCTACAAGACAAGAAAGAAGATCATCCTATGCTACCATGTGCACCATCAAATGACAAGCCGGCAGTTCCACACCGCTTCATTCGCTTGTCGCTCGGATCTCTCTTCACTTGAACTCCAACTATTCTTTCGGCCGAAGGAGTGTCTGATTCGTCCTACATACCTGATTTCGCTCAGCTGCGAGACGGTAAGGTAAGGACCAGCCTACGGGCTCCAGATGGTGCTGTCTGAGGGCCATACCGTCGCTTCACTTGATATCTTGGCTCAGCTTCTCTCCAAGCCTTTTGGCAAGCTGCGACGACGCCTCAGGCCGCTCCCTCACGGACGCAGTCATAGCCCTACACCTCGATAAACCCAAAGGCGACAGCTTTGAATACCGCGTCCTTGCCACCCCAAACTTCCCAGGCCCTCTCCACCTCATCGGCATAACAGGCAAGGACACCATCAAAGGCGACATCAGAATCTACCTGAACAACGCCCGCCCCACCATCAACCAAGTCTCCGGCCGCGCCCTCGACAACACTGCAGCCGACTACACCATCGAATCCTTCACCACAACTCCCAACGCCACCACCCTCCACCACGCCCAATCCTATCACCACACCGAAATCAAATCCCCCAACAACATCGCCCTCTCCCCCCCCCCCCCACGGCGGCTTCTACATAACCAACGACCACGGCACAGCCCGCTCCGGCTGGCGACACGAACTCGCACCCTACATCAGCAACGGGGACATAACCCATTGCTCCCTCGACGGCAGTACCTGCAAAGTCGTGCAAACAGGTCTCGCCTTCCCTAACGGATTACTAACCGGTCAAGACGACGGTCTCCTCTACGTCCCTAGTACTTATAAAGGAAATATCCAAATTTACCGGCCCTTGCCAGATCACAGTCTTGAAAGATTGGGACAAATTGATGTACCGTATGGACTCGATAATCTCTCCCAGGATAAGGATGGGGATATTTGGATAGCGGCATTGCCGAAACCGTTTGAGGTGTTGGGGGCGTTTGAGGATCCGATGAATAAAGTCGCGCCGGCGACGATTTTGCGCGCGAGGAGGAAGACGGCGGGTGAGGGTGGTAGGAAGGTTGAGTGGGAGGCTGAGAAGATGCTAGAGGATCGGGATGCGGAAGTGTTACCAGGTGCTACCACGGCGGTGCATGATGTGAAGACAGGACGTGTGTTCGTTAGTGGGGTTACGGCGCCGTTTGTTACGGTTTGTGAACCGAAGGTGAAGTGAGTGATGATGGAGACTATGCATGGTCGTAAAGTTACATAGATACAATCGTACCATTATGGACAACGACCTAGAAATCGAACTGCCCACGCAGTTGATTCAGATCCATATCCGGCCCAACCGTCGCAGACAAATCCCTCCGCCCCATCTGCGTAAAGACGCGTCGTAACGTATCATAAAGGTTCGTACTCTGGTTCTGATGCAGCGCAGCATCGACCGCAGCTTGCTCATCAATATCATTACCATGACCATCCTTGAGGATCTCAGCCGCCTTTGCTCTTCCTTCTTGTTCCTGCAATTTATGCATAGACAGCGCACCAAGCAAGTGACCCGCTGCCTCCTCAAGGACGCCCAGATTGATACACGAGACGCCCAAGTTGTAACGCGCGCGCACAAAGTTCGGTCGTAGTTCCAGTGCGCGTGAGTACGCTTCGATGGCTTCTTCTGATCGGGACGAGTTGGCTAGGGTAGCACCCAGCCGGTTCCAGAGGAGGTGCTCTTCACCTTCGCGTTTCATGGAGCCGTGTTGATGAGAATTGAGAGCGGCGGTGAAGCAATCTACAGCTTTGTCGTAATCTTCGCTGCCGTAGAAGAGGACTCCCAGACCGACCTGGACATCTACATCGACGTCACCGCCTTCGGGGTTCAGTTGTGCCGCTTCGAGGAAGTAGTTTGTGACCTTTTCGTGCAGCATGTGACGATCGGTGAAGCCCATTTCTTCCTCGTCTTCGATGCCGCGGGGCGTGACGCCGAGTTGGGGGTACTTTGAGGCTACCCAGCGTTCTAGTGTGCGGTATGCGAGGGTGTCATAGCCTTCGTTCGTGTAGGAGACCGCAAGACCCATCAGTGCTTCCAGATTACTTGGGTCGATCTTTAGGGCTTGTTCCAGCGCTCTTATCGCGGGCGATTCCTTCTCGTTTTGTGCTTGTGCTTGGCCTAATGCAACCCAAGCATCCGTAAAGTCCTGCTGCTTCTGTACAGCGGCCTCGAAGGCTAGTGCCGCCAGACTCAGGTTCCCACCTTCACGCATGATCTTCATGCCTTCTTCGAACGCATTCGGCACGTCTTTGAACAGATTGTTCTCCTCGAACATGTAGTTGCCCTGGTTGGGCGCGGTGCTGTAGTCGCCAAACTCATTCCTAAAGCTGTCAAAGTTGTGGTTCAGGCCATCGAAGTCTTTCCATTGATCGAACTCGTCGCCAAAGTGGCCCGCCATCTCATCGTCGGCCAGCATGTCCCTGTTCGCGTTAGTCTGTATTCAACGTATGCAAAGCTTTGTACTGTCTCCCGCCTGTCCACAGCGCAACAAGCCCGCAACACAATACACTTACTTATCCAACTGATTCAGCTGCCTCTCCACAGCCTCTTCAGCCTCTTGATCCAACTGATCCGCCTCCTGATCTGCAGTAGAAAGCTCCTCAAACTGCTTCTCCCAGTCCGTATCACTGAGCTCTTGCACCCTGCCCTTCCCTTTCCCCTCATACTGTTGCGGCATACCATTTTGCATCATAGAGCCCTGGTACCCCATCATTGGCCTCTGCATGCCGAACCCTCCAGAGTACATAGGCGGCCTGTACGCGGACTGCTGCTGGAAGCTCGGGCTCTGTGTCCGTGCCGTAGGCGTCATCTGGGACTGTCTAAACTGCGCAAATTCCTGAGGACTGAAACCTCCTGCCCTCTGCTGCTGCTGGAATTCCTCTGGTGCAAAGCGTGGACCTTGCTGCTGGAACTCGCCAGCCCAGTTCGCATTGCCTGCGCTACCGCCTCCATTTGCGCGCTCGAGGTGTTCGGCTTCGCGGCGCATTTGTTCCATGTGAAAGGCGTCGTTGGGGAGCATGTCACCCATGTGAGGGCCCTGTTGGGCAAAGTCCTGGAATGCGGCATCGTCGGGGACTTGCTGGCCGCTGCGGAAGCCGTTGAATTGTTGTGGCTGTCGGGATGTCAGGCGGTCTCGTTGGAGGGACGTGTCGGCTCCTGTTGTCTTCTGGAATTGTGCGAGAGGGTTGGAGCCGGTGCTGCATTCTGGCCCGCCGAGGAAGGACATTTTGGCTTGAGCAGATGTGTTGGTAGTGATGCTGTGGTTGATGTGGAAGAGTCAAGGTGGGGTTCGTGGTGGTGGGTGAGGAGAAGTGGATTTCTAGGACGCTCCCTGCAGTTCTGTACTGTACAAAGACAATCTTCGAGGAACGACCAGGCAAAGTAATGATGGCAAGGGAAAGAACAGGTTCCTTCTTCCTCTGACTGTAATGTTCACAAGCAAACTGCACCACCGAGAGAGAGAGCACCACTTCGCCGCTGGTTACGCATGAGTAGCTCGGTCCCTGCTGCAAGCAAGAGAGCCGATGCCGAGGTGAACCTTGACTTTGTGGCACTCGACGGGAGATCACGCGACGGCCAAGTCGGCAATGCTTCATGCGAAGATAATGACATGGAGTTGAGAAGGTCTGCCATGTTCATGCTCTGCCTCTATGCTATACTACACAACTTATACAACACTGAACGTCAACTCGACCTGTGGTGTACACCCTCATGACGCGACTTGCCACTTGGAGTATCCATTGAGCTGCTTCCTAAACGCCATCGCTCGGTGCGTGTGCTCCCACATCGGACCGCCTCTTTCCAGGCTATGCTGTACAATACTCTCTCATCGTCGTTGCCATATTACGCTCGCAAACTTTCAAGTCTGCTTACTCAGAGTTCTTATCTCTCTGCGCGGATTGGCTGAAATCGACGCGCAGCCGTCTGCCGTATACCTCCTTCTTCTCGAGGTACTGCTTGGCCTTCTCTGCGCTCTCGATGTCGATGAAGTCGGCATGGGCGAAGCCTCGTGGCTGGCCACTGCGGCGGTCGATAGCGACACGGACGTCGAGCACGTTTTTGATTTCTCTGAAGAGATCTAGTGCACAAATGTTAGCAACCCGTGCGGTTGTTAGCCTGCACCCGTTGATGATCTTACCGTTCAAATCACGATCACTCATCTGATAAGACATGTTGCCGATGAACAGCGTCTTCGACGGCGGTGCGGGGACACGGCTGTCGCTCCTGAGCCGTGCCTGGCGTGGCTGAGTGTTGTCGCGGCGGACGTGGAATTGGACAGCCATTCTCCTGCCGTGGAAGACCTGCTGATCCAACTCTGTCGCTCTGTCCGCATGCTCTTGTCTAGCGAACTCGACGTATCCGAACCCCTTGCTCAATCCTCTGTCGTCTTGAACGACGCGCGTGTTGACGACCTCTCCGAACTTGCTGAACTCGGCCTCCAACTGCGCTGAGGTCACTTCGAAAAAGAGGTTGCCGATATAGAGGATCTTGCTTGGGGTAGGTGCCTGTCCCTGACGTTGAACAGGGCCATCAGGTGGTGGGAATTGGTTGCGTGCGGTCTCTGCCACGCTTGAGGCGGCGTTCTGGACGGTCTGCGCAGCGCTGGATGCAGCGTCTTGCACCTTCTCAGTGATGGTGCTGGCAGACTCTTGTGCTTGAGAGCTGATCTCTTCGGCCTTCTCTTGTGTCTGTTCGGCGGCATCGCTGGCAGTCTCTTGTGCCTGTGAAACGGCCTCCTGAGCCTTGTCCTTTGCCTCTGCAGCTGCACCCTCCGCGGCCGACTCGGCGGAGCCTACAACATCAGGTGTCACGACACTCTCCTCGCGGATCTCCTGTTGCTCCTCAGGTGTTGGCTCGGTGGTGACAGTCTCGCCGCTCGTCGATGCCTCTGCTGGGCTTGCCTCCTGTCGCTTCTGGTCTTCCTCTGCGAGTACCCTCCATGACTGATGGAACGATCGGATCGATCCTGGCTTTTGCGCTTGCAATGCTGATATACGTGGCGCAGGCTTGAACGTCGAGAGTTGCCGAGTTGGCTGTGTGAAGACTGCTCGCGCAGCGGCGCGGCGAAGTGCGAACATCGTGGCTTTGGAGTATCTTACAGCAAGTGCAGCGTTTTGGCGGATTCTTAGCCGACTGATGGGGTGATGATGGAGAGAACGAAAGGGGTTGTTGGATGTTGTTCGGATGCCAGACACGCGAGCAAAGTTCACAACTTGAAAGTCCTGAGAAATTTCTTGGTCTGTGCTCATCAGAGATCGGCGCGCTCGTCAACGACTCCTGCTCCTTGCTTCCTCTCGCCACGCGGCAACAGCCATTGAAATGTTGTCATCACACAATTCGCGCTATAATGGGTTACGGTTCAAACTTTCGCAGTGAGGCGGATTATTAGAAGAATACATTGGAGACCGACTATCATACAACACGGTCAATCACGACGCGTCCTGGGTATCTACCACATCACCAACGCCAGCAAACAACGCACAATACATCATCGCAAGCCAAGTCGTCCGGCTATTCTGGAGACCTTGGACCTACTTGTCGAAGTCGTACCAAAAGTACCCGACGTGCTCACACTGGTGCGTGACAGCGTGCTATCCCGCCGCGATGTACCCAGCTTATAGTCGCGCATCCTTGGAGGGGGTCGATGTTCGTCCAGTCGAGCGCCCTTACGCAACAATATCCGCACGACATTCTCGCGTCGTGGCGTGGGCGGCTTGGTTGCTGCCAAATAGAGCGGAGATCGGGACACAGAGTCAGTGGCATTGACGTCTAGAGCATGTTCGTGCTCTAGTAGAGCATGGACTTGTTCCAGTCGTTCGAAGTCGGCGCAGTGGTGCAGGGCCGTCTGTCCTCGTTGGTCCACGGCGTCCTTGAGATCTGGTGCAAGCTCTAAAAGCAAATCGATCATCTCCCTGTTCGGTTTCTGGACTGCGTAGTGCAACACACTCCATTCGTCACCTCCTTTGGTCATCAGGCTGTCTTCCAGTGTGTCAGCGAGGATCTGTACCATCTTGGTATCGCCAGCGAGGACGGCCTTGATGATTGGAGTTTCGCCCTTCTTATCTCTAGGCTCGATCTCGGCATCGTGGTGTAGGAGACATCTGGTCATATCGTGAAAGCCTCCCATTGCGGCAAAATGCAGGGCCGTGAGACCACGCCTGTTAGCAGTGTGGACCGACGCCCCAACTTCTGGATCTAGCAGCTTATGCACGGTCGCCTCGTCTTTGCTCTCGACAGCATGCACCAAGAAAGTCTTCCCTTGTCTGTCGAAATGCTCGAGGTTCAAATCATCTGCATCCAGCGAGGTCTGTATCTGCTCGATATTGCCTGACTTGATCGCCTCGATCAAGGTGTCATGCTTGTCAGCGGCAGTGCACTCTCTTTGCACAGGAGCATGGGTAGTGGAGATCCGCCGAAGACTATCACTCGCCATGGACGATCCTTTGATCAGCAGCTTACGCATCTCGTTGGCTTCCACAGTCTTGTCTCTGGTCTCAAGGATGCGGACGAGGATGGTGATGCACGCGTTGTGCTGAGCTGCTTCATCGGGCGATTTATCTCGGCCCTTGAACACCTTCCACTGCTTGTTGAAAGCTTTTCTGGCATGTGACTCGGCTTTCTCGATGTCCTCGGTTGTGAGGCTGAGCCCGCCAGTCGATTCGCTGTAGTGTCGCTCGTAGTAGATGGACGCAAGGTGTTGATGCTGTCGTGCCTCGACGAGGCCGACAGAACCGGCAGCTTGACTGTTACCGGAAGCGTCCGAAGAAGATCTCTCGCGCAGCAGATGATGTACGGTCTTCACCGCTTCAGCCCACTTCTTTTGGTGCTGGTACAGTGATGCCATGTCTTCTTGCAGCTGAATGCGCTCCACGAAAAGCACACCATAGCGGCTTTCACGAGTTTCCGAGCTACTGATTGCGTGTTTTAGGTTGACCTCTGCTTGATTCAGGTTGCCGGCATCTCTGTCCTTGACAGAACGATCGATGTATGCAGAGATATGCCTGTCGAGGATCTCGAGGGGCCACACCTCCTCGTCATCTTCGTTATCTTCGTCGAGGATGGGGTCTGTCGCCTCTTCCTGATTGGAGCTGGCCGGATCTGAGGAGACTGAGAACGCATCCGAAGATGTTGTGATGACTGGAATGGAAGGTGTGATCCCATTCAACGGCAAACCATTCTGCTCGGCATCATCGCGTTTGATCCTCTCCGATCTGGCATCGGCAGTGTACTCAGAGGTGAAGTGCTCGTGAACTCCTTCAGCTCCACGCAGCGTATCTTCGAGACTCGCGATTGCATCATTGTTTGGCAGCGTGGATGCTGCAGCTGGCACCCGAGAAGGTGGTGGCTGCTGCGAGGCGACATTGTCTTGAGCAGCGAGGAGCTTGCTGAGCAATTTGTTGCCTTCTTCCAGCTGGGTACCAAGTTTTGAGATCGCTTCAAGCACTGTCTCGTGGTTGTCGTCCAGCGCTGATTTGCTTTTAGTCTGGTCGAATAGCTGCAGCACTGACAAGTCGGTGGACAAGGTCTGCACTCTGGCTTCCAGCTCTGTATTGATTCTGTTGATCGATGGCTGTCGAAAGGCAATCTTTACCCGCTCTATCAGGTCGCGGTCACGGCTAGCTGCAGCATCGAATCCGCCCAACTTGGTGCGCAGGTCTTTCAACGTCTTAGTGCAGGCAAGTACGCTTCGCTTGATCCTTTCCGCGACTTGGGCGTCGTCTCCGCTAGACACTGCATGGTCGTCTCTCGCCTTCAGAACAGCCTCGACACTTTTGAGCACACTTTCCAGCCGTTCGATACGATCACTGATCTCGGCCGCAATCTTGTCCGCATCTTTAACCTTCTTCAAAAACCGTCCAGCCTCATACGAGACTTTCAACAGATCGAACACGGCCGCAATCGTCTGTAGCTCCGCCATACTGACGGTAAGGTGTCCATGGAGAGTGATGATGATCGAAGCACTGCCAGAACGGAGAGGCTATGGTATGTACATAGCCGTGACGGAGCCAGAGCCATAGGAGTCATGTGTAATTGGGCCAAGTGGCCGCGGCTTGTCCTAATCCTTCAAGTTGTCGTCTATGACCTTTGACGAATACGCCTTGAGGCTGCTTCGCCACGATGGCGCACAGCTGATCTGTTGGAGCCCCACCTTCCCCGGCCAAGCACCAACCTCCACAGTTCCTTCCTTCACTTCCCCATGCACGCCATGCGTTCGCGTTCGCGTTCGCGTGCTTTGCCGCATATGGCAGGGAGCAGCAAGATTCCTTGTCCTCGTCGATCGTTCACCGGAACAAAGCCTACGCAATTGCACACCCCAGGCATCCCGACCGACATCAACGCCATTGTGCTGCTGCAATATCGGCGCACATGCAGGAAACCTGGGTTGAGGAGGCTCAGCGCTATGCGAAGGAGCCCGCGTGACTGGGAGAACGTCCTTCGAGATGAGGCGAGGTAGTCTTGTGTACCGCGAACCTCACAGAAGCACAAAGGATTGTTACCACAACTTCGCTGCGCCGACCTTGGCTGCGTTGGGGGCCAGCTGGAAGTGGAACATAACGTCTCTTCTGTACTCGATGCTTTCGATGCACAGATGCGAGACCTAGCAAGTCTACTCATGAAGCTCAAGGAAGATGGCGGCACCAAACGTCGACAATCAGCAGCAAGCTGTACCTGAGATCGAAGTCACACGCGTAAGAAGGCGTACTGCCACCCACGATGACAGCTCATCTTATGACGATGACTCAATGCTGGATGCACCCGAGGATGAGAATATCTTTGACGACAATGACCAATGCCTAGTCGACAACCCACTGATCAGACTACGACCAGATGAAGTCGAGCGTAAAGCCAAACGCTTCGTCCGGACGCATGGCTTGCACAATCAAGAGGAAACTTTCATCAAAGCTGGCAAGATCCTGCGAGACCCAGAAGCATGGGAAGCCGTGCCTAATCTGTCGCTCGATGAGAAAGAGGTTCTGTTCAATGAGACTCGCGGTGGCTTCTGGAAGCAGCCGAAAGAGTTACGAGTCACGATCATCACGCTCTGCGTTGCAGCTGTCGTGCAAGGCTGGAATCAGACGGCATCGAACGGCGCCAATCTCAACTGGCCAAAGCAGCTTGGTCTTTTGGCCTTTGATGGTTGCGACCCCATAGGTGAGATCTTGAATACTTTGCCACGTTGCGTTCACGTCCGCTTAGGATACCCGCTAACGAACATCAGGAAGAGATGCCTGGATCTTCGCTATAGTGAACGCTGTGCCCTACCTCTCCGCCAGTCTTATCGGGTGTTGGCTAAGTGATCCTTTCAATGAGTACTTCTTCGGCCGACGACCGGCCATAGCATTCTCTGGAGTATTGATCCTAGCTTCCATGATTGGGAGCGCCTGTTCGCAGACCTGGCGACAGTTGCTGGCTTGTCGTGCTATCCTGGGCATCGGTATGGGATGCAAAGCTTCGGTAGTCCCAGTCTTCGCGGCGGAGGTCAGTCCGGCCCATATACGAGGCTCTCTTGTGATGAACTGGCAGCTTTTCGACGCTCTGGGTATCTTTCTTGGCTTCACTGCCAATCTTATGGTCAGTCAGGTCGGCGACACTGCCTGGAGGTGGCAGACTGCCTCATCAGTGCTTCCCACCATCGTCCTCCTGACACTGATCTTCGTCTGCTCCGACTCACCTCGCTTTTTGATGAAGAGAGGTCCATCGCACTACCTCGAAGCCTATGCTACCTTACTGGCATTACGGGGCCACCCGGTCCTCGCTGCGAAGGAGCTGCTGTACGTTCACTGCCAGATGGAAGTCGAGAAGCGCTTCATCTCCGGCAAGATGTCAGATGCCGAGCTCGTTCATCGCGAAGAGCAGGTTGTCGAAGAGACAAAAGGTAACGCATCGCACTCGAAGCTGCGAGCAAGGTTCCAGCCTGCCAGATCTATCAATTACTGGCAGAAGCTTGGGCAGCTCTTCACCATCAAGAGAATTAGGCGTGCCATGCTGGCCGCCGTCGTTGTCATGGTCAGTCAGCAGCTCTGTGGAGTCAATGTGCTGGCACTCTACTCCAGCAACTTCTTTTGCGAGGAAGAGGCATCAGACAAGATCGGCGATCTAGCGGATCCATCCTACCTGCAACCACTATTCCTCAGCTGGGGCATCGGGCTGGTCAATTTCCTGTTCGCCTTTCCCGCCTACTACCTCATCGACAAACGCGGACGTCGCTGGCTGCTGCTCGTTGCACTCCCCTTCATGGCCCTCAGTATGCTCGGCGCCTCTCTCGCATTCTTGATCCCAGCTGGAAGTCCCGCCCATGCTCCCGTCATCGGGGTCTTGGTGTATATCTTCATGGTCTTCTACAGTCCCAGCATGGGACCTGTGCCCTTCACATTCTCAGCCGAGGTCTTCCCCATGGATCATCGCGTCGTTGGCATGTCCTTCGCCGTCTTCACGAATATGCTCGGGCTGGGCTTGTTGACCTTGTTCGTGCCGATCATCACGGTCAAGGTCAGTCATGCCGGACTGCTCGGTATCTTCGCAGGCCTGAATGTGGTGGCGTTTGTTCTGATATTCTTCTTCGTCCGCGAGACAGCTGGAGCAACACTCGGACGCACAGCAGGAAGCATGCATTTCATGTCGCTGGAAGAGCTGAATTATGTCTTTGGTGTGAGCACGAAGAAGCACGCCATCTATCAGTACAGGACGGTACTGCCGTGGATTTGGAGGTACTACGTGCGACGAGACAAAGGTTGTCCGGACTCGCCCGAGCAGCTGTATAGATGGGCGACGGCGAGGCAGCAGGGTCAACATGAGCAGCAGAATCGGGCAGACTAGTGGACGACCTATACCTCTGTGGGATTTTTTGCATGTTCTTAGACGTCACAGCGTCATGTATGACGACGGAATTCATATCCTGGCCGCAATGAACATGTCCTCGATGTGAGCCATGTCACGCCCACGCGCACAACTCAAAAGAGCGATCGCCCACAAGAAGCAAAAGAACAAACACCACTAATCCAACGATCTGGAGCTCATGCCCACTGACGGAGAACCATCTGCAAGGGAATATAAGCCTTCACATCCAGCTGCTGCGAATGCAAAAGATCACCCGACCTAGGTGAACTCGAGAAGCAAAAAGACAAGAACAACCATCACTACCTCAATGGAGTAGTTCGTAAGGTTCTGCGAATGGACACGATACCCATGTCCTATCGCTAAAGCCAGACTCCCGATGGAACCCTCTCGCCAATGAAGTTCAAGACTGGGGCTGTACCATTGAGCCAGTGATGATTGTCGAGTGGGTAAGATTAATGTAGCAGTATATCTTTTCACCCCAACGCGATGAAGCAAAGGTTTGGGCAAAGGGTCAGGTAAGTCATGCCAAAGAGCAAGACGCAAAAAGACCAAAAAAGAGAACAACCACCACTATCCCAATGGATCAGCAGAGGGATGAGCTGGCGGCGCGACACAACATCTGTGTCACGGGAGACATCTCGTACTACCGCCGAAGCACCGTTGGTACTTGTGTGATATCACAAGGGCGCCGTACCATAGAGCTAATGGTGGTTGTCGAAAGTCTCAGCTGAGTGGATGTGTTATGTACCTTAGCCTGCCCTTGTGAGGGTGGGTTGACATGTGAATTGCATTACGTGATTTCCAGTGTGGAAATGTTTCGCTCATGGCCTGTAAGTCTGATCGCGTCCATGTCCAGTATGTTACAGTTCCCGAAAAGCATCTAGCTCTCCTTGCTCATCATCTTCCTCAACAACCTTACCCTCACTTCGCCTCCCCGATCCCATTACTCTGCTGCTGCGCTCCCGCTTTGGCAGCCTTGCGTTCCTCCGCAACCGTGATGGATCTTCTCCTTGTCCTGTCTTGGTCTCCGAACACTTTGACTACCAGGTCTTTCTTGTTGATCTTGCCCATGGCATTCCGTGGAAGCTCTTCGACGACCGCCATGTCTTGGGGGATTTTGTAAGAAACGAGCTTCCCATGCAGCGCCCTCCTCATATCCAACGCACTCCACTGCCTCCCTCCCTTCCCAGCCGTCTTACCCTCTTCACTCAATACAACGATAGCGGCGGCTTTCTGGCCCCACGCTACGGAAGGCAGTCCGACAACCGCGCATTCCGTTATCTGGGGTAGGGAGAGAAGTTCACGCTCGATTTCGAGCGCTGAGACTTTTTCGCCGCCGGTTTTGATGATGTCTGCGGAGCTGCGGCCTTGGATGAAGTATGCGGGTCCCGTAGCCCAGGGGCCGCTTTTGCCTTTGCCGGATCCGGGGACGTTCTTACGGATGGCGATGTCGCCGGTTTTGAACCATCCGTCTTCTGTGAATTCCCTCTTCGTCGCTTCGTGGTTGCGCCAGTATTCTTTGAAGATTGTCGGACCGCGGAGGTGGATCTCGCCTTGGCGTTCTTTACCTTCTGACGTTGTGGCGTCTTCGGGGATAATCTCTTTGGTGTCGGGATCGACGAGGCGGGCTTCGACGAAGGGGAGAGGCCAGCCTACTGCACCGTCTATACGGTCTGAATCATCGAGACCGCAGGAGAGAGCCATACCGACCTCGGTCATGCCGTAGCGTTCTAGGAGGACGTTGCCTTGTGATAAGTCTGTCCAGGCTTTTTTGGTGGGTGTAGGGAGCGCTGCGGAGCCAGAAATGTTGAGACGGAGGTGCTTGCGTTGGATTGCTTCGCCTGCTGCATCCTTTAGGTCTGAAGGGAAGTCGGACCAGGATTGGAGCATGCGTGCCCAGATTGTGGGGACGACGGTGAAGAATGTGATGGGTATTCTGCTCGCGTCGGGGGGGTGGCCGTTTTGTTGGTGGGTCGAGAGGAAGGGTGCCGCGAGGCGTTTCCAGACGTTGTCGACGTTGAAGGGGAACATGAACTCGAGTGTGCTGCCTGAAAGGAGAGGCGCGAGGAGAGCGTTGACGGTGCCGTGGATGTGGTGTAGAGGTAGCACGTGGAGGAGGCGGTCTTGGGTTGAGTAGTCCCATGCTTTGTTCAAGCTCTGGCATTGGGCGATCAAGACTTGTTGTGGTAGGCGGACACCTTTTGGTCGTGCTGTTGTGCCAGATGTGTAGAGCATCATGCCACCTTCTGCTAGGTGTGACTCTCCGACGAATTCGATGTCTTTCTCTGGTTGAGCTCCCTGCTCGATCTTGTTGAGTGCTACTAGCTTCGTATGCTGCTCGATATCCTCCTTGAGCACTTCCGCTGCCAGCGTTGCGTACTTGGCGGAATGTAGCAATGCCAATGCGGCACTCTGATTGACATTGTATCGTAGCTCGGAAGCTGGAAAGCAGGGTGCCAGAGGTACAGCTATGGCGTTCGATGCAAGACATGCGAGTAGGGTCACTACATGACCATTGATCAGCGATCATGTATGCCTGAAAGAGTATGATGGTGTGTATTGCGCACCTACATAGTCATAGCTATTCTCAATCAAGAACGCTATCCGCTCTCCAACGATATTCTGCTCCGACTTGCCCGTCTCTTTCAACAGTCTATCCTTCGCAGCAGCCACATCATGTAGCAAGCTTCCATACTTGAACGATCGTCCAGATAACGAGTGTACTACAGCCGTACTCTCGACGTCATGCTTCTGTATCGCCTCAAACAAGGCCGATCGCTGAAGAGCTGCCATTGCTATTCTACTAGTGGAGAAAAGCGATGTCTGTTGTATCGATGCTGCACGCGAGCAGTTGCTGGGAAGTCGTCTGGTTGGTCGCCGAAGTGTCGAGCGTGCTGCAGATCGGACAGCGTAATACAGGAAAGCGTTCAGGGAGGGACTGGCGCTCCGTATGATCATGGTGCGCCGAGGACGGAGAGGGAGTGGACATTTGGGGAGGAGATGCAGACCTTGGGCCACTAGGTTCTATTCTAGAAGTTTGCCGATACATCATACATGTATGCTCATGAGGCAGGGATCTCAGGGCTGGCTCGGCCTTCGGCGGGCTCTGGCCGAAGAGGGAAGTATGTTTTGGTGGGAGATGGGAAGGCCATTTCGTGGCGATGGAGTGAATGAAGGGTGGTGTCAGATATACTTGGTGCTCGAGAAGATGGTATGCTCTCATGTCTCAGCTAGGTGCGAGGTGTACGAGGTAGCAGAGCTGTCGTTCAGCAGCCAATCGTGCATGAAGCAGTGATTCTGTAAGACGGCCGTGCCGAATGATGATGGCAGTGAGCCTCGTCGCAGGACGACGAACACCTCATATCCATCTGGCAAGGCAGCATCATATAGTAGGGTGATCCGGGTATCGTTGCAGGGGAAAGGATATTATCATCCGTCACATGTTGAAGGCTGAGCTGTAAGACCCCACGTCATGTCTTGGAGTTGGCGATTGCCTGCCCCGAGAAGGTCCTTGCTGCGTCGTCGTCGTAGCCCAACACCTCCCTCAATCTTCAACACAAGACTTACAACGCGACATCAACGTCTGCAACCTCTTCATACACACCCGCCTGGCGTAGATCACAGTCTCATTGCTTCTACCGGCATCTCGAGTACCTCCGCCACGCCCGACGTCGTCTGCCGTCTTTATACTCGGCGACAACATAGGAAACAGCACTACACACTAAAATGGTGGTCGACACCGCCTACTACGACGCGCTCGGCGTCAAGCCCGATGCCACTGAAATAGAGGTCAAGAAGGCGTACAGGAAGCAGGCTATCAAGCTGCATCCCGGTATGACGCCAGCATCACTACTTCCGTGAAGCAGCAGCAGGCAGCTAACGTCCACCAGACAAGAACCCCGATGATCCCTCCGCACACGAGAAGTTCCAGGTCGTTGGTCAGGCATACCAGACTCTGAGCGATCCTGAACTGCGCAAGAAGTACGACCAACTCGGTCCAGAGGGCGCAAAGCCCGACTCTGGTTTCGAAGACCCAGCAGAGTTCTTCAGTATGATCTTCGGCGGAGAGGCCTTCGCGGACTGGATCGGTGAGATCTCCATGATGAAGGACTTGACAAAGAGCATGGAGATCAGCATGCGAGAGGAAGAGGAGAACCCAACAGGAGCTGCCGAGGAAGTGGCAGCAAGCACAGAAGCTGCTGCTCAGAACGAATCTGCCACAGGTACCACACCTGCCACTGAGAACAACAAGCCCCAGCCTCCACCGCGGCCACATGTTGACAGCGCGGCAGAGCAAACAGCCACCGCCGGTGCGGCGCAGGAGATTCCTATCCGTGACTCCAAGCCAGTCAGCACTTCGCCCGCTCCTTCAGGCGCATCTACTCCACGACCACAAGGGGTTCCCACTCGTCTTGCCATCACCGATCGGACAGAAGAGGAGGCTGCCGCAACAGCTGCCGGTATGACTGAGGAAGAGAAGAAGCTACGTGAGAAGGAGAAGCGCAAGGGTGGCCTTAGCAAGGAGCAACGCGAAGAGCTCGCTGCATTCGAAATGGAACGTAAGAAGATTCGCGACGAGCGCATTGACACTCTCGCGAAGAAGCTCGTCGACCGACTTAGCGTCTGGACCGAGACCGACAAGAACAAGGACGTGACCGATGCCTTCCGGGAGAAGATGAGGCTAGAGGTCGAGAACCTCAAGATGGAGTCATTCGGTATCAACATCCTGCACGCCATCGGAGAGGTCTACATCTCCAAAGCGTCAACATTCATCAAGTCACAGAAGCCTGTCATTGGTGGAGTGAGTGGCTTCTTCAGCCGACTAAAGGACAAGGGTAACTTCGTCAAGGATACTTGGGGTACAGTCTCGAGCGCAATCAGTGCTCAGATGGAGATTGAGGCCATGGCCAAGGCAGAAGAAGAGGGCGGCGACACCTGGACCGACGAGAAGAGGGCCGAGTATGAGAAGCGAGTCACCGGCAAGATCTTGGCTGCTGCATGGCGAGGAAGCAAGTTCGAGATTGCTGGCGTGCTCAGAGACGTTTGCGATAAGGTTCTTTACGATAAGAACGTAAAGACCCAGAAGCGCGTCGAGCGTGCGCATGGCTTGCTGATCATTGGCGAGATGTTCGCAAAGGTGAGTCCAGGTTCAGGATATGGGTGTTGGATCGTTGCTAACAACGTACTTTTCAGGCCGAGCGCGACCCAGACGAAGAGGGCGGCGATTACATGGCATTCGAGCAGCTCATGGCCGAGGCCACCGCTAAGCGGGAGAAGAAGGACGACAAGAAGAAAGAGACGCACAAGAAGCACGGTTTCGGGCACAAGCACGAGGGAACGGAAGAGAAGGCGACCAGCTAGGCGCTGCCCAACACTTCCTTTTCCGACGATGCAAGTGTCCCTAGTGCGAATCAACGCCTGCCTCCATACAATGACTCTCGAGGTCCGAGAAATGCGGCATCCCCGAGCAGCAGAGGCCGAGCATCGAAGCCAGATCGTAGGACACCAACTGCTTTCACTTTCTGTGAACACCCTGCGTAGGGACAAGGACACTTGATCGCGGTCAACTTCGCGGAGTTATAATAGGACACCACCCGCGGCTACACCCATCTGACGGAACAGCGTATCATCACGCAGTACCTGAATGTCGCTGACAGGCATGGACAATCACGGTCTGGGTGAGACGAAACATCTGCCGCTGCACCATGGTCGGTGGACAGTATCGGCACGCTTATTCATCCATACCGAGAATCTGGTCGGCATCGGAAGGGTTTCGGCGTCGGCTGTCATCGAACACGACAAGATCTTCACTGACGCACTGACCATTGCACGAAGAATGCGAGCACGACGAGTACCAGGGGTTGATTTTACAGGGCATGGCAATGGCGTTGGCATGGCGTTCACGTTGGATTGTTTCGAAGCGCATCCTGGCTCAAGGCTGTATTCGTCCACCAGCGGCTCGATAGATGGGTGCTCTGAGCCTTGTGGCCTTGGTTGACTGCCAGTCAGTAGATGTTAGAATTCCCCCTGCACCATTGCACAGTATGTAGAGATACCCAGAACGTCGATTCTACTTCCCAGCCAAGGTCCCGAGCCTTGTAGACACTGAGCAAACGTCATCTCTACCAGCATGGACGTAACGATGGCGATGCCTTGCAAGGCATCTTATTGCGCTCTAGGTCTGCTCGTTGGCGAGAACGACAGCGCATCGGGCTTCTCAGCTCAGGGCGCGGGGACAACGATGTTTGCGCTCATTGACCTGATGGCTTTGGAGTTCTTGTGACGAGACTGAGAGATGAGTAGGGGCGACTCGGCGGGACAGAAGGCAGTGGCCGGCTTGCTGACAGGAGATCGCACCTGGAGCGCCAGTAGAGCGTACAGTGTGAGGCTATACTCCGCCCGTTCTATTGGGGCTGAGTGACGATGCGCTCAACAGCAGGGTGAAAGCCGTACTCGAACACCACGCGGCACTGCGAAACTGCAAACTGCCGCTGAGATGGAGAAGCAGCACGCGTGTCTCAGGCCACCTATGCCTTCTATGCTTCATATTGATCATTCGGGGTTATGGTATAGCTTTTGTTCCATATGATCAGAGTTTGGCTGATTCTGAAGGTAATACAACATGCTCCCTTATATCGTCAAAGGGCGATAGGGTGATCGGGCGACAAGCTGCACAAGAAGGTCAGCGTAGGTGCGCCACATGCTGTAGCTGTGCTTGACATCCCATGCTTAAAGGTGGGCTGACTGGCTGCGCCCGTTTTGCTGATTGACGTTATAATCGAGGCAGCATCATCTCCCACTACTCTGACCGTAGTCATTTCGGCCAAGTTCACAAGCACTAGGTCAAAAAACCACTATGGCGCGACATCAGAAACGGTGTCCTCGGAAGCAGCGACCATGTCGTTACGAGCTGATATCGGCCGCTCGAGACGGCCGCTCTCAGCACGCCGTCACGCAACGTGTGCAACGCTAGCCGGTATCGAAAGCACAAATTTCCAAATCAGCTTCGCAGACACTTCCCAACCTGTCTCGACTCGAATCTGGTCACCAGTATCAGTATAAGGAAATGAAGCCAAGCCAGATTCGTCTGATACGCCTGCTGCCCTCACGACAGCACACCGGACAATATACTGTGCTCAATGCTTCATAAGTCCAGGAGATCGTCGAAGAAGACGTATACTGCTCTGTCCTACTGTTGGGGCAGTCCTGAGAGTGTCAAGAAGATCGACCTCGACGGTTTCCGATTCGGCGTCACCTTGAGTTTGTGGCAAGCCCTAAGCACTTTTGCGGCGAGCAACCAGAGTCACACGGATCTCTTCTGGATCGATGCTCTGTGTATCAACCAGGACGACGTCTCCGAACGCAATCATCAGGTACAGAATATGGGTCAGATCTACTCATCGGCCTTGGTCGTATATGCCTGGCTTGGCCCGCGAACGGAAGCTACAGAACTAGTATGCTATGTCCTACAGCTGTTTGCTATCGAGAAGCGGCCCAGTTTTAGACAGAGTCAGTTCGACCTATCACGTAAACAACTTGGGACCGCAGGAGATCTCGAGACCATAGCGCATTCATTGATGTCACTGATGGCAACCGAGTACTTCTATCGTGTGTGGATCATACCAGAGACTGCCAGGGCCGAGCGACTGATGATTATTTGCGGCGAGGCGCGGTGGGACTTGTCGACTTTGTATGAATTCACGGCAGCGGCAGCAGCCTATTATGATGATAGGCTCACTGGTCATAGCTGGCATTTGCTCTACCAGATACTTTGTGATACACCAAGCGATATAAGGGCACACATGGCTCCAGACATGGTCAGAGAAGGACTGTATATCTGCCTTTGGAGCTTCCTCGAAGCGCGATGCCAAGACAAGCGTGACCATGTGTTTGCCATGGCAGGGCATCCGATCACGGAAGAGCTGGGTCCACTGCACCAGATCAAGGTTGACTATGCGCTCACGGATGACGAAGTCCTGATCACCGCAATGGAATGGATGAGTAAGCTGGTAAGCGACTGTCCTGAAGGCGTGGATCTCTACGTCAGTGAGGGACGCATGATCAACGCGATCCTGAATACTCTTACTGTCGTGCTTCTGGACTGATGGCCTCGGGTCGGTTTCAGGTCACGGCTCCGTCAGCACGAGAATTGGAATACCTCTGACATGGAAAATACGATCATCATCAGTAATGGACGCCGTGTAGACTGCACATACGCCGTGATGCGGTACCTGCTCAACCCGGAGCACGAAGGCTGGGATGTAATCGAAGGCTGGGCCGGAGCTGAGGACTGGATGTGCGATTCTTGGGAATAGACCTCTTTCGGCGAGGAGGTTGTTCACGTTCACGGCAGAAGTGCGATATTCCCACTGCAGCGATCTGCCGACCTCTCTGTAGAAGAGGGACGACCCGCTGGCATATTCGTTGACACTGTCTGAAACTGGCACTGAGGCATACCTGACACCGTCACTTCCTCAGATGCGCCGCCACAGCTCTTGCGGGACCTCACTAGGCGCAGTCAGCTTTCACGACCAACACGAAGTGATTCGAACCAAGATAATGAATCCCCTGGCACTGGGATTTCTTCTACTGCTCAACGCCTCCCGGTCCCTTCGAGAACATGTGTACGACATCAGCCCTATCCGCTCAGTGCTGGCACCTCTGTCACATTCATATCAACCGTCGCATGTTCCGGCCACTCCACATCTGGGCAGTAACGCCCCTTGAAAGTCACCTTATCAATACAAGGTTTCTGCTGCGGCACATGCAGCTTTGCAATGTTCCAAGTCTTGCCCCCATCCTCCGTGGACATTTCGCCACCAGTAGCATTGTACCCCCAAGGACCATGATGCTTGAAGCTTAGATCTGCGGTATCGAGGACGATGGAGATTGACGTCCAGGTGTGAGCTGGAACTGGGGCACAGTCGCCCATGGCGCATTCGATAGCGATGTCGAAGATGGCGCCGTGTTGGCCGTAACCTGGTTGCATTGATTAGTCTGGTATTCGGGCGAGGAGATTTGAGGGAGACGTGCTCGCCGTGAAGCTGGAGGCTAGCTGGTCATTGATATACAGCTTCTGGTCCCAATGTCCGGTAGCTCTGTTGAACAGGTCTGGAATATGCAGTCAGGCATAATGAGATACACTTAGCAGAATGTCTGCCTGGACACTTACAATGCGTCCTGACCTCGGCACCAGGCTTGACGTCCGGCATTGTCGCGCCAATGATAGCAGCATCATCAGGATCTTCTCCCTCAGTCTCAGCAATTCTCAGTATCCTCAGGTTCGGAGAGGGGCACATACCCAGCAAAGTATAAGCAAATCCACACCACCCATCCGTCCTGGTGCCGCAATACTCCGAGCTGTCTTGCCGTCAACACGAGTCCCTAGTCCATTGGTCTCAGCCATCGTGTCCATACCAACCCCCAATCGTCCTTCCACAGAAAGTATCGCTACCTCATCCATCAGCACGTGTCCCCTGATTCCGGTCTCTTCTCCGTTGCGCTCACGTCTTCGGCGCATTTGATGAAACGCCCTGGAGGAGATCTCCCGTCAAGTTCGGACCTGCCATCGTAATACCACTCCATATTGAGGCGTCGCCTTTGACGGAGTGAGGGACGGCGGGGAGGATTACTGTTGCGCTGGCTTCGGTGATCCAGTTCTTGTGGGATGTGAAGAGTGATACGATGTAGGAGTTAGCTTGGACGGGGACGACTGTGAGGAGGAATAGCACGAGGGGCGGGACGATGGTGGGGAATAGCATGGTGAGGTGAGAAGGCAAGGGTACTATGGCGTGTTGTTTCTGTGTCGATGGAAGGGAGAAGGTCTCATGTTCAGGTCAAATGCGATGGATGAAATGTACTCCGAGGACTTGCCATGTCTTGGAACTGCGTGAATCCAGCTGTTGGTATACCGCTTTCACCCAATGATAGCTTCGCGGGCAAGACGTATCGAGACGCAGCACGAGGCGTTAGATGAACGCCTGGGGTTGGATATGGGGTATCCCAGGGCCAGTGCTGGGATCCTCACCGTCAAGAAGAGCGTCGCGCTTCGTTGTAGCGAGGTTTGACCAGGAAGCCCGACGAGTAATATCGACAGTAATGAGCTGAAGGGCATTGTGATTTTTGAAGACTAAATTTACCTTGAGTCTTCGACAAGGACCTGTCATGTAGTATTGGTCTTGCCAAAGACATCCATCCTGCGAGACGATTTAGTATAGTGGCACTTCCAAATGGAAACCATTACTCGCTCTGGATCAAACACTGGTAGTCGAAGCAACAGAGTGATAGAGAACGTCTAGATGAACTTGAAAAAGAACCAAAATCTGGTCAGTAGCCGTCGGCTCATACTGCGCACTGGCGAGAACAACATCCCTGGGTAAGACCGTATGGCAACAGCCAGGCTGTGGCATATCGCGTTGCGAGATCTCATGTTCGTCTACCGAACCGACGAGCTTCAACAGAACGTCCATGCAGCCATTCAGCTGCGGCGCTGAAACTGAAATCTGTGCCCGATTCCGATTGAGCAGCAGATTGTGCTCAAGACCTTTTCGATGCCAAAAAGACCTATTGGCGTCATACCGTCTGTGAGCCGCCGACTCTGATCAGTAGCATAGATGAGTACCGGAGGCATACCCTCGCCGTCGATTGGTATAAGAACTCGACCATGACATCCGCAGAGGCAAAGGAAAAGCTGTCATTGGTGTGATATCGTAGCTGACTTGCCTGATATGGTTTAGTGTCGCGAAATCGTCGTCCGAAGTCCTTCCTGGCTGCAAGTTGGTATAAGAAGACGGCCATCGCCTTCGCAGGACTGAGGAGCAAAAAGAATAGCGACGCCGGCATGATTCGAACATGCGCCTCCGAAGAGAAATGATTTCTAGTCATTCGCATTAGACCACTCTGCCACGGCGCCAGTGCTGTGCGGGAATGCGAGTCAACGCTGAATATATGGCGTTGTGCGGTGGGTCCCGGCTTTAGCCGAGATGGCGGCGACGGCGACGTGCAGATTCTGCTCGTGTTCTGCATTTTCACACTCCTCTTTCCCGTTGACTGGTGAGCTCTACATTGGCGAGAGCCTCGAATTCGGTCTCTCATGAAGGCGAATCAACTAGAGGATCCCAACAAGATTGTGAACCGGGCTGGCCAAAATCTCGGTCCTTGTTCCATTTCACGATCAATAACCCTCCCGGGCGAAGTTATGGATGTGGCACATTGGAAGCTGAAGTGCTAGGTGCTGCAGGTGGGGAACCGCGACATCATGGAGGTTATGTCTGAGTGATGGTGACAATGAGTGCCGCGTACTGTGACATGTCGTTCCCAGGAATCTGCTGGAAGGACCCGTCCGCAGTATCGAACTTCCATTCGTCCTTTGCCAGCTGACAGCTGCAGCTTTGCTGCCATTGTCGTCCCGATCGAATGATCGTTTGGCGCGAGATCGCTCGATCCTGATGTTCCAGACCATTTCGCAATGCTTTTATCGAAGACGGCCAACGGTTTGGTTCCTTGCCGCATGCCACCATCGTCCGGCCGTAGTGAGGTTCAAGCAATACCGCGCGCACGGTAGTCCCTGGCCATGAGGCTGAAATGACTGCCGGCATACAGCAACCAACACCAGGAACAACCATAACCTCAACTTGCATTACAACCCGGACGTCCCGATAAATTGGTTGTTTCGATGCAGGTCCCTGAAGATGTCTGGTTGGGCATCCTCGTTATGAATCTTCGGTCCTTTGGACGTTTCAGCTAATGCGAACGGATATGCGAACTGTTGCTACCTTAATTGCCAGCTGCCGGCGAGGAAGGTGCTGAAACGTGGGTGAGGTGTCTGCGATCTTGCGTTCTGACTTGATGGCTGTGGTGATTGGAGTCAGCAGGCGGTGCAAATTGGGTTGCAATCTTGGTTGTAAGAGTACTGCAGCGAGAGGGAGCACGTCTTGCGTGCTGTAACTCTGGCATTGCACGAGTGCGGCCGCGCCAACAGTCTAAGTTTGCAAACAGACGTTCCCGCTCTCGAGGAATACCAGTATACTGCTGCCTCACGACCGAAGCATGGCAACCAGAATGGACCATCCAGTCATCACCGCTCGGATTCTACATCACCAAGTCCACGGACCACAGAGATTGGCCATCAAATCCGTCCAGGCAGTCCTGACATGCGGCTGATCACTCATCGTAGCGAGTGTCTTATTCGTCCTCGAATACTGCTTAAGAAAGGCCAAATTTATACCGGTACGACTCTCCCCAGCCTCATGACCAGAAAGTTCAAACAGGCTCAATCCGAGACGTGTCAACCAACAGCACCGGCAGGGACAAGGAGTGTTTCGTACATGAAAGCCAAGTGTCCGGAATAATGGCTGGTGCTGACGAGCCTCATCTCAGGATATTTTCGTTGTGCCTGACGACGTGGGCAATCTGGATAGTCAATGCCGCCGGTTAGAGTCTATGGGGGTCGGGTGTCGTTGCGAAGACTCCGCGGGAGGCGTATGCAGCTTGGGACGGCGCGAGAACGACAGACGCCTCTTTCCATCGTATTTTCATCAGAATAGCATCGCGTACGCAGCGACACATGTACGCAGTAGGTACGGTGTTGATGTTCGCGCCACGGGGCCTCCTTCTCAAAGAGACATTGGCAAGAACCCCTCCGACAGCGGCGCTTGCTTGCTCGCTCTCACGAAACGCTGAACTCGAGCTTGAGACCCGACCGCCATGTCAATCCTCAGCCACACCTCTCAAACAAACTTCAACACCACCAACGTACAATGCCGCAATGCGCCATTGCTGCAGGGACAAGCGACAGAAATATGCATCGGTTAGGTACATCAGACATGTACACATCGTGTTTCTGGAAACAGCGGTCTGGATCCGGCCACGTTGTCGTATCCTTATTGGCAGTTACAACTGCTTCGTTGTCGTTCTTGCTCTGGGGATGATGATGACGGCGGGCGAGTAATATTGATTGCTTGATCAGACCTGACTACATTGAAGTCTATGTGATGTGGCATCTGGACGAGGCGGGATCTTGGGACAGCAGTCGTTGGCACGGCATATTCGCCATTGACAGCTGCTGTGCCGTGCCAGCGAAGCAGTACCGCCATCTGGATACTGCTGCTGCATGGTAGGATCCCACATCCAATCTCGGTGCGGATGGAAAGGCGGTCAATGTCATTGCTTTGACAGATCTCGCCTCGCTGTTCACTGTTCGGTTCGGCGGCAGTCTGGCCAACGCATGAACCTGTACCTGGCTTGCTGCACACTTCATGCAAGACCAGCAGCAGTCCCGGTGGTCGGGAAAGCTGCTCGAGCATGAGGTGGACTTCAGTTGTCGAGACCATGCCAATCGCTCTTTGATATGTTTCAGGTTTGCCTATCAGTCAATCTTCACCTCGAGTGGTAAATGCGAGCGAGCTTGTCTTGCCTTGAAACATTGAAATGCGGATGACAGCTCACTGACTCACACTGACTCAGTGGCCAATAGAAGGTGAGACCTGCAGCACTCGCGGCACAGCAGAGCTGCAAGCTCGCCAACACAGATGATATGCAGGTTGCTTGAGCTCTGTTGCAGCTGTCTGAAAGACAGCATGCATAGCGAGCAACGATTGCCTCGCCATGTCGATGACGCTTGATTATCCGTCACGAGCAGGACGTATTGATCACGCGCAATGACATGGAACACAGTTCAAGTGGAGTTGACACGGGTCAAATGTCCATTTGACCATTCAATTAAATCAATCGCTATCAATATAGTTCAGATGAGGCGCGCATTCGCTGCAGCTGCCATGGGGTATAACATCCATCCTAGTCCCATTCCCGCATTAACCAAAACCATCCCACGCCTCCATACAATGCACGAGCATCGATCAGCATAGAGTACATTAGCCAACATAGCTAGTCCAAGCGGCCGTCACATGTATCGCATTCCCAGCGCAGTAGTAGTAATTCGCCGATAAGTCCAGAGTAAAGATACATTTGCCGTCCAGCAGCGCCGAAGTTGCGTAGGTAGAAGCGAGATGACGAGATGATGTATAGTGTGTGAGATAAGGTACAGCGGGTGTGGGCGGTTGCAGTCGGATTAAAAGTCGTCTCCGGAGGTGGAGTAAGTGTAGTGTATCGTAATTGTGGCGGAGAAGGAAGTGAATGCTTGTCGCTCCGTTGAAGGAAGAAGCGAGAAGTGGTCGTGAGCCAATCGAAGCTGCGAGTGATGGCACAGCCAGTTGTCGCAGCCGCGGAAGAACCGAGTAAGATGTCCGTAACGCCAGATCCAATGCGGGGAGCTCCTAGAGTGTCGTGCGTGAGCGTCGACGGTGACGATGATGCGTGTCGAAGCTGTCGAGCTCTGGTTTGGAATCAGTCGTCAGATGACTCCATAGCCGTGGCGCTTCCGAGGAAGTGAAACGGTAGCCTTCTTGTCGTTGCGTAGTTATCCGGCTGGGTGTTGGTCGAGCCGTCGAGAGCTGCCTTTGTGGCGACGCTCTCACTTTGTTGGAAGCGGTGGCAGAGGACGGGTAGGCGCAGGGCCGGGGCAAGGTGGGAATGTCGAGGCAGGCATTGTGGTGGTTGTGTGGTTGTTCTTGTTGGTTGCAGCGCGGTACAGGCGATGGACTCTTGCTATCGTTGGTTGTTGTATGGACGTTGTTGTTGGGTCGCGGTGTGGTCGTGTAGTCGTATAGTCCAAGCTATGTAGTGGGCGGTGATGATCAGAGCGAAGAGGCACGGCGAGACAGCGCGGCAGGAGTGCTTATATGTGCGGGAAAGGACACGGTAAAGTCGTACGCAAACCATGTCGACGGGTCATTTCCCATGATGCAGAACTAGGCAGCGCACACGCCGCTCATCCTTGAACGGCGGTGAGTCTGTGCCTAACGAACGCTGCCTGGTCAAAGGAGCAAGAAAGCAGCAATCGCTCTCTGGCCAAGAAAGCTAACTTTGCGAAGCTGCAGCTGGACCCAGTCAAAACTCAGCCCTGTCCCGTTCGCATCCTTTCCCTTCACGGAGCCCGACAGGCCTCCTGGTCCCCACGGTCCCGTTGTTTGCCCCGTTTCATCGAATGCCTCGTATACGCCCTGGTCGCCGATCCTATTACGACATGCGCAAATAGAATGATATTCAGGCAATCGATATTGTTATTTGCAGACTGCCCAACGCAGAACACTGAGCACCGTGGGCAGTCCGCACGCGCAGCCAAGCAAGCCTCACTTCTCGCATATGCGCCTTCGCCAATGCTGTCGGTTTGGCTAGTAGCTGTCTCTTGGGACGGTTCAAAGCCACATCAGAGGTCCTCGACGAGCTACATACCGCTGCGCGGGACGTTGCCTCATCGTCTTCCGCTCGCAGCCGTCGACAGCTCCAGAGTGGCTAGCAAAGCTTCCAGCTATCGAGGTGCCGTTCGACCAGCAGGGGTACGGGCACGACGGGGTGGTGTGTTGATCACGCCGCAAAGCTCCGGCATGGAAGCTGCGAAACGCCTTCCTGCTGTTTCAGCACGCCAGAAATTTTCTTTCTGCACCAGACCCGTGAACTATTACCCTGGTGGCAAATTGTGCGCGCTGTCTTGTGTTCGAAGCACCGGATTGTGAGTCGTGACACTCTCATTTCGCTTGCCGGGGTCTGAGAAGCGCGGGAGGAGAACGGGAGAGGCTACTCTCTTAAACGCACAAATGCGAACCTCGCTCGTCGACAGCTCCAAGCTATCGTGCTGCCATCGTGAAGAATCCCGCCGTCTGCCGTCATCGTCATCCCGTGAGCATGATTGAGTATTGCTAAGCATGTTACCTGCCTTGGAACACAGCTCTCCGCGGACAGCATCTCGGCATGATTACTGGAAACAGCCTGCGAGAAGATACATGTAGCAGGTATTGACGACCCGCACGATACTATCATACCAACGTCCGCATGATGCGAGGCGTGCGCGTCAGCAGCAGGCGACGCAGCACCGCTGCTTTGAGTTGCGGCAATTTGCAAACAGTAAAATGCTCCCACGTGGCCGCCTTGCTGGGAACCCAAGCTAGACGAGACTGCAGCCAGGACCATCTAAATGCAGACGCCGGTGCCGTTGTTTCGAGCAGGAAAGCCCATTGATTCCCCTTGTTCCTGCGTCACGCGCGTGAAGAAATATCGCTCCTGGACTTCGACTGGGGAGATGATGATTTTGCAGTCCTGCAGACGTCTAGCAGACACCGCCGTTTGGGTGCCCAACAGCCGGCAAAGGGCGATGTCGCGATGGTCGCCACGACTCCACACGCCGCGGGTACCTGAATGATCGCCAGGGGTGCAGCTGGCAGCAGTCTGGCGCTCGATCAAAAACTGCTGATCAGCTATCGGCTACGTTTTGGTTGTGTGGCTCGAGTATCGTCATCAATGTGCTTCAATCGATATTGAGACGTGTTTGAGTACCAATTTCTCGCTCCGTCTATCAAGCATTACTGATTCCTGCGCGGACGGAGCGTTCTACAAACGAACAATGCACTCATCTAACAGCTCCCAGCTACCTCAGCGAGCAATTGCGGGTTGACGTTGCACAACGTGCTATCGAACCTGGGCAGCACTATCGACTGTGGCTTGACGACGTCGGTCGGAGGGTCGGCTTCGTGAATCCTAGCGAACATCCTCATCTGAGGCTGGTTCGGCTCGGCTGCACATGCGAGATCCTGCCGAATCGTTACCAAGAGGTCGGGTCACTGCAAGGAACAATGATGCTGACGCCTGCTTTCCTGTTCCTGGCACCAGGCTGCGATGGCAAATCACCTTCCGTCCAGGAACGGTCATGCCGCTGTCAGACCACTATGGAGCTTCCCTATCGTGTCATACCAGCTGTTGCTTATTGCGAAGCTGCCCTGTACGGTGATTCCAATTCATCCGTCGGACCTCAGCTTGAGCTCACCATGTCGGGATCGGATGTGCTCAAAGAGAAGCGAGCTGATATTACGGAGACGAGCCACACCTTACTCTAGCGTGAACTTGTGGCGCCCGCGATATCTTCAATTGCCGTGCGGCGCAGTGAACCTTCGCACACCACTTCTGCCGGCCAAGGAGAAACCGCACCCATCCATCTCCACGACGCATTGCTTGAGCATGAGCGTGCTCGCCGACACTTGGTTGAGGTACCACCAATCACCATCAGACTCAGCAGCCTGCTGTACATCAGCAACCTTGGAAGTCAGTCGATAGCTTCGTTAGAGTTCGCCACATGGGTTGCCATAGCCGTGCAGCAGGGTGTTGGACCTCGAGACGAGCTCCCATGAGCGAGGTCTTGTCTTCTGGTTCCCTCTTACCCCCTGACGATCGACGACGCTCTGGACACAGCTGCCGGCAACAGGAACCGCATTGCTGCTGAACATGCTTGAGACTGTCCGGAGTCAATTGCAATTCTGCCAAAGACTATCCTGAGCTTTCCAATGGCTCTTCATCTTCGGACACCGACACCAGCCGGGGTCCACCTCATTATATGCATGTACCACGTAGATAGCAGGTCGCGATCGAGGTACAAGTACATCCACACAGCTATCTTACTGTACTGGCACAGCTTTTCTGACCTCTTTGCGACGAGTGGCATGATACTGCTCGACCCTCATGGACAGCTCCAGAGCTTGACCAACATCGAACGATCAAGGCGAAAAGATGCCTGCTTCACGCTACTACTCAGGGTCTGGTCGATTGCAACACTCGTAATCGAGGGCTTCTCGTCGCGAACTGTATTTTCTTCATGGCATGGCCTCCATGTGGCAAATGGGCGGATGATCAACGGCAAGGCGTCGTGAGTTTTGTGTCACGACATCAACATCAGTCCAACCACCTTCGCTGTGGTACCTGGTTATGAGGTGACAGCTCTGGCTCGCAGTCCTGAGCGCAACAAAGCACGCAATGACTAGGGTTTGCGCTCACATTGACAGCTCAGCTCTGGGCAAAGAAAAGGTTACTGCGAGTAGACCCATGGCTTAGCTGACGAGATGTGCAGGCACGATTTGCAATCAAGCAATGCCACATGACAGCAGCACTGTAAACCTGGTGCAGGATGAACCACAATGCGCACGCTTTCCAGGCCATCATCACCATTACTGGACCGTTAGCATGTTGAAGTGCAGCTGGCCGTTACCAGTACTACCATTCACCTCGACTCAGGCACGCATGCATCAACACTTCTCGCCGGGCATGCACAACGCAAAGATGACCAAAGTTGCATCGTATGACCGCGCATAGCATTCTCGGCATCGGCTGCATGAACGCTTCGCATACTTACCGATGCCGTATACTGCTGACACTGCAGCCCTCACGCTTCGGCAGAGTCGGCTCCTGCCAGGCAGTAGACGGTCCTGCCGCTGCACATCCTCACGTGAGATCACAGCAATGTGGTACGATGCTGCACAGCTATGTGGACGTTATGTTCCTTTCGGGTATGAACTAGCTCTTGTGGACACATAACGGACTGACACAATGGCTCGAGGGAACAGTCTCTCGACCGTTGATTTGCAGACGGCTGTGAGAGTAGCTCTGGGTCTTGTGCTGCTAGCCGTGTCGGTCCCCATGCACCCGCGAAGCGGGTGTTGGACAACCCAGTGATATTGGACACCTCAACGATATCAATGAGGTGTATTCAACTATCTATTGGCTATATCGTCCATACAGGCAAGCCATATTGGCATAATCTTCCGTCTCTCCACTGGATGAGCAGGTCTGTTGTATGTCCCCTTGATATAGCTCATAATCTTGCTTATTCGGTGTCTCAATTCACCTGTTCTTGCACGTGCTAGCTGGGCTTCAAGCTGCTTTACTGTGTTCTCTTCACGTTCTTGTATAGCAGCTCTTGCGTTGATAGCCTTCATGACACCTCCACGCTGAAGGTGTTGTCTCTTCTGAGTGTTGCGAGCATTGCGAGCGTTCTGGCGGACCGTGGTGTTGTTCAATTCAGCTACTGCTTCGGCGCCCTCGACGATAGCAATCTGGGCTCCACGGAAGAGTGGCTCCAGTCGCTGCTTAATAGACTCATCTATCAATAGATCAGCTATAAGCGCAGCAGTGTATCGACCGAAGGTCCTCACTGTTGTTGGAAGCTGCTTATCGTTGACAATCGGCTCCGGTGTTGAGACTCGTTTATTCGATCGAAGAGCAGCTAGGTCTTGCCTTGCACGAGCCAATATTGGCTCCGGATTGAAGGTCATTCGTGTATCCAGAATCACTAACACCCACAACCGTGTCGTCTTCAAGGTGTTGGTACCACGTATTCAGGTGCATCTTCCCTATCGTGATGAGGAAGGCTGGAATCACATGCCCAGCTGCTGAGACAGCAACAACATCCGTACAGCTCTCACGGTTGTTGGCAGTAGGAAGGAAGTTCTTCCTCTTCGGATATTGCGTAAGAACATACTGGTTCTTCGCAACACCAATGCGGAAGCCAGTCTCGTCTATATTCCACATGTCCTCAGGCAATATGCCATGCTCTTGACAGGTCTCCCACAGCTTGCTGTACCACCATTCAAGGTCACCAATATCCCACGCCGCTGCTCTTGCTGCTTCCAATGGTTGTTGCTTCACCTTCTTCCATTCTAGACGTCGATTGAGCCATCGTTGTGGCCACTTCGAGCTCACAATTGGAGGTGATCTAGGTCCAGTATGGTATCGCTTGAGGATCGAATTTGCGCTGATCTGGACCATCCGGAGTCGCGCGGATACGCCTATCTTGTCACACCTCCTCAAGTAGGTTGCAAGAACAGCTTCTTGATCGTCTGTCAACACCGTGTGCGTACGCGGCCGTGTGCTGCGTGAGTTGTGACCGAGAAGTCGTCTTCTGAAGCGTTGGTAATCGACACCCCAGTTGGCGGCTACCTGCTTGACAGGACCTGGATTTGACGCGTCGCAGTACCACTGCACGGCCTCACTGATGAGCTCCTCTTCTTCACGATAGATGGAAGCAACCATATTGATGAGATAACGCGTGTTGAATGGAAGATACGCGTGTTGGAAAGCGTGGTTTTATTGAGGTGTCCAGTATCACTGGGTTGTCCAACACCCGCTTCGCGGGTGCATGGGGACCGACACGGCTACGGGCAATGAATCTGGCCGTTATTGCACATGCAAATGCCCCTCCATCGAGAGTCTGTGCGCCCACACGTAACTGAATAGAGGTGAAGTCTTGGCACTTTGACAATGGAAATGCATGAACCGCAATTGTCTTTGTTCTCGCGCACACACTGACCAGAGTCGGACACACCAACTCTCGCCAACAAAGGATTGCTAAACATTGGGTAGCCGCACTTCCCAACAACAGTCTTCTCTATTCGCAGAATCATGGCTGATGACATACCCAACAGACTCGATGGCAACACTGCCGCCACTCTACCACCGGAACAAGACAATCGAGCATGGCGATTCCTCAGGAAAGTCCGCACCTGCATTGGACTTGGCAGATACTTCAAGCCTCCTCGTGTGGTCAAGCGTCCGGCATCGCCCAGGAGAGGCTCTCCTTCCCAGTCACCGAAGCAGCAGCAACGTAGGACTCCAGCAACGAAGACGTCGAGGAAGGACTTACTTCCGTTTTTAAGCTCAACTTATGGGCATAAAGTTCATGGTGGTTGCTTTGTGACACATCTTATCGATGCTGTAAGGGTTCATACCCTGAAGCAGCGGCTTGAAAGGGACCTCGCGAATCACGATGCGAGAGTCACAGCAGCTTGGATCAACAAGCTGGTGGCTACTATACGATCTGAGACGCTGTCGACCGAGGAGGAAGTCCTTGAGGCCATGCAATACCTGAAAGACGAACAGCAACAAGTGATCAAGGACTCTACCAAAACGATAGAGGCAGGACCACAACGGGCCGAAGCCGTTAAGCAACAGCTTCGTATGGTCAATACGAGCATGAGATTGTGCCTCAAAGCTGTGTTCGAAACTTATGATGCGTACATCGATGGTGAAGGAGGTGATGGACTCTTGCTGAGCTGGACCTTTGGTGAGGCGCTACAGAGATGTCGGCGAAGTTGGCAAAATTTGGAGAGGGAGGAAGTAACCTTCAAGACAGTCATCACCACCAGAAAAGCTGGCGTTCGAAAGCAACCGCTGAATCTCAATGGCTCTGCGGCGAGCTCCGACACCATTGCATCGGCAGCACCAGGTTCTCGTCAAAGCACGCCAGATGAAGTTGTCACAACGGCAGCAGGTACGCTGCCCGTGCATCAAATTATGAAATCACTAAACCAAATACGCCAATGCTACACCGAGCTCCAAGATGATCTCCTCGGCCGTCACGCCAAAGCCCTACTAGGTCACCGAGCCCAACTTCCACCACAACCTCTGACCTTTCCGAACCTTCTTAAGAACAACGATCTAATCCCTTCCAATATCCCGTCAACCAATGCCCACCTTCCCAACAGCACCGACATTCCGACGCCACCACCACTATCTCCTACCCCCCGCGCCCTCAGCCGCAAATATCTAGCTCTAAAATCTGCCGTAAAACGCAGCATCGTCTCTCGCTCTCAGGCCGGAGATCTCTACCTCCGCTCGTACCTGTCCTACCTCGTCGCCTATCCTGGCTGCTCCTATCAAACCTTCCATGACCTCTACATCACCTCCTCGGGGCGGTCTTGGACCGAGGAGGAAGCGGCGCTGATTGCTGAGCGGGAAAGGCTGGAGGCAGAAGAGACAAGAGCATGGGAGGATTTAAGGGAGTACTCTGGGCAGGGAATTGGAGATCTCTCGTTCCTGTCGGAAGACGAAGAAATGTCTGCATGTGCGGGCGATTTTGTTGGATCCAGTGTTGTGGCGTCGTGGCGAGGCAGCGAGGGGAAAGGAGATCGAAAGAGAGTCAATGGGTGGCGGAGTGGCGTTGTGTCGGACAGTATGGACGGGCATGTGACTGTCGAGAGGCCGAATAGCTCGGCCCTGTTGGGGTAAAGCGAGTATGAATGGACTGGGACTTTCAATGATGACCGGCCGGAACGACGGGCCAGAATATTGAGGAGGTATGAGGGTACTATGAGGGGAGCAAGGCTGGATGCTATCAAGGTGAAGAATGGAATATTGGGTTTGAGGCCCAAGTCAGCGCGGTTAAGAAGGGAGAGGTTTGTGGGTTCACAGCGGCGGAAAAGTCTTTGAGAGGGAAGTTTATGTCTGATTAGTATTTGTCAAAACATGCCTATGCGCGGCACAGACCTGGTGTTATGACGGCTAGAACCAGTGGCGAAGTCTTTGCCTAGTGTACATTTTCCACTCAGTGCGTACATTTCTCTGTGTTCAGTCAGCCAACTCAGCGCTTCCAACTCTTCGTGTGTGAAGGACCTGCATCGCCTTGAATAGACTCTCCCACGATCTTTGCCGTCCTCTGCATCTGGTCTGCCATCTTGGTCATAACACCTCGCGTATCCCATGGCTGTCCGATGTCGCTTGCCCTCTGCTTTCCCTTGCCCTGTCCGAGTGCCCCAGTTGTTGGATTGCGGTCAGCAACCTCCTGCACAGCTTGATCCTGCCTCGCGTTGGCCGGCGCTCTACCAACATGAGCTTGGATTACTGGCGGGCGAAAGGCAGAAGGGGCTGCAGCTCGTGGAGTCCCGTCGTACGGAAGACTTTTGCCAAGAGCCTGATTGTGACCGGCCGCTTGCGCATTTACGGAAGCCATCTCCGCTCGATTGACGCCGTTTCTCGAGCCAGTAGCCGGCAGTGGGGAAGATGGTCGGCGCACTTCGGTTGCGCGTGAGCTACGCCAGGGAGAACGAGAGCGATGGTCGTTGCCATTGTCTCTTCGGTCTTGTGGCCATCTCGAGCGGCCACGGTCGTTGCCGTGATCAGCACTCAGCGCGAAATTTGGTAGCGCCACACGGTGCTCTTTTGTATCGAAGTATGGTCCAAGTTGAGTTGCGTAGCGGTAGATGGCGGCGAGTCGGGTCTCGCTCTCAAGATCGAGCCTCTCCTTGGTCGCCTTCACATACTCGGTGTTCTGGATGATGACTATGCGTAGGTCCAACATCGACTCGTCGTGACCAGGGTACTTGCTGTCCGCCAGGACTAAAGGCTGCCAATAGCCCACCCCGCCTTGGTAATCGGTCCTGTTCTGAGAGTCCCATAGGCTGAGGATTCGAATCAAGCTCTGCGACCTACAATCACCATGGACCAGGTCCTTAAACCCTCGTCCCGTGCGGGTCGTGGTACGACAGCACATGACAGCAGTACCGAGGTCCTTGAGTGATAGGAACTTTCGAATCTTGAGGTTGTGAATTCCATCAGGCATGATGATGTGCCCAGAGGCTGATGCCTTCATCTCGTACTCGCTATCTTCTTCCTCATCGTCTCTACCGGGGGTGATAGTGTACGTGTCTGGTGCGTAGAAGAATTTCCCAGTGAGCATGGCAGTCGGGTTGGTGTCGAAATTGTCGGCCAGGAGGGCGGCCCTAATTCTCTCCCTCTCGTGTCGTGCGTGTAGCTCTCCCGCGGTCAATGCAGCCAGGTCGTCCAGGCCGTTGGCATAGACAGGAAGTACCTGTCTCTCCCACAACCAGACCCACTCGTCTATGTCGTGATCTCGTTGAGCTCGGTGAGTGTCCGCGAACTCTTCCCACTTTTCTTTTCGCTCCGCGACGCGCCAGCCGTCGATTTCTTCGGCGTGGTCAAAAAGTAGTTGGAAGTCTTCCTTCGAGTAATATGAGTGTCGAGGGGAGTTGGGTTCGAGGGGGGGTACTCCATCACAATGCTGCGTCCAGCGGCAGACGATGGTGGTGATCCTATTTGGTCTGCGTTAGCGGTACTTCGACGGACAGAGCGTGACATAGCGGTGCGAATTTACCATCGGAGCTGCCGTTGGTACGGTTGTGAGCAAGATTGTTACCGCCGTTGACAGCGCCCCTCGAGTGTCCTGCAAACAGGCTGCTGAAGCCGAGTCCTTTGAGACTTTCAAACATCTTGTTGTGAAGACGCTGTGCTAGCCTTGGCGCAAGAAGTCTTATGTGTGCAGGTGGAAGAGGTGTTCTGTCAAGAGTACGCTGTTCAAACAATGTGCGATTTCTGAGAGCACGGTCCGCAAGCCGGTACAGAAGATAGATGAATGGTGAGCAGAGGCCCTCTTCACAGGCGTAGCTGACTCGAAATCAACGGCTCGAGCATTCACCGCAGCATCATGCAATCTTGCTCAGCTCTCCTCTGGGACCTCAAACACCAGTCAGTATGGTCAAAGCATACGCACAAGATTGTCTTCCGGCCTGCACGCCGTATGGAGTCTCAATCGACTCGCTGAGGGAACGTGCGACTTTGCTCTCCGAAAGTCTGCGACTTGATGTTGAGTGGGACTTCTGGCCGTGGAGAATGCGGTGGCGCACTTAGTTACAAGGTGCGTGCGATTGGCGGAGGTTGATCAACTAGTGTCGCGAAGAGAGAAAGTCAAGAAGAAAGGTTGCGTGTTGTGCGATAACAGAAATGTGTTCGCCTCCAAAGTTGAAGTGTGATGTTCGAAAAGTCCAGCCGAAGTTGAAAGCACGCTCTTCGTGTTCAGATGAAAACAGTGAACGAAACTCGCAGACCCTTCACATGCGCCTGCCTGGACCCACGTCACCCGGAGACGACTATTCACTGCTGTTAGCTGAGAGCGGGATTACCATGAGCGTCCTTCAATTGTGCATCCTCTGACCTTCCTAGCGCCAGAAGAGATGTCAACAGTCAGAGACATGTTCGTTGCTTCTGAGAGAGACCAATGAATGGTAGTTCTGGGTCTTGACATGCTCGAGGCTGGAGCAAGTTCGCATGAAACGACCACTCACTGCATTTCTGTGCAGAGGAGCGACGATATCAGCGACCTCCTTACTGCATTGAGCCGAGTGCTGGCCATATGTTACGTTAGTTGGCTAACTGAGCTTCATGCTTGCAAATGGCCGGGTCGAAATCCATCAGAAGCTGTGCTGATAGTGGGAATCTCGTCTCCGAGCATGGCATGGAACCGGCATGATCGATACTCGGAATTCCGATGGTGCTGGATCTATATCGAATCCAGTGCAACAAGTTCTAAGGCAGTAGGTACTGAATCGATTGAGCACCGGTTCCGGCCTTCTGCAACGGTCGTTTGCATTTTTTTGGTGCAACCTTGTCGTGCGTTAGAGATGGCCAGACCCTTGACAGCCCTGCTATCTTACCGGCATCCTTTACAAGAGTAGACCTGAACATTCCCGTCTCTTGACATGCCTAGGTCAACTTCGGTATGACTGGCCTGTGATCAAGAGAAGCGTAGAGACAGGCCATCGGAGAAAAGGCAATGTCCTTGTACCCTGGCACTGGACCTTTGACATAGCCATCGAATTGGGCTCCTGTGACCCCAGGAGGCTCATTTATCGAACAGTATACAGTTAGCAAGGTTTCCCAGGTCAACAGTGAGCCATGGCAGGTAGCCTTCGGTTGGTCAGGTTGTCTGGATCCAAATCACATGGAAGCCTGAAGGTTCAAGGCCAGATATGGGCCATGTTGATTGCGTGAATTTGTGTATGGTTGGCACGTCTGATTGCGATGGTATGCTGATACATACTGTACACAAGGAGTGTGTTGTCGATGGAGAGCTGAAGCTCAGAGAGAAGTGAAGTCAAACGCGGGAGCTTCCGCCCACCACCCCTCGCACCATTCTACAGCCACCAACACATGCCACTCTTGCACAACAATGTCGTCCACGCCCGAAACTGAAGAAGCGACATCCTACCTCACCTCTCTCCTCAACCGTACTCTGCACATACATACGAACGATGGGCGCATGTTCGTCGGACAAATGAAATGTACCGACAACGAGCGCAACATTATCCTCGCCGTGACGCACGAGTACCGCGAGCCATCGGAGCAGGATGTCGAGAGAGCGATGAGGCGGCATGAGAAAGAAGGGGCCACGGGAAACTTCAATGTGGACATGAAGAAGAGGTTTGTGGGATTGGTGGTTGTGCCGGGACGGTTTATTACGAAGATTGAGGTGGAGGGGTATACTTGAGGGAGTGTGGGACAAGACGCTGCAGATCTGGATTCCTCATTGTTGAAACCCCCAGGGATCACGAGCATGAGGTAGCAGTGTGAACTGAAGAATCAGCGAGGGAGAGCTGCCGTTCCACACATCTGCACGTACTTGGAGCGTCCCGGACCCAACGGCACATGCGAGAGGCTCCCGTCACCTGCGACCTGGACTGCCATAAGGTCAAGTATTGAGCAAAAGACCCCTTTCCAAGGCATCAGTACAAGCAAAAAGTTGAACATACTGGCTGGACAGGCACAGAATCGAACTGTGACCTCCGCCTCGTCTCCATCGCCAGCAAGACCGGCACCAGCAGCACTTGTGTGCGCCAGCGCAGCCACCAGCAATCGGATGTAGAAACGGCGCCTGAACCACTAGGCCACCCATCCCTAGGACTACGGTGGAATGCACATCAGCTCGTTGATAAGTGTCTAATGTGCACTCTGAATTCAAAGTCGAAAAGACTAAATCGTCGTTGAGCAGCGGCCTGGTCTCGAATAGTGCTCTAGCGGAGTTTGATGCCGGCTTTCTATGCTTCGCGGTCACAGTCTGCGATATGTCTTGCCATCTGGCTGTTCGTCGCCAGAATATGGAGCTCTTGGGTAGAGAGTCTGACTACTGGGGCCGTTGCCGGGGATTTTGCTGATGTGGTTTCAACCGAGCCTATACTTCAATGTGGTCGCAACATGTTGTGAGGGATACATTCCAGTCTGGCACGGATGTCTACTTTCAGAAGCTCACGACTGGAAGTACGTGTCAGACACTGGACGAATGTTATTCATGATCTATTGGCGTGTTTGATCGCCGAAGCGCAGGTGGGCTATAACTTAGCACTCTTCTCGGCTTCATTCTCAAGCACTTCTATCAACCCGCCCACCAGATGCAGACTTCCAGTGACCAAAACTTCAGCTTGGTGACCTCCAGCAAGATCTCGAGCTCTCGCTACTGCATCTTCGATGGTATTGACGACGTGCACGGTCGACTTCGAGTCGATGGTGTCCCAGTTCTTGGCCAACTCTTGCTGCACGCGAAGGCTGCTCACGTCATCCTTGTTCGTGTTGATAGATACAAGATCAGCTTTGTAGCCAGCATCTCTGTAAGTTGTGTTGGGACAGAAGATCGCGTGCTCGAAAGGATGTTCGTCGCCCAACGCTGTGGCAAGCGTATCGTGTAATCTTTTGGTGAGTGAGGAAGCATCTCTGGTTTGTTGATTGAAGATCAGAATGCGCTTCGCTGCTGGCTTGCCGTTACTAGAGGACGTTTTCGAGGCGAACCACTGTCCCGCGACTTCGATGCTTTCGAGGGTATGTCCGCCATCAATGTACCAACTCAGGTTGGACGCTTGGGAATCTGCCCGAAAGTCACACCGTCCCCCGAGCTGTGTAGTCTCGAGGCCGTGCACAAACTCCACAGGCAAAGGTGCTGACGGATCATATGGATCGGGAACACCAGTGAAGCCCAGTCGCTGCAGGTGCAAGGCCGAAATCGCGATAGCCAATGATGCATTCAGCTTCTGGAAGTGACCGTGCAGCCCGAGCTGGACCGTATGCACCGCTTCGTGGACAGGTACCGTGTAAAGCTCGGTCTGCCTCTCTTTCGCTCGATCGAACAGCACCTTAATGGCCTCTTCAGGCTGTGGCACTGTGAACGCAGGCACTCCTGGCTTGAAGATTCCGGCCTTATGCCAGGCGATCTCACCGATCGTGCTGCCGAGTAGCGCCTCATGATCAATGCCTAGACTTGTGATACCCGTAGCAGAAGGCTGCACGAGTATGTTCGTCGTATCGTATTCTCCTCCAATGCCGCACTCAATGACGGCAGTTCCGACATCCTCTTCCATGTAGCAATGCAATGCCATGAGAGTCAAAAAGTGGAAGTATACCGGCTTACCGTCTATACTCCTCGTGTCCGCAGTAGCTTCAGCTGGCCGCGACGCCTCGAGGCGATCCCAGACTTCCCAGAAACATTTGGCAAACAGCTCTTCTGATACGGGCTCATTGTTGATCTTGATACGTTCTCGCACGAAGCGGAGATGTGGGGATGTGTAAAGGCCGACAGTGGAAGGAAGTCGCTCGGCATGTATGCTGCGCTTCGTGGGCAAGTACTGGGCGAGGATGGAGGAGATGAACGAAGACGTCGAGCCTTTGCCCTTGGTGCCAGCAATATGGATTGGGTTCAGACGATCGAAGTCGGATGGCTAGAGTGCAGCGTCAGACGAGAGAAATCGACAACGCACCTTGACTATCGCACACCTCGTATCCTATACGGCGCACCCAAGTGATCATGTCCGGTATCGAGGATTTGTTCGACCCTGGGCCGGCCTTCCTGATCGCCTCGACTATGGAGAAGTTCGACTGTAGGCCATTGAGCACGGTCACGGCTGCATTGTAGTCCTTCATCGTGCTATACAGCCTTCTTTGGCCAGCCGAGCGCCGCAGACATGCTCGACAGAGCGACATGGCCGAGAGAGAGGGGAGATGCTGTATGTGAATCGGAGAGGATGCAGCCGGGGTCAAGAGGTGCGAAAGTTCAGTGGCCCGTGCGTGTTTCGGGCACTTTACGCGTCCGACTTCAGGCGCGTCTTGCCATTGAAACATCACCGTCTTTACACCCTCTACCTTTCAGTGCCTTGTTCATAGACGCGATACGTGTACGATACGGTCAGAATGGCGCGTGCCAAGGATGCCAGCATCAAGTCAACACCATCAACACAAAAGGCAGCACCTTCCAGCACGGCCAAATCAAGCTCCAAACAGCAGAGCATTGCCGGCTTCTTCACAAAGCGCCCAACGCCTGCTGCATCAAGCAGCAAGCCTACCAAGCGTGTAGCTGATGATGGCGACGGGAAAGTGCCGCGTAGCAGCGCCGATGCCTCCAGCAACATAGCTTCCAGTCCGCAGACAGTCTTAGGGGCGTCCCAGCGGAGCTCCATCATCGATGGACGCAACAAGGAGAACGGTACTCAGGAATCGACTATTTGATGAACGATTCGAGACTGACAGGCTGATAGAAACGCCAGGCACGGCATATTCTAGCCCTTCTCGAAAGGCCAAGAAGCCAGTCAGCTATGCCGAATCCGATGAAGACGAAGATGAAGGTCTTAAGCCATCATCTGGCAACAGACGTGCTTCGAAGAGACGTAGAATCAGTGTCAAAGATGATGACTCGGACGATGAGTTTGGTCTCGATGCAGGTACTCAAGCCGCAATGCTGGAAAGTGACCAAGGTATGTTCTGGTCTGCTGCACTCCCTGTTCTACTTACCAGTTATGACTAGCCGCTCCGTTTTCATTTCACTCCGACGATTCAAAGGGTTCGCGAACTCTGGCTGACAATCGAGCTCCAGACATGGACGACTTCGTGGTAGACGACGATCTGGAGGACGATGTGAAGCCATCCAAGTCCAAGAAGCGATCTAATGCATCAACTTCAGGCAAAGCATCGAGCAGAAGCTCCATAAGGCCTTCTTCTCCCCCAGCACCACTACCAAAGGAGGAGACCGAGGAGATACCAGTCTCCGGAACGACGACACTACAGTGGCATTTCGATCCGGATGCTCCGCCGTCGTCAGAGCCACGACGAAGCGCTCCTCCCAAGCGGTCAACCACCAGTTCCAATGGACCACCCAAGAAGCAGAAAGCTCATACGACAGAGCCATCTGAGCGATATCCTTGGCTAGCTTCGGTGCAGGATGCGGATAGGAACCCACCTGATCATCCGGACTACGACAAGCGTACCATTTTTGTTCCTCCAATGGCCTGGAATAACTTTTCACCATTCGAGAAGCAGTACTGGGAGATCAAGCAGAAATTTTGGGACACGATTGTGTTCTTCAAGAAGGGCAAGTTCTACGAGCTGTATGAGAACGATGCGACCATCGGCCATCAACTGTTCGATCTTAAATTGACTGATAGAGTCAATATGCGGATGGTCGGTGTTCCCGAAGCCAGTCTTGACCATTGGGCCAACATGTTTGTTGCGAAAGGCTACAAGATCGCGCGTGTTGACCAGATGGAGTCGGCCCTCGGCAAGGACATGCGTGAGCGAAACATCAAGGGCAAGAAGGAAGAGAAAGTCATCCGAAGAGAGCTTGCGTCGGTACTGACCAGTGGGACTTTGGTGGAAGGCAGCATGCTTCAAGACGATATGGCCACGTACTGTGCTGCGATCAAGGAATCGGAGCTGGATGGCAAGCCGCACTTCGGCATTGCGTTCGTTGACACGGCCACCGCACAATTTCAACTGACGGAGATTATCGACGATGCTGACATGACCAAGTTTGAGACGTTTGTCGCCCAAACCAGACCTGGCGAGATTCTGCTTGAGAAAGGCTGTGTGTCTGCCAAGGCACTTCGCATGTTGAAGAACAACACTCCGCCGACGACAATCTGGAATTATCTTAAACCGGACAAGGAGTTCTTGTCCGCCGACAAGACCCGCATGAAGATCGACGGCGAAGCCTACTTCGACAAGTCAGTTGAAGACAACCTCAGTGCATGGCCCGCGGTACTGCAAGAGGCCAAGGAGAAGGAGATAGTATTCTCTGCCCTGGGCGGCCTTATCTGGTATTTGAGCACTCTGAAGATCGAGCGTGACCTGGTCACTTTGGGCAACTTTGCCTGGTACGATCCCATTCGAAAAGCATCAAGCTTGGTTCTGGACGGCCAAAGCCTGATCAACCTGGAGATCTTCGCAAACACGTTCGATGGAAGCACTCAGGGCACACTCTTCACGATGCTCAACCGTTGCGTGACACCTTTCGGCAAACGCATGCTGAGACAGTGGGTGTGCCATCCATCGGCAGACGCCAGGAAGATCAACCAGCGTTTCGATGCCGTTGAAGCTCTGAATGCAGATGGCACTGTCATGGATCGATTCTGCGCGTCGCTTTCCCGACTGCCTGACCTCGAGCGATTGATCTCACGCGTACACGCTGGTCAATGTAGGCCACAGGATTTCGTCAAAGTCCTCGAGGGTTTCGAGCAGATCGAGTACACCATGTCACTCCTGGGCTCATTCGGTTCTGGCGAAGGACTACTAGGCCAGCTCATCTCATCTATGCCCGATCTCGCTGGTGCTTTGAACACCTGGAAGGATGCTTTTGACAGAACCCAGGCAAAAGAGGACGGTCTGTTCATTCCACAACCCGGCGTCGAGGAGGACTTTGACGAGAGCCAGCAACGTATTGACGGCATCGAGAAAGACCTTCAGAAGCTTCTACAAAAGGCACGGAAGGACCTTGGCTCTAGCACGATCAAATTCACCGACAACGGCAAGGAGATCTACCAGCTGGAGGTACCGCTGAAAGTCGGAGGCAAGGTACCGAAGCACTGGAAGCAAATGTCTGCAACCAAACAAGTCAAGCGCTGGTACTTCCCAGAGCTCGAGGGACTCGTGCAAGACCTCAAAGAAGCGCAAGAGATGCACGGCCAGGTAATCAAAGCTCTGGCCGGTCGCTTCTTCGCGCGATTCGACGCTGATTACCAGATCTGGCTGGCGGCAGCTAAGATTATCGCTCAGCTCGACTGTCTGATCTCTCTCGCCAAAGCATCTGCGTCAATGGGGTCGCCTTCGTGCAGACCTGAGTTTTTGGAGGATGACAATGCACGCAGCGTTCTGGAGTTCCAGACTCTGCGCCACCCTTGTATTGAGACCACAACCAACTTCATCCCGAACGACATCGGCCTAGGCGGCGACGCAGCCTCCATTACGTTGCTCACGGGAGCCAATGCGGCCGGAAAATCAACAGTCCTACGCATGACCTGTGTCGCAGTCATCCTCGCGCAGATCGGCTGCTACGTCCCTTGCGAATCTGCACGCATGACGCCCGTCGACCGCATCATGTCCCGTCTCGGCGCGCACGACAACATCTTCGCCGGCCAAAGCACTTTCATGGTCGAACTCAGCGAGACGAAGAAGATCCTGGCCGAAGCAACGCCACGCTCCCTGGTCATCCTCGACGAACTGGGTCGTGGCACCAGCAGCTACGACGGTGTCGCGGTCGCTCAAGCAGTCCTTCATCATGTCGCTACCCACGTCGGCGCCTTGGGTTACTTCGCAACCCATTACCACTCCCTCGCCGCGGAATTCCAACATCACCCCGAGATCGTCGCGAAGCGCATGGCAGTGCAAGTCGATGACGACCGCCGCGATGTCACGTTCCTGTATCAACTAGAGAATGGTGTTGCGGAAGGTAGTTATGGCATGCATTGCGCTGCGATGTGTGGCATCCCGAACAAGGTCATCGACCGCGCTGAGGAAGCTGCGCAGAACTGGGAGCATACGGGCAGGATTCACGAGAGTCTGCAGAAGGCGCAGGAGAGTAGTTGGTTGCCATTAGGATTGCTGAGTGATATTAGCTGGGTGCTGAAGGATGGAGAGGAAGAGGAGGGTGTTGCGGAGAATGGGCTGGAGGTGTTGAGGAAGGCTATTGCTGCATTGTGAGTGTGAGGATGGCACAGGGAGGGTGTCAGCGGGCATTGCTGTGGACTTTGCTATCACCCAGATCAAGCGATGTCGGCTCCTTTGCTTTGCTTCTGTAGCTCAGATATGTGTATAACAACTATATGTGAAAGAGTGGTCTGTGTACTGTGTCCTCGTGTCGTTTCGCAGAACGTACATGTAGTGAAGCAAGGGACGATTATTCGCGAAGCAGGCATGTGTTCGGCGACGCCGATCCTCGTGGACCCACTTGGGCGGCCTTTTGCGAGCTAGGATAGGGCTCCACGTGTGCGTTTAGTAGCTCATGCTCCCTCTGCCCTAACAACCGTCTGGGTGGTCAAAGCGCACTTCATGGCATGGTCATGCACCGGCAAGAGCCAAGGCAAGAAGTATTGGCACGTCTCCTGCAGGATGGTGTGATAGGTCTTGCTGAGATCTCAGTCTGTCTCTTCATGTTGCTAGTAGTACCATGCCACGATTTTCTAATCTTACATCCAGAGCTATCTGTCGTGGTATCATCTGATCATACATTGTTCCATGGCTGCCAGCCTGTCATAACATGTCCCCAGTTGTATCCCAAACTCCACGCTGAAATGCATTTGGTCCAACCCTGTCCCTGACCATTATGCGTGCCTTTATGAACATCTCCTCGCCATCGCAGCAGCATGCAGCAGATCGATGAGCTCATCGGGCGCGGACTGACTCTCAGCAATATCAAATGCAGTCTCATAGGCCTCATTCCGTCGCATTGGGTCAGCACCGTATTGTAGCAGACACTGCACCATGCTGATCGACCCTGTCATAACCGCGCAGCCAAGTGGTGTGTTCCCAGCGGCTCCTTCTTGATTCGGATCTGCTCCAGCTTTGAGGAGGAGTTTTGTAATCTTGGTATTGCCTGGCCACACTGACCAGTGAATCGCAGCTGCATTGATGAACGACAATGTGTGTAGATTCGGGCGGTACTGCAGCACGAGAGTGACTAGTTCTGGGGATCCGTATTTCGTGGCGTACATAAGGGGGGTCGTCTTGTAGGCATTACTAATGTTCACATCGGCACCTCGGTCCAGAAGTAGCCTTGTGAGTTCCATGTCGTTGTTCCTGACAGCCTCGTGTAGAGGACTGCTTGCGCAGCGTTGACTATCCGGGTTGAGATCTGCACCACGAGCGAGTAGGAGCTCCACCGCGGCGCGTTGTCCATGCGAGGCGGCGCCAGCTAATGGCGAGAGATGGCCTGCTTTTGCTGGCTTGAATGCCTCGAAGAGGCCACCGACTAGGACAGAAGAGTTGATAGCTGCGCCCTGACTTAGGAGAATCTCGATACCAGCCAGATCTCCTGAACATGCGGCCTCGAAGAGTTGGTTGGCCAAAGCATTCTTCTCCTTTGTCGTTAGGGTACGTGTTGCAGGACTCGCGGGAGAGTATCTAGGTGAGCCTGTGGGCGATCCGGAAGGCGATAAGGCTCCTGGCGATGACGGCGGCGACCATTTCGCTGTCGCTGCCTGGAATGGGGGAGCTGTGACTGGCAATGAGGCGGGCTTGCTGGATCGTGAGAGGGTTCGGCCAGCATCAGATTGTCGATGTCGGGTAGTGTCATTGACCATGAACGAGTCCCGACGTCTTAACGTTTCTGGCGCCGAGTTATGCCTCTCGACCGGATCCTGTGGTATGGAGTACAGGCCGAGATAGTGGAAGGACCGCATAGTGTCGAAGCCCATGATGTTGAATGACAGTTGATGTCCAGTTGATATCCTATGCCAAGGTAGTTGACTGAGGAAGCAAGGCCGAGAATGTGGAAGGATTCTGTGAGGACGCAGGAGTGTACAATATATTCTCCGATGGTATACACCATTGGACCGAAGCGGAGCAGTGCGACCAGACAACCCTCAGCTCAGAGTGATGTGGATGGTCTGTGGTGATGACTTGGTGAGTAGCGTCGCGTAGTGCGTTTGTACTGTCTTAAAGAAGAGGACAGTAAAGAGTACAACATGGCGGACATAAGAAGTAGGTAGAGAAGGGCGGGAAGTTACCTGCCCTCAGGCCTGCCACAGGCTTGCTCACAACAGTGGACGGTGGAGTAATGGGACGTGATGTTGTCCGCCAAGCGGAAAGTTAGATTGCCCATGAACAGGGAGCGCAAAGGCATGAGGAATGGCTTGTCCGCTCTTTCGCGGTGGAATGGCGCAGAAGGCTCACATGAAATGGCGGAGGGCTGACTGAAGGAATCGGTGAGGATTCCGTGAGATGGTGGAGCCAGCACAGCCGGGGCCGACCACCCAAGCCACCGTAGACCCAACTAGGCAGTATGTAGGGCTGCCGTGCCTGCTGCGGAGGGGACGTTTGGGGCCCGTCATTTGCAAATGGTGCGCTGTGTCACCAGTGTAAGAGTACCGCACGCGTGATGCGTCGCTTCCATGCAGGCACGTGTAATAGTCGTCGGTGCTGTGTAATGGTATGTGCAACGTTGCATTGACAAATCGTCCTCCAACCTCCGACCAGGCAAGCGAAACGGCCTCAAGCCCGTTCATGCTGTAAGCTGCGGAGGGAGTCGACAATTGATGTGTAAGGCTTCGTCTGCACCAATGTCGGTGGTGATATGGAATTCAGTGGGATGTACTGACAAGGCGAGTGGATGTCGAAGACAGAAACATTCATTCGGGCACGTGCCTGCCGTCAACAAGCATCGACCGGCTCGTCCCGCATGCAAGGATGGAGGATCCGGCTCACGCTCCGCATGATGACTTGCAGCACACAGCCACGCACTTCGGCCTCGCACAATCCTCCTTCCACCGACCACAACTTCGGGCGCCTGGTACAAGGTCGGTGTCCACTTCCATGGCGCATGCTTGACCGCTACCCCAGCACAAACCACCATACCGAATACGCGACCGCCTCTTCACTGCAACAAACACATCCTCGAACCCGACCACCACCAGCGTCATGATCAAGCTGAAGCTGGGGAAGGGGACGCGCCCTGATGGCCAGGCGCCACCAAATGCTCCAGCACCCTCAGCAGCATCACCACAACCACAGACAACACCCGCTGCACCATCCGCGGTCCCCAAGCTGAAGCTACATGTCTCTCAACCGCCAACGCCCGTCGATCAGCCTGCGCAGGCTGCATTCCCATTCGCAGTAGATGACGGAGCAGAGAAGAAGAAGCGTCCCTATCAGCGCAAGCAAGATGGCCCAGGCAAGGGCAAAAAGCGCGCGGCCGACGATGACACATTACCACCGCCCGCCAAACGAAGTGCCAGTGGTGCACAACCCGCGCGCAAGATCTCGTTGAAACCGCCGGCGCCCGAGTCCAGCACGGCTGGTATGCCGAAACCGAAGCTTAGACTAGGAGCGGCAGCACCGACCAGAAAGCCATCAGTACCGAAGTTGCTGTCCGTGACCACGCGAGGCCAAATACCAAAGCGCCCCAAGGGTGTCGGCTATGACTCCGAGGACTCGGACGTCGAAAAGGATCCGGCGATACAGCAGGCTCTTGTGCTACGTATGGAGGATGGAGAAGACGCCGACTACCTACGCGATGCGATAGCAAATGGAAAGATTGGCGAGCCGCCCAGCCACGGAGGAGCAGAGGTCTCAATCAAGTTCCTCGAGAGGCATCTACGGCGTGCATTGATCAAGATACGCGGCAGAATGTACGGCGCGGTGTTGGTGGATCTCCCTACCATCGTGGAGTCGATGAAGAGTTTCGATAAGAAGGGGTGGTGGAAGGTCGCGGACATTGCGCAAATGCTACTGGTATTGGGGAAGTGCAATAGCGAAGAGGAGGCGAAGACACTACCGTTGCCACGAGAAGTGAACAAGGAAACCTCCCAGTATGCACACGGTCTGACACCTCCAATGCGCTGGGCACGCAAGCGACGTTTCCGGTCGAGGATGAATCAGTCCGAAGCCAATGCCATCGACGCGCAAGTTGCCAAACTGATTGAAGAAGATAAAGAGTGGGAGGAGAAGTACGGTGGGGAGGTGAAAACGATCGAAAGACGGGAGCACGAGCAGTCTGCTGAGCCACAAGAATACGATGAGGATGACGATGCAGACGGTGAGGCGGTCGAGACTGTGGAGATGAATGGCCAAGATTACGACGAGGACGATGAGGAAGACGAGGGCGATGATGACCTCGAAGCACAGCTAGGTCTAGCGCTGGACGAAGACAACGAGCCAATGTCTGAGCTCATTGCTGAGTCACCCGCCCCGATGGCAGATCAGGCAGCCTCCAACACTATAGCGGAACAGCTGGCACAGGACGACTCTTACGCTGCAACACCAGTGGGAACTCCAGCGGAAGAAATCGCCATGACACCCCAGCAGCAGTCCTCGGACGAGGAGTCCGACGAGGACGAAGACGACCCAGACGAGTACGATGAAGACGCCGCAGCCAGAGCCGCCGAGCGTGCACAGCAGATGGAGGAAGTCGCAGATCTGGAACGTGAAGTGGAGCGAGGACGACTGCGCATGCAGGCCATGAACAACCAGCTTCTCCGACAGCGCGAGGCGCAGAAAGTGCTCGGGCTAGAGGAAGAGTTGACTGCGAAGAAACGTGCGCTAGGTCTTGAGGAGGCGGATTAAGAGTCAAAGTATAGAGAATAAGATATCCCATTGAAGGCTACCTAGTCAGCAGAAAGTACAGCCGCGTGCAGTCTTAGATCTAAGCTAAATCATCCCACATCAGCGCAGCCTCAGCATCTTCCACCACCCTCTGCACCAATTTCTCCACATCATTTTCCTCCCCCATTTCAATCTCAAAAAGTCGTGAAGAAGCAATAAACTAACGTGATGAGCATACTCCTCGCATACTCTGCAAAATTGTTACCTCGATTGATCGGCCAGTGGGTCACCAGGTGCGCTGCCTGGGTTAGGAGGAGATTTGCTATGTCGTGTTGTTGCTGTGCGGGTATGCTACTGAAGCATGAGAACTGGCAAGATTTTGCGACTTTACGAATCTCGGTGATGAGGGTGGTGAGGTGGCGTTGGAGGTGGGATGAGGCTGAGGATGCGAGGGAGGAATTGGAGGCTAGGTGTTCGATGGTGGGGAGGAGGGGGTTTGGGGGCATGATGGCTTTGTGTTAAGAGGAGTGTGGTGTTGGGAGGTGATGTGAGGATGTTCTTCTGCGTTAGGTTTCAGGGGGCAAACATCCTTGTGCCTTGTGGCCTTGCCACCTCTGGGCAAGGTATCGGAGACGATGGTAAAACACGATCCAGGTGACAGAGATGGGAAAAGGATGCTTTCGTTGATGACATCTCATTTGCTTCATTACATATTACTGGTCTCTACCATACTGCTTTCTTCTGACGCATGCTTTCTACGTATCCCAAATCCATAAGATCGTAATCTGGCATGCAAGCACGATGTCACCATCTGCTGTACTATCGTGCAAAGATGGCTCCTGCCGTTGAGGTATAGTCGTTGCTCATATTAATCCTCCGCGAACCCAAAATCATTTGTCGTGTCGTCTAGTAGTTGGTGGCAGTGCCGGTGGTCCGGGCATCGTAACCATATGGGCTAACGCCAGTTCCTTGAGGCTGGGTGTAGTAGCCAGTGTGTGCGCCTGCTGGCTCGTGGGCGACCTTATCGTAGGTGCCAGTGTTGCCAACGGTGCTTCCCGTCAATCCAGTCTCGTGGCTTGGGCGCATGTCTGGTCCTGGGGCGGCGAGGCCACCAGCGCCGAGCTCGGTGTCGCGGGTGGTGGTGTCCTTTGGCTTTCTCTGCCAGAACTTCCTCTTGCCGAAGCCGGAGGTGTAGTTGTTCTTTGGGGATGGGCCGTAGCGCTTCTCCTTCTTGTGGTGTCGGACCAATGCGACTTGGAGACCTGCAGTGATCAGGAAGAGGATGGCGGCGATGATGGAGACGGCGAATGCGGCGGTGTTGAGCTTGCAGGCGGTGCGCAGGCTGACTGCGTAGGTGAGGTTCTCGTTGTCGCCAGCGCCGAAGTTACCGTAGCCTGAGGAATCGGTCGATGCTGGCCCGTTGCCCAGTGGAGTTCTCACGTTGCCACTGCAGCTTGATGCACCGTCCCTGGTAAGAATGGCAATGGCAATCATTCCACCGACGAACGCGACATCGAGAGCCTACAAATTATTAGTATGCGCGTGACAGATCGACATAGACGCGTCCACTTACAATGGCCAGGAATGCGAGGAATGAGATACCGCCAAGGCAGCATGTCAAGAGCACTGCAAAGATGAGGTACAGCACTGCAACTCCAGAGATACCCTCAACAGCCTTCCATCGCGTCGCAATGCCTGTGTTGCGATCCGCCAGGACAGCGAGGAAGTAGCTGTAGATGCCGAGAATAACTGCAGCACATGCAAATAGCAGAGCGTACAAGAAGGTCTGAAAGAGGCGCAACGCGCCGCCTTTGAAGATGCCCATTGTGGTGTATGGCAGAATCCGTCGAAAAGTCGTGCGAGTGCTGCGCTTGATGTCGGTGGTGTAGACTAGCTGTCACGCAGAGGTCGGACAGCGCGTGTAGATGTCGTTGTCGCGCAAGGTGGTGAGAGGGTTTTGATGGGCGCAAACTGGCGCCGCTACGTCACAACAGCCAAATCTTGTGCCGTGCCTGCTTTGTCGCAGCGCTGCGCCACAAGATCATCGCCTCATTAATTTGCCGACCCGGTTCACCTGACGCCTCGTTTGACCTGTGGCAACGCTTGTTTTGCCCACCAGTGACTGCCGGCGGGTGTGCTGGTGCCTGCTTTTACCTTAGATCCGCACCGTTCAGCTGCTGTCGAAACTCAATCCTCGCGATCGAGTGGCTCAGCACTGCAAAGCGAACAACATCTCTGCTCCGCGGCATCTTCTTCATCGCGCCGGCATCACACGAATCGATGCCGCAGCAAACGCGCGACGGGCAGCAGCCACAATCACACTTCCAAGCAAGCTTTGAAGAGCACTGCAATCTTGTTTTGCCAACCGCACGCTCTTGCTTGGGTTTAGCTCTGGACATGGCTCATGACCAGCAGGATACTTGTGAAGACTACTTCGCACGTACATTTTGCCTGTACCGCTAGACCGAATCTCAGCAGGTGACCCCATCAGGTACAATTGTTAGTGTTCCTCCATGTGTCCGGTTGATGTCTGCACACACACGCTCACAATCGCTTATGCCATCCTGGTATGTGCGAACTAATCGATGATCCGGAGCGAAATCAAAGCCACCACTCATAGGTAACCTCAAGTTGCGGCGACATTAGGCATACGAAGGCCAGTGCTATAGGGAAGCGTACTCACGACTACGCACGACGACCTTCAGTGCCCACACGAACGGACGCAGGCGCCGGGATTGCAACGATAGCATCTCCCTCACGTCATGCTATTCACCTTGATGGATGACACCAGACATCGAAATTGCAGTTTCGTGGACCTCCTTCTGCTACATGTATGCTTCGAAATGACGACCTCGCCATAACCTGCGACTCCCTCCACTACTTCTCACCACTGCCTCTCACCATGATCTTAACCTGATTTTCCTTGTCATTGATCAGTGTTAGAAACCCTTCCTCCCGCACTTGATCCATCTCAATCCGCTTGGTGATCATCTTGTGCGCCATGTCCAGCTGACCATCTGAAAGAGCATCGATCACTTCCTGGAGATCGGCCTTCACGTAGGTCGCAACACCGAGATACTTTCTTTCTTTAAAGACGAGGTCATTTGGCCAGAGGGTACATCTGATGACTGTAAGCTCTCCCTCTTGACAGGTCGGGACTCTGGCTTACCTTTTCTCCCAGATTGCAATATTGACGTGTGTGCCGCGAGCCTTCAGAGCGTTTACTGCTGCATCTAAACCGACCTGCACGCCAGCAGCGTCAAAGGTCACGTCCACCCCTTTCTTGTTGGTCAGCTCGAGACATCTTGCAACGATGTCATCTTGCGTGGGATCTAGCACGACATGCGCTCCAAACTCCTTGGCGAAATCCTTCCGCATCTTCGAAACCTCAGAAACGATGATTTGAGGGCAGCCACGAGCTCGAAGGGCCTGGATCACAGACAGACCAATGGGTCCTCCACCAAGGATCAAAGCCGTGTCTGTTCTCTTGAAGGGCGATGAATTCACGGCATGCCAGCCAACTGCCAAGGGCTCAACGAGCGCTGTGTCCATCATCGTCAGCATCTTCAATCACAGCCGAATGATTGACTCACCAGCAACGTCCAAAGGTACATTGTCAGGGCAGTTGTACAGAGTGTACTCCGGAACGACCAGGTGCTCTGAAAGTCCACCGCCCCAACCTAGGGACCGTGTCCGGATCAGCACAACTCAGATACCAAATGGCATCGACACGATGTTACTGACCACTGAGACCTATAAACCCATTCGACCAACAACAGTTCACGAGGCCATCTTGGCATGCGCCACAGTCTCCGTCGAAGATGATGGGTGCAACAACGACCCTACTGCCCACCTTGAATCTCTCCGAGACACCCTCACCGACCTCTTCGATGATTCCGGCAAATTCGTGCCCGAAAGTCAATGGAATTGTTTCACCCGTGATCGGATGCGGAGTTGATTCTGGACAAAGAGATGGCCCACCCATGTATTCATGGAGGTCGCTTCCTAGCGATTCGTTCAGCGTCAAACTTGTCGGATGGAACAACACCGAGTGGTCATACCACAAATCCCTATCGACGGTTCAGCGTCGATCTTCAGTTGGAACAATAGTCCATGGCCATACCACACCATGCAGGCTTCACTTTCACTTGACCAGGACCACACACTGGCTCTGGGATATCCTCGAAGCGGAGATCTTCCTTGCCATGGAATCGTACAGCCTTCATCGTCTTGTTCTGGTCTGACATGGTGCGAACTTGAACGATCAACAGAGAATTATCAAGTATGTTTGTCGAAAGTCTCAAGTTTGGCAGGAAAGACGACAGATTGCATTAGAGTCGATTCTACTCCGGAGGATATTCAGGCGACGCGTTTTACCTCATGTGGTCTGCCATGGCGGAAGTATGTTGCCTCGTCGCCGCTGCCCATACGCTGGTGACTGGAAAGCGGGGTGAGGGGCTTTGTGCTCGCGAGAAGCTCCTGCCAGTTCTGAATCTGGCAGGTCTGTCGAGAGCACAAACCTCAACATTAACAGAAGTGCCTGGAACTGACAGTGATTCGAGACCTTTGAGAGGAAGAACTGTAGACACAGCAAGACTCTCGTATGGCATCGAGGACCGAAGACCCACGACATCAACCGGTTGAGCCTCGCACAAGGCATGGGTTGGGGGCCCGCTGAAGCTCCCCACGATGATGACGATGCTGCGGGGAGAATTGCAGCGATGCGGCTCTGCGGCCAGCACGCGTTCGAAGGACGATCGTCGCAAACACGAACATAAGCTCTCGAGCAGTCAGCTCCATGCGCGTCAATCAATAGTGGCCGGGCTCACTTGGGACATATTTCCTGAAGAAGAGAGCCTCAAACGAAGCCTACACGGAGCAAGACCTTCCAGTCTGTGGCAGGCACGGCAAACTGGCCAAGCTCTCAATGCTTGACGATGCATGATATCACCTTCGCCTGCAGCTGGGTGTAGATTTTCCGACAGCGCATCCTGCCTTATAAGCTCCCGCGAGGTGAGACACTTTCCCTTAGTTCTACAGTTTCACTTACTCAACACACGACTTCCACAACCACTACAGTCACATACCGCAAAGATGGTCTATCCAGATACCGCCGAGGGCTTCGTGATAAAAGATCAGAAGCAATGGCAACAGTTCGAAAAGCAGGAGTTCAAATTGAAGCCCTTCGAAGATAGAGACATCGACATTGCAATTGAGTGCTGTGGTGTATGCGGGTCGGACGTTCACACCATCAACGGTTTGTCACTCACCACAGGCGCCATTGAGCACAACTGACAGGTCCAGGCGGCTGGGGCGACTGCCCACTCCCAATCTGCGTCGGCCACGAAGTCGTAGGCAAGGCGATAAAAGTTGGAAAAGATGTCAAGACAATCAAGGTCGGCGACCGTGTCGGTGTCGGTGCCCAGATCCAGGCCGACCTGACCTGCAACAACTGCAAAGCAGACCAAGAAAACTACTGCCCCAACTCAGTAGACACATACGGTGCTCCATACAAGGATGGCACAATCTCGCAAGGTGGCTACGCCTCACACATTCGTGCCCACGAGTACTTCACCTTCAAGATTCCGGACAACATTGAGAGCGAGATTGCCGCACCTATGCTGTGCGCTGGTCTTACGGTGTACAGCCCTCTGGTTCGTCTGGGAGCTGGGCCGGGCAAGAAGTTTGCTATTGTGGGAATGTAAGTGGCGGAAGAACTTTTTGTGACCCCCAACGGACAGCTTCGCTAACATCAGACACGACAGGGGTGGTCTTGGTCACTTCGCAGTGCTCTGGGCTGCGGCTCTTGGCGCGGAGGTCTACGTCCTCTCGCACAGCCCGAACAAGAAGGAGGATGCGCTCAAGATGGGCGCCAAGCACTTCATCGTCACGAACGATGAGGGCTGGCACAAGGATCTCGCTTTCACCTTCGACTTCATCCTCAACTGCGCCGATGCTACGCACAAGTTCAAGCTCACGGACTACTTCTCGACTCTGAAGGTTATGGGCAGATTCCACAATGTTGGCTTCGGTGACCACCCTCTCCCAGAGATCATGGCGCAGGACTTTGCAAGCAATGGCTGCTACATTGGTGCTTCGCACATTGGCAATAGGCCTGAGATGCTGGCCATGTTCGACCTTGCCTCGAAGCAGAACATCAAGAGCTGGGTGAGTAAAGTTCTGTACAGAAGCCTTGTTGAGACACCTGAGACACACTCAGGACGCCCATGGCTTCTGCCACATCATTTCGAGGCACTTAGGCTGACTTATCTTTCCTTTCATTAGATCAAGACCACACCAATAAGTGAAGAGGGCTGCAAGGAGGCTGTCACCGCCGTGTCAGAGAACACTGTGCGATACCGTTACGTCCTTACCGACTACGACAAGGTCTTTGGTAAGCGTGATTAGATAGGTGCTTGGTTACGACACTCGGCGTACACCGGGTAACAAGGCGCAATACCACAACAACAAAATAGACGCGAAGTGAGGCCATGGCATAGGTCAAGCTGATGTACATTCCTTGCCGTTCTCATGTTCGTCCTTTGTGCTCAAGATGATCTAGCTCAAATCCAGCACCACTCTACCAACCAGTTCACCACGGTCCATCTTCTCGAATGTCTCAGTCAACTGCTCCATCTTTGCAGTCGTGAAATGTGTCTTCACCAGACCCCTCTCGGCGAATTCAAGAGTCTCAATGGCATCCTTACGATCACCAACCGCGACTCCCTTGATCGTCTGAGCCTTCGCTACCAGGAACTGAGGGTATGCCGTGGCGATGGGCTTGAGTTCGCCCTCCGGAAGACCGACGCAGACGCAGGTACCGCCGAACTTGAGGAGACCCATGGCGCTGTGATACTGTCAGTCATGTCCAAGTTACGAAAATCACGGTATGTTCACTCTCACCTCGCATAAGCTCCATTAGCAGCCGTAAGTACCAACACAGCCTGCGCACCCAGACCGCCCGTAACCTTCTTGACCTCCTCCTCCGCTTTACCCTGCGTATGATCGATGAAAACTTCAGCACCGCACTCTTTCACAAGCTCCTGCTTGTTGCCAGCGTCAATGCCAATCACACGCATTCCCATACCACGCGCGGCGATTTGGACTGCGAGATGGCCGAGACCTCCTCCAGCGCCCAACAGCACGACCCAGTCGCCGGCTTTGGCGCCGGACTTGCGGAGCGCCGAGTAGACGGTTACGCCGGCGCAGAGCATGGGGGCTGCGGCGTCGGATGGGAGGCTGTCGGGGATGGGGGTTACGTAGCTGGCTGAGCCGAGGACGTATTGTTGGAATGTGCCTGTGGGAGGTTAGTGGGCTCTAGACGAGCAAGGCGTCAGGGGGCGATATTTCGTTACCAGGCGTGTAGTATCCTGAGACCTTCTGGTTGAAGCAGACGCCGTCGTGGCCTGCGTGGCATGCTGGGCAGGAGTCGCAGATGGCGCTGATCTGGGATGTGTCAATGGCTGTCCCAATTGCATCACAACGATTCCAGTGAACATTCTTACCCATTTAATGCCAACACGGTCTCCAACCTTGACGGAGCTCTGCTCAGCGCCAGGGCCCAACTTGACGACCTTACCAACACCCTCGTGTCCACCAACTTGTCCTGGCTGTGTCGGATATGGTAGACCTGCCCATCTGTTCGTCATAACACCGAGATCACTGTGACATACTCCAGAGTGCGACAGGTTAATGAGAACCTCTCCTGGACCCGGCTCCGGAGTATCGAGCTCTACAATCTTCGTTGAAACCTTTCCAGGCTCATCGTAGATGCAGGCCTTGTACTTCTTTGGGATGTCGACCATCTTGATTATCTTGCTTGTTTTTGGGTGTTGCTAAGGGAAATTGAAAATGAAACCACCAAGGTTGTTATAGATACTTTAGAGCTTGGGTTGCAGGTCAAATGAGAAAAGTAAACAGGAAATAGCTGAAGACGACTCGACCTCTCTTTGCTAGACTTGCCTACCTCGGCGTATGATGATGAGCGGGACCATGAGCTCACAGGAGCTCTCGTTAGTCGACGCCGCAAGGCCGACTCCATCTGCGGGGTTGATGGTGGAGGTGGTGGAGGCGTCGAGAGCTGGGCGATAACCAACAATGTTGTTGGCCGGTGTGTGTGATGTCCAACCATCATAGGGCGCTGGGAGGTGATGGATGTCACGAAAGCGAAGAGGACCCGATGGCCGCGGAATGTTTTCCTGCCACTGCCTTCCTTCGGCAGGCTCGCTCGGAGAGCATTTCCTCCATTCTTTCTTGTCCTTTGTCAAAGCAACATCGCGGTCGTCTTGATCCCCTACATGTCCACCGCTCCAGCACCTGCTGAGAAATGCCCGGTCAACACTGAAGCAGGTATGGTGACGCGCTTTCTGCAGCCCGGAGCAACGGAATCTGTGCCGAATTAGAAGAAGCGCTCGGCATCAATGAGCTTCGATGTCGTCAACAGGCCGTGAGACCAGTCTCTGAGTCCATATTGGGGCAGCAGTAGGTGAAAGAGCATCCAGGTCGGCATAATGCAACAATTACAGCTGTCTCCGCGATCCAGCCAGACTTCAGTGTGCAAAGGGCGACTTCATCTCGCATGTGCTAGGTCTGCGCCAACTCAATGATGTCGACGTTGATGAGGAGCAGGTACCTCGCTTGCTGGAGATGTTTAGTTGGACAAACACATCGAGAACTGTGATGGCCAAGCTTGACGATGGCGCCACCACACGTTGACCTGCAACAATATCGGCGTTGTTGAACACGATCCATCATAAGTGATTGACTTCGAAGGTAGCTAGCACCCATCCCAGAGAAAGGCAGTGCAACAACAAGCAAGGCTACGAAACAAGCCTGACGCGAGAACTCGTCCGCTCAAGTCTAGCAACATCAACCTGGTCAAAGTATCCCGGACACGATCAAACCCTGCTCCTTGGCTGCTACACTCAATCTTAAAACCTCGTTTGGCTGCGACACCTTCAATTCATTGACAACAACACCATCGGCCGTAGATGCTCCGAAGCCTTGAGATGTTCCATATCAACACACCGTCGACCCCGTCTCCCACTACAAGGCAGTCGTCAACGCTAAAGGGGAGACATTGATTTCTCCAGCATTGGTCCGCGAGTCAGTGCTACAGTTGGAGCGTAGACTTCCCTTGACGACTGCAATTCATCGCACATAGGCATGACTAATGCGGAAACATCTGCATTGATGTATATGTGAGCCCCTCTCGGGCACGTCTCATCGTTGACCCGTAGCGGAAGATCTGGTGTTGCATAGAGTGACAGGCCAGTAGTAGCGTCAATCAATATAACTTATGCAGCATGATCCTACGTCTTGCAAATCGGCTTCCCCATCTTCTCTTATTGCGTAGTAGCAGAAGTCCACATCACGATGCACTATCTCGGCCTATTGACAGCCTTCGCGAGCTGTGTTCTCGCTGCCGACCGCACGAAGGCACCAGCCGGAGCACTCGTAGTAAGTCCTCTCTGAAAGTCCACCTAGGGTTGCGTCCGAGTGTTACAGTCCAGAGGCTGCCGCATGTTTCCTCTGCCAGTATCACGCCGCAGTCATGCCCGACTGCACACTAGACATGCACTCCAGCTTCTGAGTTAGCGTCGCTGTAAGACTGCTATCGCCAGACCGGTCTGTAATGGTTGGTGGATCGCAAGCCACGCCGAGATGGTGGTCTGTTCGGCGTGCGAGGGTGGCTTCCGCCGGAAGACAGCCGATGTATGTAGCTGACGAGCGGTCCACGGACACGTGAGACTGTTGAGAATCGTTCCGTGGTTCTTGATCATGGTGGGTGCAGCCATTGCGGCAGGCGGTCAGACTACACGAGACGGTGCAGCCTTGCCATTCCGCACCATGACGAGCACCACGGCCTCATCATCATCTCTCGGCTGCGACGACATGTGCTATACTGTGGTGTGAGATGAGCGAGGCATAGGATTCAAGTCCTGCGATGACACGCGCCAGATCCCGGTCGGACGCTCACGTGTAGCGGAAGTTCTCGTGTGCTGGGAATAGAGTTGGAGAACATGACGAACGTGGGCAATTGCTTGCCATTGAAGGTGCTCGCCCCGTCCGTTAGTGCTGCAGGTAGCTTCGCGCCTCTCAACGATAGCTAGCTCTCACAATGGGCAAAGGTGTGCAGTAAAATGCGTGCAGCTATCGTGATGGTGAAGTAGGTAGTAGCCTACATAGTAGGTCTTGTGGGAGCTGTCGTGGGTGAATGGGAGGGACCAGGAGCGGGCAGCGGATCGGCGAAGCTTGCGTGTGCGGACTGTCCAATGATGAAGGCGATGTTGCGTGTGTCGATCGATGGAGGTGGGTGAGTGTGGGAGATGGGTGGGTCCTCGCAGTGGGAATGGGCTGCTGGCCTTTGGCGCGGTTCAACAAGCGAGAAGGACGTTTTGCTTTCTTCGTTTCAGATAACGCTCCTGTTCTCTGCCACTGTGCCACATACATCTACACGCCTTCTTGGAGTCTGATATCTGTACGGCGGCCTCTTGGATTCAGCTGACTCGTACATACCCGGGCAGTCAACATCGCAGCCATTGTGCAACTCCACCATCTCATCTGGTCTAAGCCCCCGTCATTGTGAGCAACGCCGCGATTCAACCACCACTAGCACTTGCTCCAACTCTTCCCGCGTCTCGAGACCACATTTGCAGCGGTGTGCACGCATAAGGTCATCTGCTACGCTGCTGTTCGACGCTTTCACCATATCAACACCAAATACGTTGGGTCCCAGCATCTCAACGGATTGAGCAGAGTTCTAGGCGCCGCGGGAACCCTTTCGTTATCTGACTATCGGCCTGGTCGGCCCCCTTGACTCTTCAACTGGCGCCGAATGCTAGGAAAGGCGGCATTCGACGTTTGGGCCACCTGCCCGCAAGAATGCATCCACCTTCGCCAAGCAGTACGCCCGACGATGCAGCATCTAATACACAACAGCCAAAGCCCAGGCGCTTTGTGCCCAAACCCATAGAGACCATCACCAAATCCTCCAAGACCGCACGCAAGCATTCTCCCGAGAAGCAGGAAGCGGGTCAAGCGCCCAAGGTTCGACGCTTTGCCCCCGAACCGGTTGAAACTACAACAAGGTCCTCGAAAAGCACTGCTGCAAAGCAAGATACGAAGCCAGCGATACGGCGGTTCGCGCCTCAGCCTATCGAAACATCGCAAAAGACCAGTAAAGACCGGACACCGTCAAAGTCGCGTGCGCACATCAGGTTCAAGCCAGACTTGGTCGAGACAACGTATGGAGGCAACAGGAAGTCGAGCAGAAGGTCTAGTGCGCAGTCCGAAACAACTTCGAACATTGCACCTGAAGATGTTACCTCGAGGAAATTCAAGCCAGAGGTCATATCCACCGCGAGGAGGTCACGCCGAGCTGGGGACCTGAATGATGCCAACTACCAGGACTACAGAACTGAGGAAGGCTTTGTCATTCACGCTCGTGAGCACCAGAAACACGCGGGCTTGAAATCATCAGATGAAGGTCAAGCGCGGTCGGAGACAGGTGAAGGTGATCACGCTGTTTCGCCTCGAGGTCACGAGTGCCCGCCAGAGTTGAGGAGGCAGATATCTCCTTTAGATGGAAGTGCGCCAGCACGACCTTCATTGCTCAAACCAGAACGGCAACACTCGTTTCGTTGCCCGGAACTGGACACGATCGAAAGCTCTGAAAGTGAGCGCAATTCTGCTCGATCTTCCTTGTCTGGCAGCCCTGGCCAAGGGTCTCCCATCACAGCTTCTGACTCGTCTTTTAACGAGTTCTACAAGCATGCTACACGAACCCGAGAGAGTGTAGACGAGAGCTTCAGCCAGTATCTACTGGATCTGGAGGCGAAAAGAGCACGCCAGAGGCTGCAGGAGCAGGCACTGGCTGCATTTCCAAACTCTGACTTCCACGAACCTGTGCAACACTACGTTAATGACGACCACGACAGCTTCGACATGGAAATCGAAGATCGTCCTGTGACGTGGGAAGGCTTCGATGAGGAAGAATACAATTCTCGTCCGATCCGCCGCGAAAGTACCAAGGTCAATTGGGATCAGCTCGAGCTCCAACGCCACGCGGAGGAGCGGGAACAAGAACGGAGAGCCAACAACGCAACTGCAGCAAAGAAGGAGCCACCCAAAGAAAACTCACCATGGTGGAGTCCAGCTGCTGGCGCAAGCATACATCAACCAGACAATGAAATGCGATCGATGCGTGACCGAGCCCGTCCGCCGATGCTGGGACGTGACCTAATGTTTCCGCGCTGCCCGTCACCTGAGCCAGCTCGCTTCGATGTCACCCAAGGGTGCGAGAGGTTGCGACAACAAATGTGTTATCTTAGCGAACAGTTGCAGAACACCACCACTGCTAATGTAGGTGGACTGTGGTGTTCTCCTGCAGCAAAGAAGCCCGAACAGAAAGTCTCACCAGCCACATCAACGACAACGGCCAAGCTTGTCATTGGGAAAGGTCTTTGGGGTGGATTCTGCATACAAGAGAAGAGCGAGACTCCAGGTCTTGCCCCACCGACTGGTCCAACAGGATTAATGACACCAGCACCACGCGTTGAGAACCTCAACCCCTTCGAACAATCCTTCTCTGGGCGCGGCGATGCAGGAGCTGCTCGCACTCATCTCACAGCCCTCGCAACACCTCCGACACCCCCCGAAAGCGTCCACGGTACAGCAACAGACCTGGGACACCTCGACACCGTCCTCGCCACCGAGCGCGACTTCGAGCAGACCTTCGAGAAAGAGTTTCCCGACTCCTTCATCACTCAGGTCTTCAACTACCTCTCCCTGGGCTACCCAACCCTCGCGCGTCCCTTCGACGAAGAGTTATCGAAGATAGCACGTATCCCAGTCTCGGAGCTCAGACAAGACGACATCAAAGCGAAACAGAGTCCGAGAGGCTACATCCGCCTAGGCCCAGATTTCGAGAGCGTGGGAGGCGAGAGGCTGACGACGGAGAACTGCGTGAGATGGCAGGCGCTGAAGCTGTATGTACGAGAGTGGGCGCGGCAGGAGAAGAATATGGTGCAGGAGGCGCCGCCAGGTGGGAACTGGGCTACGACTAACAGGAGGGGAAGTTGGGCATTCTAGATTGATTAGCATGGGCATGGAAGAGGATTGGTTGCATGGGTTTTGCGCATATGAGCGGGAGTTTTGTGTGTATGGTATGGTATGGCTGTGCTTGCGAGCATATGCAGGTTTCGCATTGCATTATTATCGGCTCTCTCTCTTTTTGTTCGGCGGGAGAGTCGTCATCACTATTCGGCGAGGAGCTGTTTTGTTGCGAGATACGTCCAAGGACGGCAGACTGGATGCAGAAGAGGAAGATTTAGATAGTACCACCGCATCGCTTTCGAATATGCTTTTCGGCATCGTAAACTTCAAGGTTCTCTCTCAAGCATTTATACAAGCTCAACCTCGATTTACGCAGCCTTCTTCTTCGCCTTGAACGCAGAGCTTCTACTCGTAACCTTCGTCTTCTTCCCCCCAGAAGCCTTATTATGTTTGCCGCCCAGCTTCAACCCACTCTTGCCCTGCTTCGACGTCGCACGATGTCCCTCAAAGATGAAAGCTTCAGGCTTCTTGATCGCATCCGCTGCCGCAGGTGCTCCTGTCTTCTGCTCCTTGGGTCCTGGTCGTGGCGCATCAGTACTGCGCATCTGTGCTGCTCCAGCTCGTCCCAGTAACTTGCTCGCTCTACCCATCTTCGAGGCCTCTTCTCCCGTAATCTTGCGCTGGTAGCCACCGGTGTTGGCTTTCCTAGCGGCAGGGCGATCAGATCCTGGCTTGGGGTTTCGCTTTTGCGCCTTTGCTCTGGACACGCGCAGTTTTCGTGGAAGCATTGGTGGGAACTTCTTGTCGTTGTAGAGGAGCGCTGCTTCCACGGCATTCTCATCTTCGAATTGAACGTAGGCGATGCCTTTGCCGACACGGGTAGTGCTGTCTCTGATCACGCGGACACTTTCGACTCTACCACATTTGCCAAAGGTTCGCCAGAGGCCCTCTTCAATGTCGGCGGGTTCCTTGCCGCGCTTCCGCTTTTCGCGGCCGTCTTCTTCGTTGGCATCCTGGATGTTGCTTTCGTCGTCTACGAAGCCTAGGTTGCCGACGAAGACGCAGCGGCGGTTGTCGACTTTGGCGGGATGTGCTACTTCGTCGACACGAAGATGGCGGTCGAGGACAATGGTTCCGTTGAGACGCTTCGCAGCTTCTCGTGCTAGGATCGGTGAGGAGTACACAGCGTACGCGTTTGTAGACTTTGTGGTGGCATCCATGAGTTCCTTCTTGGCGAACGCTGCTTTCTTTGGAATGGCTGAAGCATAGGGCGTTGAGCGGAACCGAATTGACTCAACTTTGTGCTTGGCGTCGCCTGCCTTTGGTGAAGTGCGTTTGTCGAAGAAAGAGCCAAGGTGTTTGAGCAGAGTCTTGCGAGAAGACTTTGAAGAAATGGCGTCGGTCGAAACATTGCTGAGAAACACTGTTCGGTTGGCCTTGCTCAGGTCGTCGTCGGCTTGCTGTTGCGTCTCGTGCTTGGGTGGTGGCGACATTGCGTCCTCGTCCTCCTCGACTTCGACATCAGAGCCATTGGCATCAGCGCCAGCAACAGCTTCTTCCTCTGCTTCGTCAGAGTCGTCTGGAGACTCTGTTTGCGCCTCGCTCTTCTGTCGCTTTGTTGCACGTTCCGCCGCCAATCGCCGAGCTTCCTTCTCCTCCTCTCGAGCTAGCTTGCCCATATACACGTCTTCCAGCTCCTCGTCGGCAGCCTTCCTCTTGCGTTTGCGCTTTGACTTGGCGCCTTCATCTTCAGACTCATCCGCAATGTGCTGTTTAATAGAATTTACATCCACGTTTGGCTCGCTGTCATCGTCTGGCACCTCCTCATCGTCCAGATCTTCGTCAAGCTCGGACAATTCGGCGTCGTTGTCTTCGTCTTCGGCTTCCCCCTCTTCGTCGCTCGACTCGGTACTGATTACACGGGGTTCCTTTGGTGCTGCAGGCTTAGCTTTGACAGGCGGTTGCTATACACAGTCAGTATGAGAGTATACATCTATCACAAATCTGAAGTACCTTGACTGCGAACAGCGACGATAGTGTTGGATTGACAGTCTTGTCGTCTGCTAGCAGAGCAAATGCAGAGGCCGCTGCTTTCTGTTTCTGCTCTTTCGGCATGCTGCCATCTTTGCTGGACTTCTTCGACGTCTTCTCAACCTTGCTCTTGTCTTTCTTCTTGCTCTTTTCCGACATTGTTGGCAGATTTGTACGGAGTGGTAGTGTTGAAGGTCTGTTTGGCAGAGAAATTTACCAAAACGGAATCTGGCGGGTCAAAGCTCAGCTGTTCCCTCGTCGGCAACTGGCTGAATGACGATCCAAGTCGCGACGCTTCAGAGAGAGGATCGATTCTCTTTCCACACAAACGATACAACACCACGCACACTTGGACTACAACACCGCTCAATACAATACCCCACACCAATCACGCCACCCTGTCCACCCTGTCCACCCCCATCTGCACCTCCACCCTCAGTGCACCGCACTTCTCGGCTCAGCACCATCCACTCCACCCACAACGCCGAGCTGGCTCTGTCTTCGAGACACCACCATTCTCCGCCCGGCACACCGCGAGCATTGCACAGTCATTCACTCTATCGCGTTGCTAGACAACCGAGGAGCGTTCCTGTCGCATTGGCTACATACCACACAGGGCCGCGGTAGCGATGGCGTCGCCGCTCCCCAACCGCGATGCGACCCCTCGACCCTCGATATCTCCTCTGAGCGCAAAGGCCTCGCCCGTCGCCATACGAGACTCTACGATACCACCACCGAGTACGAATCCTCTACCCGAAGCACACACCACTATCGCCGGCATCGGCGACGAGGACGACCGATCGAGCAGTCTGAGCGACCCACTGGACGACGATGAGGTTGAGCTACAGCAGGACGGTGCGCGATCAGAACAGCAGACTACCGCGTTGCAATCGCTAGAGGTCGACTCAGAAGCAGAGACGGAGCGACTGGATCAGACGCCACAAAGGTCGCAAAAGCACACAGAAACTACTGGCAGGACACCGAGCAAGCTCGTTCATGCTTCGATAGCCGACGATGACCTTTCAGATCCCCCCTCGCCAATTCCAGCTGGACCAGACGCCGCTTCTAGCACCAGCACGATTGAGACTACAGGTAAGTTTGACGTCGTCGCAATCGTATGCGTGACCCATCGACTGAGATGAAAACACAGGCATGAAGCGAAAACGTTCGAATACCGCAGAGAGCTCATTATCGAGTGCTGATTCAGATCTGGCCGAGTCACCGCGCAAGAGAAGCCATAGCTCGACCGCGAACGATACAGAAATGCACCACAAGGACGCGGATGAAGCAGTGCAAGAACAGCCAGAAGCCGACGAGTCAACTGCCACAATAGAGATCGCCGACCCACAAGCAGACGATACGGCACCGGTCGCAGCCACGAAAGGTGTGAAGGGCAGAAAAGGCGGCAAGCTTAAGGGCAAGGCGAAGAAAGATGTCGCGAAAGAGCCTGAACAAGAGCGGACCACGGAGACAGTACAACCAGAGGAAGAGCCAAGCGCAGAAGCGATAGCGAAGACAGCCGAGGAGACCAAGCACAAAAATGCAGCTTCTACCGCGTTCGAGGACCTAGCCAAGCAATTCTCGACATATCGCGAAAAGAAGAACAACGAGAAGCTTGCAGCTGTCAATGCCGAGCTCGAGATGTTGAACCAGAAGGAATGCCAACATCCTGAATATCTACGACAGATGGCTTGCGTGGATGCCCGTCGCGACAAGCAGATAAGAGAAGCAAAGGCCTTTTGGAAGTTTGGGCGCCAAAGTCTGAGCCGCACGACACTTGGTGAACGCAGCCAGCTGCATAGTCAGTACTTTCAGTGGGCACGCGATTGTCGCGAGGAGTTCATGTATAACCTTGGCGAGGATTGGTACAACATCCAGAAAGAGCGACGGCAGAGCAGCCAAGAGGAGGATGAGAAGTACATCTACATGTTCCCAACGAAGAAGAGCGCGCAGATCAAGCAACAGGCCAAGTACAACCAGGAGGTGTCGGTACTGAGCGGTGTCGCCAAGTATGTTGGCTTCCCAGCAGCGCCAGAGATCGCGGGCGCAGAAGGAGCCGCATTGGAGGACGACTTGAGAATTATGAAGGTATACATCCTACACGCGTTATAACGCGAGAAAATGTACTAATGAAGAGTGGCAGATCTCGAAACGCGTCCCTCAAACAACAGCACATCCCCCGCCAGTATACTTCCCGAACCGGACGGGTCTGATACAAGGACAAAGCGAGAGATTGGCGCACGAGCAGTTTATCGAACAAAATGCGTGGGCGAGGCCGCAAGGGCCTATTCAGCACCATGGCACACTAAACCTAACGCACACACCAGATTGGGCTGCAGAACCTGGCGCTAACGCGAAGCACCTTGTGCGCAATGTCGGTGGCGCGATGCAGCGAACGGGCAGTCCTTTCGCAACGCCCATGCCACAAAGGCGAGCCGCAATGGAACAGAACTCGAGCTCTGGTACAGTCGTGGTGAATAGTGATCAGGCAGATGCACCGTCCAGCGTGCTGGCAGCCCCACCGACCACAGATCGACTTCAGCATGCGCAATTCGGTCGCGACCAAGGATCACCTCTGGCCATTGGCAAGCACCGACAGAACGGTGGTGAGCGAGAATTGGCAGGCTTTCGAAACATCTCAAACATCTCAGGAGCGAGCACAATCGATGCACCACCTGACTCTGCCGAACGAGCAAGAGAAGCAGCCAAAGAGGCGCTCGTTGGCATGTCAAGGGCCCCACCGGTTCCACAGCATACATTTGAGGGACCAATGCATGGCCATGGCACGGATAGAAAGAGGCCTCCGCACGATGCGTTTGCGCCTGGGCCATTCAGACCGCAAGAAGGCGCTTTCGGAACGCCCAGGCCGCTGTCAACGAATCACGCAACATAATGACGGAGGGTGGTATAGACCAGCATGATCAAGGACAGATATGAGACGATCTAGACACGCAAAGCATTGGGATGGTAGCAGAGATGATAGTGGTCTTGTTGATAAGCGACGGAGTGGGAGGCGTACTGTCTAGCTCAGATACCCCGTGGTGTGATGAAGCACCAGCTACTCCACTTGACGAAATGCAACATACATTGGAAGCACATGATAGTCGAATACCTCACATGTAATGAATGGTCTGACAAGCCTTTGTCAGTCCCGTGAAGAAGAAGGCTTAAAAAGTTCAGCCGTGGAGCAACGCGTACCCTGAAGTCTAGAAAAGTGGCCAGGGCAAGGGGCTCGTTCTGTGGTAGCTCGTCCAGCGAGGGACCAGACTCGACAAGTGTTCTCCAATACTTGCGGACAACCTCCTTCATCCACTGCCACACGCTCTTTTCTCCTTGTCATCCCCTTCGCTTCTTCCTCTTTTGATATACCACCGCCACCTCATTGCGCATTCAGTGTCGCGGCCGGGAAACAACATCGACGAAAGCCGCCAAGCATGGCATCACCACAAGGCGCGGTGCGCAACCGTGGAGCCAAGAACCAGAACCGATCGTCCACTCCTAATGGCGATGCACTGAATGCAAAGATCGAGGAGACGTGGGAAGCGGTCAAGACGACGAGCAAAGAGACGGTGCAGAAGGAGTGGGACCACAAGATAACGTTTACCATCCTGACCATCCTGGCTTTCTTGACGAGGTTCTGGGGCATAAGTCATCCTGACCAGGTTGTTTTCGATGAGGTGCACTTTGGCAAGGTGAGTGCAGATGACAAGTGATGCATTGAGGGAATGGTATCAATGGATTGATGTACTAACATCTGCCGCGCGTACAGTTTGCATCCTACTACCTCCAGCGCACATACTTCTTCGACGTCCACCCGCCCTTCGGCAAACTTCTCTTCGCATTCGCAGGCTGGCTCGTGGGCTACGATGGCTCCTTCCTCTTCGAGAACATCGGCGACTCGTACATCACGAACCGAGTGCCCTATGTGGCCTACCGATCGATGCCAGCCCTCATGGGTGCTCTTACCGTCTCCGTCGTCTACCTGATCATGTGGGAGTCTGGATACAGCCTGCCAGCATGCATTCTCGCGACAGCTCTGGTCCTCTTCGACAACGCACACATTGGTCAGACTCGTCTGATCCTCCTTGATGCTACGCTTGTGCTCTTCATGGCATTGAGCATTCTCTGCTACATCCGCTTCTACAAGCTGCGACATGCGCCATTCACGAGAAAGTGGTGGAAATGGCTGCTGCTTACGGGCATTAGCATGAGCTGTGTCATCAGCACGAAATATGTGGGAGCATTCACCTTCTTCTCTGTGGGTGTGCCGGTCTTGATCGACTTGTGGGATCTTATGGACATCAACCGCAGACAGGGCGCATTGAGTCTTGCAGACTGGGGCAAGCACTTCGGAGCACGCGCCATTGGTCTTGTGGTTGTGCCATTCTTGATGTATCTCTTCTGGTTCCAGGTCCACTTTGCGATTCTGTCCCGCTCAGGTCCAGGAGATGACTTCATGACACCAGAATTCCAGGAGACTCTGTCGGACAACTTGATGGCACAGCAGGCTGTTGGCATCGACTACTTCGACAACATCTCCATGCGTCACAAGGACACCAAGGTCTACCTTCACTCCCACCCGGACAAGTACCCTCTGCGCTACGATGATGGACGTGTCTCGTCCCAGGGTCAGCAGGTCACCGGATACCCACACAACGATACCAACAACCTATGGCAGATCATCCCATCTACGCAGATGGAAGGTCGTGGGCACCGTATTCACAATGGCGACGTTGTTCGTCTCAGGCATTTGGTCACCGACACCTGGCTCTTGACTCACGATGTCGCATCGCCATTCTACCCAACGAACCAGGAATTCACCACAGTACCTCTCGAAGAGGCCAACGGTGGTCGTTTCAACGACACGCTGTTCGAGATCAAGATTGACAACGGCAAGACTGGTCAAGAATTCAAGACACTTTCTTCTCACTTCAAACTTATCCACGTTCCGACCAAGGTCGCCATGTGGACACACACTACCCCCCTTCCAGAGTGGGGTTACAAACAGGCCGAAATCAACGGCAACAAGAACGCGTTCCAGACCTCCAACACTTGGTACGTCGAGGAGGTATCAGGAATCGAAGAAGGCTCGCCACGCTTGGTTAAGGAAATCAGAAAGCCTAAGTCGATGCCATTCCTGAAGAAGTACTTTGAGCTTCAGCGCGCAATGTTCTACCACAACAACGCACTTACCTCCTCGCACCCTTACGCCTCGCAACCGATTCAATGGCCGTTCCTTCTCCGTGGTGTCAGCTTCTGGACTGAATCGAACACACGACGACAGATCTACTTCATGGGCAACCCCATCGGATGGTGGTTCACATCCGCGCTCCTGGCCGTCTTTGCCGGCATCCTGTTCGCGGACCAGATGTCTGTTCGCCGTGGTGTTGATGCGCTCGACAGACGTAAGTTTCGATCCCCCTCCCACAAGAAACCCATGCCCAAACTAACCACTCCCCCTTAGGCACCCGCGGCCGTCTCTACAACAGTACGGGCTTCTTCTTCCTCGTCTGGGCCGCCCACTACTTCCCCTTCTTCATCATGGGCCGTCAACTCTTCCTCCACCACTACCTTCCCGCCCACCTCGCCAGCTGTCTCGTCGCCGGTGCCATCGTCGAATTCGTCTTCAACATCGAGCCGAATGAGATCGCCAACGTCTCCGGCACGAACCCCATCGTCGACGGCAAGAAGGGTAGCAAAGCACAGATCCAGCAACGCAGCAAGCCCATTCGCGAGCGCATTGGGGGTCAGAGCCTTATGGCCACTTGGGCGGCTACGGGTGTGATTGTGAGCGTTATTGTGTGGTGCTTCTACTTCTTTAGCCCGTTGACGTATGGCAAGCCGGGGTTGGAGGTCGGACAGGTGCTCGCGAGGAAGTGGTTGAATTATGATTTCCATTTTGCTAAGTAATGGGGCCGAGGATAAATGCGGACTGGGGTAGAGGTGGGAAGTGTAGGATTTTCGATGAAAGGGGGACAAGTCGTTCCAGGCAGATCGACGGAATACAGCAGCACTAAGCAAGCGGGTGGGCGTTGCGGCGCAGGCAAGGCGAGCGCTGCTTACTTGGAGCACAGATAAGTATTGAAATAACATATGATACGATTAAGAGTTGGAACCCACCAGCCCACCTACCGTGTATGCTACATCAAGACTTAGCTCAGACTACAGTCGCCCCGACGCTAACTCACTTCCCGACCTCGCCACATCGCAGACTTGCGCCCCGGCCTCTGCTATCTGGCGCATAGTCTGCACGAAAGTGTCCGGAAGGTCCCGCCAATTATCACACCAGCCATAAGTCACGACCGTGGACTCAAAGATCCGGGAGAGTGCTATTATCATATCTCCTTCTGGGAGTACACGGCCATCCTGAGCGTGGAGGTAGTCTTCCCATTCGGTCCAGATCCGTTTGGCGCATTGTCGCAACCTCGGTGGGAGCGGGGACTCAGCATCGAGTTGGGAGCCTGCTTGCCACATGGCTGAGAGGATGGTTGGCGCGTTGATGCGGGTCTGCTGCTGGACGAGTGCTGGTGTGGCCGCCGGGCTCCTTGAGGGAGAAGGTCTGCTGTCTAACGTGCCTAAGTGGGATGGGAGGACTTGGGGTGCGGTATCTTGCCCGCTTCTTGCTGTTGGTGTTGTTGTGGTTGATGGAAGAAGATTTCCTCGGCAGTCGGGGCATTTGGAGGATTGGGAGAGCCAGCGGGTTATCTGTTCCATGAGAATTAGTAACAGCCAAAGACCCGGCTGCGAGGGAGAGTCCTTACACATTCGAAGCAGTATACATGCTGACAAGAAGTGACAACAGTTTCTTTTACGTTATCCTTGCATATGCTGCATTCGGTGTCTCGAGATCGGGCGCTATCGCCGGGCTGTAAGCCGTAGTATTCTAGGATTCCAGCGGGAGGCATGTTGTCGCAGCTGGAGAATGGTGAGGCCTCGCGCACAGTCCCAAAGACTGACTGGGCTCTTGAGGAAGCATTTGCTGAGGGCCCTCTGGCGCCATAGTCGCCTTCACGAAGGTCGTGGCGGGCAAAGTACTAGTGTATAGATCGTTGGTGTTTGCAATCGTGAAGGGGGCTTGATCTGTCCTGCACGTGGGATCTCTACTTCGGCCATGCGATCTGTTTGCCCTTGCCCTGATGTCGGTGAATGCTGATAGTAGTTTGATCGGTCAACAACTCAGGAATCTCAAACCTTGATCGGTATTAGTAGAGAGGCATTTGCCGAAGAACATAGCTTTTGGCACAGCTCATATCGCTAGCAGACATGGTTGTATGAGACAGCTCCAGATCATCCTCGTGCACGATCACATAGCGACATCGTCCTGTCTGTCATTAGTCTGGGCCAACCGATGTATCTTCATCAGTGAAATTTCAGGAGGCGGCCAGCATCCCCCAGAGTTGTGGTCAACATAAAGTGAATGTTCGATGTGTGAATGTAGATGGGCAAGCGTTGGAAAGAGCTGCGCATTGATACTGCCCTCGGGTGTACCTCCTTCATTAAGACGGATGCGACCAGGATCACTCCCCACATCATACTTATCTAAGCTGCATACTGTTGATCCTCGGATGGCATTGACATTTCGAAGTAGCTAATGTCTTGGAGTGCCATTCCGTTGCTGGATCACAGTGAAAACTCAAAGATAGACGTCTGACCTACGACCTAACGACTGCCCCCTCAAACGACCGCAACTATGAAGGCCTTCCTCAGAACCACACCTGCCGTTCGCTCGCACATCAAAAGAACGAACCACCTCAGAATAGTGTCCAGATCTGCTGTCATGGGCATTCACACCGTTCCAGACCTGAAGGACAAGAGCTTGTTCAAGGAGCAGGCCTACATCAATGGCAAATGGGTCAACGCGAAATCGGGCAAGACATTCGATGTCCACGACCCATCAACACACAAGAGGATCGGCTCAATGCCAGAGATGAACAAGGAGGATGCAGACTTGGCAATACAAGCAGCGGCCGACGCCCTGTCATCGTTCAGGAAGACAACAGGCCGTCAACGAGCGAAGATGCTGCGAAAGTGGTATGATCTTGTCATCGAGAACAGCGAGGACATTGCCAAGTTGATCACATGGGAGAATGGCAAGCCTTTCACCGATGCAAAGGGTGAGGTCGTATATGCCGCCAGCTTCTTCGAGTGGTTCAGTGAGGAAGCGCCCAGAATGTACGGTGATACCATTCCAGCCACCGTTGCTGGCAATCGAATTTACACCATCAAAGAGCCAGTCGGTGTCTGTGGCCTCATTACACCGTAAGCTTCTTGAATCTGTAGTGTTGATCAAGCTGATCGGCCATGGTAGATGGAATTTTCCCGCAGGTAGGTCACCCTTGAAGGGTAGAAGGCATCTTCTGTCTCAGACATGCCTGGCACCTTCTGCTAAGACATTACCACGTGGTCCTCGAGTATAGCTAACACCCTTCTGTCTGGCAGCGATGATTACTCGTAAGATCGGTCCCGCCCTCGCAGCAGGGTGCACAACAGTGTGCAAGTCTCCAAGCGAGACACCCTTCACAGCAGCAGCGCTAGTAGAGCTTGCCCACCGCGCAGGCATTCCTCCCGGCGTCGTGAACATCGTTACAGCCGACAAGAACACCCCCGAAGTCGGCTCCGCCATCACAGCCTCTGACCACGTGAAGAAAGTCAGCTTTACTGGCTCAACAAATGTCGGCAAACTCCTCATGAACCAATCCTCCGACACCCTAAAGAAGCTTTCATTCGAACTAGGCGGCAACGCCCCCTTCATCGTCTTCGACGATGCAGACCTCGAAACAGCAGTAGCAGGCGCCATAACCTCGAAATTCCGCTCCAGCGGCCAAACCTGCGTCTGCGCCAACCGCATCTACGTCCAAAAAGGCATCTACGACGACTTCGCCAAGGCCTTCACCGAGAAAGTCAACAACTTCAAAGTCGGTCCAGGTTTCCAAGATGGCGTGACTCACGGCCCCCTCATCCACGACCGTGCCATCAGCAAAGTTCAGCAACACGTCGATGACGCCGTAAGCCACGGCGGCAAAGTGCTAGCAGGCGGCCAGCAGCTTCCAGACCTGGGCTCGAACTTCTTCGCACCGACTGTGATTAGAGATATGACCAAGTCGATGAAGATTGCAAACGAGGAGACGTTTGGACCCATTGCTGGACTGTTCCCGTTCGAGACTGAGGCTGAAGTTGTCCAGCTTGCTAATGATGCGAATGTTGGTCTTGCGGGTTACTTCTTCTCGAAGGATGTGCAGAGGTGTCATCGTGTGGCTGAGGCGCTGCAGTTTGGTATGGTGGGTATCAACACTGGCCTCATCTCTGATGCGGCGTCGCCGTTTGGGGGTGTGAAGCACTCTGGGTTCGGCAGGGAGGGATCGAAGTATGGGATTGATGAGTATCTTACGATCAAGACTATGACGGTTGGTGGGATTGGTGAGCTTCAGGGCGCCAGTAAGCTGTAGATAGACAGTTCGTCTGAATGCGAAAGTCATCCTCATGGAGCCCCAAGGTTCTGTCGCGTGTCTCGATGCATTTCGACTTCACACGACTCTACTTCTGCCATCTCCACCCTTTCTTCGGCCAGCTCCATAAATCCCATCTATAGCTGAACTCCAGGCTTGAACCTATTCAACGGACACCCCTTCAGTCCAATCTCAACCCTAAACAAATCGCCCTGATACTTCGCACTCCACGCATACTTCTCCGGATCTTCCTCCTCAGCACTCGTAATAAACAGCTCCGTACCAGCAATAGCAGGGCAAGTCACGCATCGAGTCGGGACCTCAACCTCAGCAACGATCTCGCCAGAAGTGTTGACACGCACGACCTTTCCAGTTCCGAACAATGCCACCCAAAGGCAACCCTCTTCGTCCTGAGCGTGGCCGTCGGGGACTCCGCCCTCGATGGGGCACTCGAAAAAGACGTGGCCATTGGACCAGTCGATTTCGCCGGTTGAGAGGTTGTAGGGGTATTTCATGATTTTGCCGCTGGGGGAATCGGTGAAGTAGCAGTGCTTGTTGTCGAGGGTCCAGGATATGCTGGAGGGGGGTTAGAGTGGTAGTGAGGAGGAGTGGTGTGGGGGGTCTTACCCGTTGGGGATTGTTACGCCCTCTTTCACTCGGTGCAGGCTTAGGTCGGAGTCGAGGCGGAGGAGGACACCTTTTGGAAGTCAGTCTCATTGCAGTTGGCTTCATCGAGAGGTGACTTACCTTCATCTGTGAAGCCCTGTCCAACAAGTGCAGGGTCATTCATCGTCCCTACAAAGTATCGACCATTTGCATCGACGGCACCTTGGACGCTGTTAGCTTTCATTGAACATCTGTACCATAATGACACTTAGCACTCACCATCATTACTCCTCATACGCTCCTGCTTATTCTTCCCAGCCTTCGGCTTGCCACCACCATCAGGCTGCCTCTCAGCATCTGACCAATGCTGCTTGATGAGTCGATGCTCTCCCGTCTCGCGGTTGAAAACGCCATAGCCGCTCTTGCCTCCAAAGATGAAATTCTTGTCGTCACCCTCGATATCGGCAGTCGTGCCGATTGAGTACTGCAGATCCCATTGCTTGTGTGATGAAGGTCCTTTACTAAGATCGACGGTATGAAGCTTCTCCTTCACAATGTCCACGAATCGGAGAGTGTTGCGATCTTTTTCCCAGAAGGGGCCTTCGCCCAGACCGCATCCTAGGTGGAGGTATGGCTCGGTGATTTTGTATTTCTTGACGTCTGGCATTGTGTCCTTTGAGCTTAAGCTTTTGTTGGTGTTTGGATATTGTTTTGTGGTATCGAGTTGAGCGCAGCTTCCAATGGTGGGGTGTGGTTGGAGCCCCACTCCGGCGTCACAGGAAGTCATCGCCAGCATCTGATGTTGTCGACGTCAATATACAACAGTCAGTCTCAACTCAATCACTGCCACGAAGTCGACGAGGGGCAGCCTGCTCACATGTCGATGACATGAGCGTCTGCTGCTGAGCGTCATCGCCGCTACAGACCCAGCAAACAATCAAAACCCCCTTCTGTTCTGGCTGGACGTGACCGTCGTTCCATGAACCAGTTTGGCATTGACACTGGGCATGGTACTCGCGCAACGGCTTACAGAGAGGCCTTCCGACGATCGTGTATCCGAGGAGCTTATACCAGGACTCAACATCTCAATGAGCTGCCCGGTTCCGACCGAGCTACACAGACATGCTGGATGCTATGTGGACGCTTCCTTTGAAGGCTTCACACATCCGAGCTGCCACGACCCTCATGAGGGAGTCTCACCTGTTTGCGAAAAAGCTCTGCCGAGACTGTCATGGTCAGACTCGAGGGACTTGATCTGATCGACCAATCTCACAGCGTCAAAGGCGCGACATGCTGTCATACAACGTCTGCGAGCGTCGAGCAGCCATCTCTTTCGCGCTCCTGGTCCAACAGGACGAATAGCTCGCCAATGTTCTTGTCGTCACTGGTAATGGGGGGTGAGAAGGATGGCGTTCCGGCGCTCGAAGGCGTTGTATGTGCATTCCGGACGTCGACGGTGCTTAATCCATGCACGACATTCACCACGTTGGTCGTCCCTGCATACAGATGGCTCATGGTCTCTGGTATGATCGACGTAAGTGGCCCTGTGAGACGAAGGTGTAAGACAGCAATTACCACTCAATCTACTCTCGATGCGAACGCACATGGCGTTGTACAGCTCGTGTTGATTGCGTAGTTAGTCCATGCATTGCACCGGAGTGGTGGCTGCATTTGGAATGACTTGCTTGTGCCGGAACGTGTAGGACGCCATCCGGACCTCATCTCAACACGTTGTCGCGATAGGCGAATGTGGCAGGTGGCTTGAGGATGTAGCCACAAACGTGGAGGAGACAGGCTAGCCGTGTCGGTCCCCATGCACCCGCGAAGCGGGTGTTGGACAACCCAGTGATATTGGACACCTCAATAAAACCACGCTTTCCAACACGCGTATCTTCCATTCAACACGCGTTATCTCATCAACATGGTTGCTTCCATCTATCGTGAAGAAGAGGAGCTCATCAGTGAGGCCGTGCAGTGGTACTGCGACGCGTCAAATCCAGGTCCTGTCAAGCAGGTAGCCGCCAACTGGGGTGTCGATTACCAACGCTTCAGAAGACGACTTCTCGGTCACAACTCACGCAGCACACGGCCGCGTACGCACACGGTGTTGACAGACGATCAAGAAGCTGTTCTTGCAACCTACTTGAGGAGGTGTGACAAGATAGGCGTATCCGCGCGACTCCGGATGGTCCAGATCAGCGCAAATTCGATCCTCAAGCGATACCATACTGGACCTAGATCACCTCCAATTGTGAGCTCGAAGTGGCCACAACGATGGCTCAATCGACATCTAGAATGGAAGAAGGTGAAGCAACAACCATTGGAAGCAGCAAGAGCAGCGGCGTGGGATATTGGTGACCTTGAATGGTGGTACAGCAAGCTGTGGGAGACCTGTCAAGAGCATGGCATATTGCCTGAGGACATGTGGAATATGGACGAGACTGGCTTCCGCATTGGTGTTGCGAAGAACCAGTATGTTCTTACGCAATATCCGAAGAGGAAGAACTTCCTACTGCCAACAACCGTGAGAGCTGTACGGATGTTGTTGCTGTCTCAGCAGCTGGGCATGTGATTCCAGCCTTCCTCATCATGATAGGGAAGATGCACCTGAATACGTGGTACCAACACCTTGAAGACGACACGGTTGTGGGTGTTAGTGATTCTGGGTACACGAATGACCTTCAATCCGGAGCCAATATTGGCTCGTGCAAGGCAAGACCTAGCTGCTCTTCGATCGAATAAACGAGTCTCAACACCGGAGCCGATTGTCAACGATAAGCAGCTTCCAACAACAGTGAGGACCTTCGGTCGATACACTGCTGCGCTTATAGCTGATCTATTGATAGATGAGTCTATTAAGCAGCGACTAGAGCCACTCTTCCGTGGAGCCCAGATTGCTATCGTTGAGGGCGCCGAAGCAGTAGCTGAATTGAACAACACCACGGTCCGCCAGAACGCTCGCAATGCTCGCAACACTCAGAAGAGACAACACCTTCAGCGTGGAGGTGTCATGAAGGCTATCAACGCAAGAGCTGCTATACAAGAACGTGAAGAGAACACAGTAAAGCAGCTTGAAGCCCAGCTAGCACGTGCAAGAACAGGTGAATTGAGACACCGGATAAGCAAGATTATGAGCTATATCAAGGGGACATACAACAGACCTGCTTATCCAGTGGAGAGACGGAAGATTATGCCAATATGGCTTGCCTGTATGGACGATATAGCCAGTAGATAGTTGAATACACCTCATTGATATCGTTGAGGTGTCCAATATCACTGGGTTGTCCAACACCCGCTTCGCGGGTGCATGGGGACCGACACGGCTACCGCTGTGTCGGTCGGTCGAAAGTACGGGATGGCGTAGACGTGCCTGAAGAGGGCAACTAAACGCTGGTAGGCGCGAACGTGTAATCAATGAACTTGCAAGCTGAGCCGGAGGCAGTGCCACATACCGTAAGGGGGTAAGACGGACCGCTGGCGGGCTTGTTCCACGTGCGAAGTCCATGACATGGCGTGGCTGTCCTTAGCGTCTGCCGGATCGTTTGATCGTTTGTGGCGGTCAAGTCAAGATATCGAACGGTGCGTAAAATGTGAGAGAGAGTTGCGCTGCTGTGCGACCATCCGATACCTTCAGGTTGGGTAACTTGTAAGGGCTCCGCACGCTTCGACGAGATTGACGATAATACCCAACAACAAGCCTGTTCATGTCGACATCAATAGAACGACAGGACTTCGGCAGAACATGGCTTCACTCTCGCAAATTTCGTTTGGCCGGCGTGATGAAAAGCTACGGCTTTCTCCTTGTAAGCTTTGGGATACTGTACTCCGATGCTTCTGCAGGCTAACAAGCTGCATTGATTAAAAAGTCATGGACCCGCTCGCGTGCTAATGTGGTTGTCACTCGGCCAATCGTGGGCCTCGCGATATTAGGTTGCGACCGGCCTGAGACAGTTCCACTCCCACGTGCTGACGGCGGGATGTGCTGCGTGCAAGGGGTTCCGTCGGGCTTCTCGAAGGACGACCGCGAGAGTTCTGTTGGTGCGCGGGCAACAGCAGAGATCTAGCGATGATCGCGGTGTGCGTTGCTTTTTCGCGTCGCTCCGCCTCGGCAGCATGCCATGGTGCACGGCTCTGTTGCAGTGCAGTACGAGGACGTGATGACAGGGGTGAGCGACAGATGGCGACGACGTGGAGGGGTGTGGCGCGGCCACCGACTGCATCATGTCTGCATGCATAAAGTCGAGCGCCTAAGCTGCAGTCGTCCAATGTGAAGGGCGCACGTCACGGCATAGATAATCCCCATGCAATGAGTGGGCGCTGCAAATTCCATTCCATTTGCTCCAAGCTTGCCATGAGCTGGCATGGGCACGACAGCCAGCCACAAAGGCATGTGACCGAATTTTGACGCAGTCATGGGTCCCTGCGGCCGGTGATGCTGCGGACCCCAGCACCAAGCTCGCGGTCAACCGTCGCGAAACGAGCTTCCCAGCGCCACGAGCACGAGAATGAGATGCCCGCCGGCCGGGCTTCAGCCAAACCATCGCCTCGGGTCATCCCTTCACCCTGCGACAGAGTCCCGCAGCGTTCCAACGCAAGCAGCGTTGCAAGGACCGTCGTAGTAAACGTTAGTAGCATCACTGAGTCGTAAGGCATGACCCATATGGCATATGGATAGCGCCGCACCCGTCCGAAGGGCCAATCTTGCGCATGATTGCGACTTCACGGGGATGCTAACGTCGTGATCTGCACCAAGTACGGCGGACAGCAACGGCGTATCTCATACATTTGATGCCCAACCCCGAGCGAGCCAACGGATGCAGCGCCATGGCTCGAAAGCCTGTCACGAGCCGAAGCGTACGCCGCGCAGCTGCAGAACAAGCGAAGGAGTCACTGGACGTCAGTGACGAGTGCTGCTTCCCATAATAATTGCTGATGACGAGACATCGTCAGATACTTCAGTACAATGCGTTCTTTGCGGAGAGATGCGTGGCCTGAAACGGCATCGATGCATCCACGGCGCATCTCTGTAGTGGTTGCGCAAGATGCACTCCGATGAGCGGTCCGCATCGATGCCAGATGCCAGATGCCAGACGCCAGATGCCGCAGTGGAGGTGTGAGAAGGGTCGTCAGAGCGCATGCCTACTACTGAATCGCAAACCTACCTCCTCACCACCTATGTCAGCAGGCAATCCCTCAGGACCTCAGGAACGCCGCCACGATACGTGCACACGGCGTCGTGTTCATCCTTCTTATCATGTCCTGTCCGCATGCAGTATGCACCGACGTACAAGCTGCAGCGGCTGCCGGGACAGCGGGAGGTCGTGCAGGTTGCAGGTGGCAGCACCACAAGTACTATAGGCTAGTGACAACCAACGTCACGACGTGACTTTTATGATTACATGTACTGTTGGCTGTTGGCTGTTGGCTGCTGGCTGCGGTGATGCTTGCATGCGGACCGGCTAGCTTGCGAGGCAAAAGTCACTTGTGGCTCGAGCTGCGTTCTTCCGCGATGCTGGGTACGCCGGTGCTAGACAAGCTAGCGCTCTGCACTACTGCCGCCACACTCGCGGCAAATGTGTCGTGCTTGTGAAGGGCTGCCGTACCTGGAACAGCGCGCCAGAGCCGTGGATTCGGCCACCATCGGTGCGAGGCTGCATGTCGTCTTGGGCTGCTTGTGCCACCCACGCCATGCCCACATGTATGTACGTAGCGGCAGTCGCTGTTGCTGTACCAACAGACGACCCCGTACGACCAAGCCTGTGCAGCGACTCCGAGTGCAGCCCGCCTCCCGGCAGACACGCAGGCGCAGGATCGTGGGCGGTGCGCGAACGCAGTGTGCAGTGTGCAGGATTGCAGGCCTGTTCATCAAAAGAGAGCCCGCGCTAGTGTCGCATCAAGTCAAACAGGCTTGCAACTCTGTGTCTAGCGAGCATCCCGGTTGCCGCGGAAGGCAAGCTCACATTTCCTTCTGGGCCACGCTGCTGGTGCTGGCACCATCAACGGCACCTGTGCAGCCCAGCCCAGCGACCGCTGCCCACCCCGGCCTGCTGAGCTCGGTGCCTTTCGAGTCGGTCTGGAGGCCCTGCTGTCCTGTCTGCGCGCGATGATGCATCGCAGGGCACCAGGGCACACTAGCAGCTGGACTCGACTGCGCTGCCAGAAATGTCGCTGCTGCCACAAGCGGCGGCCAGGAGGTCTGTTCGCTCTCTGTTGTCATCACACCGCCCGCTTCTATATCACTGGTCATGTCCCTGGGCGCGGGCAGACCACTCTCGCCTGTCAAACCCATTCCTTTGACCTAATAGGCTCCGGACCATCTGACAGCTCGTATTGTATCAGCTCACTCGTCGCAGCAACAAGCCAACAACTCAGCGTCGTTCGTCGACACCTTCATCCATCCAGCCCGCCGTGTGCTCTCTCCTCTGCTGGCTGTACGTGGCTTTCCGCTATGAGCATCCTCGCGCGTGCTCAGCTCTAGTCAAGGCAGCGAGATCCTCCAATACCGGCCCATCCGCCTCACACACACACACACACACACACTACAGTCTATTGCTCACTCGGGGCGTCTCGACGTCCCACGTCATCAGCCAACGTGGCTGCCACCGACATCCATCGTTACAACCACAGTCACTATCGGGAGCCTGTTGAGTACGACGGTCTAGCGAAGCTCGATCAGTACCGCAGCCCGAAACCCAGGTTCGACAGTCATATCTGGTCTGGCCGACGAGGCAGCCCGGAACCTCCAACGGCAGAGCAGCAACGTCCATGGTCCTCACAACGGGACCAGGCTGGAAACTCAGGAAAAGGGTTCATGTCAGATCGGCCTCATGACCACGCCCCTCGGGATAGTTTGATTACAAGTAGCAACGAAGCGATCCCACCTCGATATCAGAGCTCACCTGCACCGCTCGATCAGTATGCAAGACCCCCACCCGCACATTCGACCAGTGCACCATCGCCGACTTTGTATCGGCAACCGTCAGGAAATGGCCGTGCAATGGAACTGCCGCCGTTACCACAGGCGCTCAGTGCTCAAGGTGGGAGATTTCCTCCGGCCTCGAGGTTGGCGGGATTGTCCTCCATGCTGAACCCAGCTGAACCCGAAGAGAGTTCCCAAGCACGGAGACGAAAAGCCTCGCACTTGGACTCGCCCAGCTCTTCATCTGCCAGGCTTCCTCCACTGGCGACTAGCGACCCTTCGTTCCACCCTTCAAGAGCAACGCCTACTCCGACGTCTATGAATCTGCCCGGTTCTTATGGCGAGAGGCCTCCACGCAGGATTTTGACTCCAAGGTCGCCTTCACTGCAGCGTGCTGCAAGCCTCAACCAGCTCAATGCACCAACTTCAGCGACGTACAGTGCACAGCAAGCGCCTTGCGCAGTTTCTCCACGGAGCAGAGCCTACGCTATCGAACCAGGAACATCTGGCGTGCCGCCTCTACCTACGCCACCAGCAGGAGCAAGAACAAGTTATGCTTCTTCCGCCCCAACACCACCAGTGCCAGCCTCGCGACGGACTAGTATTGGCGGGGCTCGTGGTCAAAGACTTGTGTCTGAAAGCACTAGCCCAATCTCATCCTACTCGGGCCACAGTCAGCAAGGTCCGGGCTCTCCCAATGCGCTTTCATCCTCGACCTCAATGCCAACATTGTCCGCCGCCTACTCTGCTAACCACGAATCATCGAGCTCAGGTGGACACGAGCGACAACGACCATTTGGAGTGCCTATCTCGTCTTCTGGGGGGCAGAATGTATACCAAATGATGACTCTGGAGACTACATCAGGCACAGTGCAACTTCCAGTCGATGTACAGGCGGCTTCGCGAGTCGCCGACGAAAAGAGAAGGCGCAATGCTGGTGCCAGTGCTCGATTCAGGCAGCGGCGCAAAGAGAAGGAGAAGGAGGCTTCGACAATGATCTCGAGGCTGGAGCAGCAGATGAAGGAGATGGCCGAGGATGCAGATTTTTACAAGCGTGAGAGAGATTATCTGGCGGGTGTTGTTCTGCAGTCACCTGGTGGAGACCGCCACTTCCCACGACCTCCGTCCCCACGCCATCGAAGAAGCTCGTCGTTGGCTGGCTACAGCGCATCAGGAAGCACAGGATACGCGGCCGCTCATGAGCAAGGAGGTAGGAGCCCAGATGATGGTCGGAATGTCCGCCGCAGGACGTCGACTGTCTCACTGCCTCCTCCACAAGCGCAGAATCCGGCACCTAGGCAGCCTTATCAGCAAGGCTACCCGCCGCAGAACTACGCTCAGCCTCTGGCTCCGCAATCTCAGCCACCCGCTATGCATCAACCTAGCACTCTACTACCAGCGCCTAGTAATCGCAACACCCTACCTCCTCCACCACCTCCTCCGGGGCCGCTCATTCAGCTGGCGCCACAGACTGGACCATGGAATCCTTATGATCAACGAAGACCAGGGCCTCCAGCGCCGCCTGGACCGCCTGGACAGCATCGCGAGAGTCGATGAGAGTTCCGCAGCTGCAAGGCTTGTTGAAAACATTGGGGGACTGTAATAGCACTGAGCATGACAATCACTATGCTCATTAAGGAAGATGGAAGCAAGGCGGAATCCGCACCACAGTCTCGCACCGCGAGACGGAAGCTGCACAAATCTGTACATGTTGGATTTTCACACTACTGATGATACCCTTTCCAGCGAGTTGGAGAGCAAGGCGCAAGAAAGACTGGAGCTGTTGTATTGATCATTTTCTACGCGCTGAGATACCCCCCCAACATCTGGCATTTGTTTCCTACACCGGCGGGGCGTTTTTGTGATTTTTTGCCATAGTAGGATGCAGGATCTCACGATCACGAATGTATACTTCGATATTCCAATATTGTGGCCAATAGTTCCCTGCATTGGGTCAGACACTTCTATCACGTTAGGCACGCAGGTTCATCAAGAGGCCGGTCTCTCCTTAGCGTGCAGCGACTCTTACAGCAACTCAACTTTCTGCCTGAATTGCCAATTAGGCTCTTCTAATCCACGAAATCCTTTCGGCTACATTTTCCTATATGCACAATGCGCAGATACCTACCGTGCTCGCCCACAGAGTTTCAGGTTCAGGCTTTCAGCACCGTCGTTGGGCCCAGCCTGAGCTCTCACCGTTTTGCTCGTCCCTGGCCTGAGTCCGCCGTTTCGATGTTGAGCAGGAGGACTACAGCTTCGCACGCTTCGCTTCGGCGCGCGCGCCCTGACTTTCTGTCGGTGGTGTATCGATCTTCCAGCGAGTATTGCAGTCTGCTGGTGAGAGTTCTGCAAGTGATCCACATGCCGTACATGCCGTGTACGTAGCGCGGTTGACCAACGCTAAAGGTTATCCGCTATAACGTAGCTTGTACGCCGGCGCTAAAGTAGATCCGGCGCCGCTATTAAATTGCATTAATTATTTGCTAAGAAAAGCCGTTAGAGCCCTTACCGAGAGCCGTTAGCGCCGCGCTAGCGTACTAGCGCGCGGCTTCTATATTAATTTTTTAGATATTAAATTAGTAGCTAAAACCTATACTAACCTTTATACGTATCCTATACCCTATACTATATCCTTATCTCTATTTCTATTCCTATCTACCTACTAACCTAGAGGCTTAGTATTATTACTATAGCTCTATATCTTCTAATAGCCTCTCTTTACGCGTACGCCTATCTCTATATTAATCTCTATACGAATCCTCTAACTACGCGAATATATATACTAATACCTATACGACTATACCTAAGTAACTCGACTTTAGTAAGAACGTCGTAGTCGAGGTAAGTTCTAGCCCTAAGCCGTATATATACGCCTACGTCTACGTCTATACTTATACCTATATAGACTAACGTACTTTACTACCGAGCGGGCTATACTACCGAGCGGGCTATACTACCGAGCGGGCTACTTTTACTAAGAACTATACTACTTCTACTTAAATTACGACGGTATCTTAATACGACGATATCCTATAGAATCGTTACTAGAAGGATAATTCCCCTTTAGATTCTTCGCTATCTAGTAAGTCTACTTAATAGGTACGTACATTATACCCCGACTCGCTATATCGCTTATAGCGTCGTAGCCTTAGTACTAGCCGAACACTATCTAGCGACTCTCTACTTACTTCCTACCTCCTAGTATCCTCTAGAGGTATTAATTACGACGCCTTATTAAAGGTTAGAGACCCTCTAGACTAAATGTACCTACGCTTTCGTACTTTCCGCTATATAAGGGCCTCGTTAGACTTACGTAGCTTACTAATCTTGCTTCGTATAAGAGCTATCTAATACGCTATCTCTCTACTCCCTCTCTATTACCCTATTAAACGATCTACCTCTTTCTACTACGCCTTTCTAAACCCGTAACGACGCTCTAAGATATAATAACACCTATTATAAACCCTCTCTCGTCGAAGTTATAGGTGTCCTAGTTATTACGGTTTACTACTACCGTAACGTCGCGCCGCGGCTCTTCCCCGCGGGGAACCCGTACCCCCGCGTACTAGCGCCTTAGCGCTTCCTTATATATCTTACGCGCTTCGCGCTTCTCTTTCGTAGCCTTACTAAACAACGCTTATTTTACGGCAACCCTATACTATCGTCTTATAGATTACTACCCGTAATAGTTTATTCGGTCCTATAAGTGGCCTATCTAGTTAGGCTAGTAGTTATAATCAAATCTTACTAGTAAAGTACGCGTTAAGGTAGGTCAAATTTACTATAGTTACTAACCGTCGAGTCGCGCGTATAGGCGTATTAACAATAACTATAGTCGCGTAAACAAGCGTATTAGTTAAGTTAATAGATTACCTCTCTCCTTTACGTAAAACGCGCGCCTCCCTTCTCTTATAGGGCCCTTATATACCTACTAAGAGAGCAGTCTTATCTACTACGTAATAGTATAATATAGCTATACCCGGTAGTACTACTAACGGGGTACTCTTACTTAAGTAACCTCTTTATCTAGATCTTAGTAAGTATAAGCGTTAGTCGCTCGTACGCGCTAAGCTTTTCCTAACCGTATCTACTAAAACGTAGACACTCGATAACCTAGGTATCGATACCGCCCTAGGTACCTTCCCTTCCGACGACGACTCGAACGTATTCGCCGCCAAATAATAAGAGATCGAGAAGGACCTACTACCTAAAGAAGAGTAATTTGTCTTAACCTCCGACCCTATTAACTTTGTACAATTCCTCGACGAAGAATAGATCTTAGAAGAAGGAGGAATTAAGGTGTATAAGATTATAGAGTTAAGAGATAATATATCTATATAAGATAGTAAAACTAATAATATACGCTAACCTAAGGAGTAGGTAATTGCCTTAGAGTATACTACTATTAAGAGCCTAGCCGAGTTCGCGACTCGTACTATAGTATACCCGGAGATTATATTTCACCTCGTTCGCTAGATATAGTCAGACTTTATTATACTTTTTGACTAGGTCGAGTCTCTAAAGAAGGCTAATAAGGTTATATAGCGTAAGTACGCCGATATAAAGAAGGAACGTAATATCGTATCCGAGAGTCTTAGTTAACTCGAAAAGGATAAGGATGTTAAGGGCCTCTTTATATTCTACTTTAACAAATACTAGAAGTATTAGAGTTAGATATAAGACCTTAAGGAAGCTAATTAGCGCCTCTAATAGGATAACGATACGCTCTTTAGATAGGTCGAGGAGTCGTAGGTAGGTATATTACCTACGGACATTAAAGCCCTATCTAAGCGTAATTAGGCTTTAAATAAGGAGGTAGTAGAGCTAAAGGCTTAGCTAGTAGCTAAGGATACGAACGGTACTAGCGATACTAGCGGTACTAACGATAATAATAATAATGACTATAGTCGTTAGGTCCGCGTCTACTCCCCTCGTCGTAACGGTGTTTTACGATTACCTACGCCTCCTACTTAGTAGGACCGTATAGGTAGAGGTACCCGACGAGGAGGTAGTAGAGGTAGTAGCGATAACGACGGAGACAACTCTAATAACGATAAGGGTAGAGATAATAGTCGACTACGCCGTTACCTACGCCGTAACTCCTTACGACGAGAACGCTAGGGTATACCTAGTAGTACTTCTAGGGTAACTAGTAATACCGCCGTTAGCTAGTTCACTACTATCGAACCCTCCGTTAATATTATATATACTAATAAGTTAGTTAAGGACCTAGAAAGTAAGTTCGATAATAAGAATATTAACTTTGACCGTTAGCTCGATTAGCTAGAGATTAAGCTGTCCGTAATATAGTTCTAGACTATCGAGGACGGACTACGCTATATCCTTAACTACCTCGACGGGTACCCGTACTAGCTATATAATCCGCGAGTACCCTCTAAGCGTACTAAGCGCAATTACGTTAACCCCTTTAAGTCTATCGATAGGATGATCTAATTCCTTATCGATCGGTATAGTAAGAAGGACGTCGTAGGTAAGGCCTTCTAGAAGCTCTAGGTCTTATAGTAGGGTAAGAACGAGTCATTTTCTATCTTTATCGCTAAGTACGACAAATAGCGTAACTTATACGACCTATTAGCTAAGACTAATCACCGCCTACTCGAGGGTAAGCTTAACTATAAATATATAGAGGCACTGCCTATAGAGACTAAGGACCGCGAAGACTTAGTCGACCTATACTATAAGCTCGAAGCTAAGTTCGAGCGCCTAAAGTCAAAGACCCTAGCTATACTACGACTACCTCGTAGTACTAGCGGTAGTAATAGCGGTAGTAACGGTACTATACCTACCGCGCCCGGCGTAGCCTAAGGTTTAGGCCTTAAGCTATACGCTTAGATACTACGCGAATTTAAGAAACTTAAGAAGCTCGAGCCTAAGGAGAAGGCTAGTATTATCGTAGTAGGCGGTTATGTCCGCTACCGCCGTATAGACTATAACTTATACTCGCTAGACTACCCTATTAAGTAGTATAAGCGCCCTCCGCCGCGCGCGAATACTAGCTCTATAATATAGACACCGGCTAACCCTTAGTAATAGGGAAATAGCTAGACTAACGCTTAAGTACGATAACCGTTAGTCCTACTTACGAATATAATACTAAGAAGGAAATATAGCGAGATACGGTAATATAAGAACTAGAGTACGCTTTATATATATTAGTAAGCTCTCTAACACCGCCTATTATATAAGGGGTACTAAGGCCGAGAGTGTCCCCTTACCTTATAATACTTAGTAGTATAGATAGTAATTAAGCTCTTACCTTCCTTAATTATAGAGCTACCTTTTAGTATATAAATTCTATATACGCTCGTATATATAATCTTCCTCGACTCTAGGAAGAACCTCTTTAATTAGGACTAGCTAATAGCGGCTCCGCTAACGAGCTTATTACCGAGTCTACGTACTTTCCTTTTAATATCGGCGGCTACGTCGAGATCCTTAGCTACTATTTAGTAGAATCACTAGAGTATAATATCGTGCTCGGCTCTAGTTAGTTCGTAGACTACGAACTAGAGATATAATAGGAGAAGGGTATTATAATAATGAATTATTTAAAATGCCGTACCTATAAGGTAAACTAGAGGTCTAATAAGTACCTAATAGTATAGTCTATTAACTATCTAGCTACGCTAGTACTATTAGGTAGTTATTAACTACCGATAGTAGAAGATAATACCGACGAAGTTACCGCTCCTACGCTATCGTTACCTAAGTATATACCCTAACTATAGTTCTATACGACGTTCGAGGACGAAGAGGATAACTTCCGTATATATACTTAATAACCGTTACCGGTAGACGGCGTTAAGATGTTAAAGTGACTGTACTAATATACGAAATAAAAGTAACGAGTTATTAAACTAGAACTAGAGATCGATATCGTAAACATCTCCGCGGCCTACGTATTATAGTACCGGTATATATTTAGTTAACCCCGCGGGTACGTACCTAGACCTCGCGCCCGCTAACTAATCCGACTAGCGGCTTAGCGCCCGTATATAACTCTCGCGCCCTCCGCGCCTCCCTTAGATAGAGTATCTATTCGACTTATATCTTACCCGACTACGTACTTATACCTACTTATAACACTTCGAATAGATCGTTACTAACGTATAGAGAGATACGAGAAGCTATATTTAGGAGATTATAGAGAAACCGCGATAGTATACGAGGAAGTACTAAGATTAGGTATCGTACTCGCTAAGTCGTACCTTAAAGTAGATTATAGCTAATATAGTAATAATAGCGAGACAGACCGGTACCGGCGTACTAGGCGTAAGTATAGAGAATACCGATAGACGCGTTTATTGCGCGTCCCTTAATAGATTATCCTTCTTTACCCTACTATCCAATCTACCCGATAACGATAGCGCGAACCCGGTAATATAGACTTAAGGACGTAAGGAGGATATCGTAAACAGGCTCCTCGATAAGAATAACTAGTACTATAAGTAGTATAAGAAGGTGTTCGACTAACTTAAGGCGATTAAGGAAGAGGAGGTCGAGATAGAGCTGAACTTAGCTAACCTATATAGGGCGTAGTTTATCGAGGATAAGACAGAAGATAAGGGTACTAAGGCACTAAGGAAGAGGAGGGTTACTATCGATAACTTCTAGGAAGCCTTCGACTCGTTAAACGGGTTAAATATAGATAAGTTCAAGAAGACGGTCAATAACTATCCCTAGTAGATCTATAAGATCCTCTATAATATCGAGTCCGATTACCGACGTACGTATAAACTTAATACTACGCTCGATATAGCTAAACGTATTAACCTCCGTAAGGCGTAAGATACTAAGGACTAAATAGACCGACTCGAGGATATAATCGATACGGAATAGGCGACTAGACAGTCCCTAGAAGAGAAGGTTACACGACTAAAGGAGGAGCTCGCTAAGCGCGATAATACTATTATTATCGACCTAGACGAGCTTACGAGGGCTAAAGATATAAAGAAGGTATATCGTACGTAGTATAATATAGCGGAGAGTAAGCTAGTAGAGACCGAGACTAAGCTCGTAGTAGCCGAGAAGCGTATTACTAAGCTTAAGAAGTAAGAGATAGACCGTAGCCGGTCTAAGGAAAAGTAAGACCTACTACCTTAGCGAACCGAGTCTAAAGAGTCACTAGAGCGTCGACAAAATAGAGGCAAACCTAATAAGAAGAAGTCGGACCCGGATTTATTAGACTTATTAGACGACGAGGACGACGGTAATAAGGGCCGTAAGAACAGTCGTAAGGGTAGGAAGAATCGCCCGAGTACCGACTTAGATAGCAACCCTATCTCTATATATACGACTTATAACGCTAATATAACTACAAGCATATAGTCCTCTAACGAGCTAAAGGCCCCTACTAAGTTCGACCTAAAGAGCGACGATATTAAGTTCTAAGAGTAGTAGCGTACTACCGAAGCTAAGCTCTAAGCCTCGAAGTACCGTACTATAAAGGACTCCCTTTAGAACGTCTAGAGCTAGTTAAAGAACGGTATATAGACCTATATTAACTTAAAGATCCCTAGTCTTACTAAGTCTACGGAAGGTACGACTACTTAGTACGCTTCTATAGATAAGATAATAGAAGATCTAGCCCGGCGCTACGGTACCCGTAATACCTATACTAATACTATAACTAAGCTTAATAATCTATAGTAGGGTGACAAGGAGAAGTTTAGTAACTTCTACCTATCCTTCCGTAAGAACGCCGATATCGTTAACCTTAATAACGGCGCGAAGGAAAAGAAACTCGAGAAGGACTTCCTACTCCGTAAGTTGAACTCGCGCTACGACAACCGTATTATAAACGAGGACATAGTCAATATGACCCTTAAGTAAGTCGTGTCTACGCTATATAACTACGAGGACAAGTTTAAGGCGTTCGACCTTAAGTACGGTAAGACCGGTAATAGATAGATAGATATTTCATTAAGCTATTATAGTGCGCTTTGGCCTATATAGCTATACTATCTTGTTTTTGTATATATAGAGGGGAAACCGTGTTAGTAAAAACCCCTCCTCCTTCCCGCCTATCTTTTCCTCCTCGTTATCGTCTTAAATTTCCCTTATTAGGGGTACGCTAGTGTTATAGGCCTACCCTAATGACTACCCTATCTACAACCCCCCTCGCTTCCGCCTCTTATCTATCTACTCCTCCGTCTCGCTCGCGAGGCTAAACTACTAGAGGTATCCCTACTATAGTATCTACCGAGAGATTCGGCGAATGTTACCTTTGTCCCTAATAATTGACTTATAGTCTCTCCTTCCCGCTTAGTGCCTCTAATTTCCCCTACCTCTCGCCTACTACCGGCATCTTAGTAGCATATGTTCTAGGTTTTACGATAGGTAGCTACACTAGTAGGCTAGGCTATAGATGTCTAGTACGCGTCTCCTAAATAGGTAGGCCCTTAATCTAATATGTTCGGACCTAATTTGGATCGCTATGCTTGCTTCGGCCCTTGTTAGGTCCCTATATAGCTAGTAATTATGTCTCTAGAAAGCTCGGAGCGCTATCGGGCCTATTGTCTTAGGGGGCTTCCTTTTCTAGTCCTGCTCCTATAGGTAGCTCGCTATCTATTCCGCTAGGCTTTAGGTCTTAGCCTTGCTCCCGCCGGCCTAGCGAGTCCTACGCTCCTCCTCCTTTCGTACTAGCCATTCGGTGCTTATCTGTACGGCTATAAAGGTAGTAAGGTCATCCTCTTTTTGGCTTGTCCTATGTCCTACCCCTCTCCGGTAGCGGCTTTCTATCTTATTCTTTGCCTCCTAGATCGTAGTTTGTGCTAGGTAACCTATCGTCTTTACCGCGTATTAAATTCTTATTCCCCGGATATACTAGCCGATTAGTAGTATTCCTGTCTCTATTTCTACCGTGCTTATTAACGTTGTCTTATATACGCCTAGTACCCTACGTAGGTTACCTACCTATATCCTGTTTAGGGGTTACTCTATCCGTTTCGGGATCGGCTTACCTACGCCTCCTGTTCCCTAAATCTGTGCCCCGTATAATATAGCTAGTCTAACGATCGCCTTATACATTACTCTTGCCTTGTCGAATGTTACTCCCTATATAGATACCGTAAGCCTCTTTATCGAGGCTTTATTAACTTGCGCTCGACTCTAGGCTTTCTTAATCTATACATTCTAGCTTAGCTTCGGGTCGAGCTAGATCCCTAGTACTCGTAGCTCCGCTAATAGCTTAGTCTCGTAGCCTTAGATTCTTACCGCCGCCGCCTATATATTATAGTATATTCTCGCTTTACTAAAGTATATAAGTTAGTACTTTTTAGGGGCGAACCGGGCACTATACTTCTTTACCCACTCCTCGTATTTCTTATGCCTATCTTTAAGGAGGCGACAGTTCTCTTCTATCGAGTCTGACTAGGCTAGGATGTTTATATCGTCTACGAACCCCGATACTAAGGTTTACGGAGAGGTGAGTAGGGGGATCAGGTCCGACATAAATATTAGAAATAGGATAGGGGAGAGAGTAGATCCCTAAGGTATTCTAGTCTCTACCTTTACCGGGTCGGACGTATACCTTCCTAGGACTAGGTATGTCGTCCGTTCCTAGAGAAAGGAGTAGACGAACGACGTTACCTACTAGGGGATGCCTTTCTGCTATAGGATATGTATTAGCCTTTAGTATAAGACGTTATCGAAGGCCCCTACGATGTCGAGGGATAGTAAGGACGCCGCTCGGTTCCTACCGTAGTACTAGAGGGTCTGAATTTGCTCCGTAATTAGCTCTATTACTATTAGTGTCGATCGCTAGCTTCTTCCCCCTATCTATATTACTAGGAGTACGTAGTTGTCTTCGGCTAGCTATATAAGTCTCTAGTAAGGAAGGAATCGTATTTAGTAAGCTAGCTACGAGATAAGGTAACAAGTCTTAACCGCGCTTTCCTACTTATCTAGTACTACCGTATAGCCTCGTTTCGAGAGGTTAGCCCGGAGCAAAAGCTTCCCTCTACGCCCTCCCTCCCTATTTACTCCTTAAGCTAATATCTACCTCTATAGGCCTAAGCCCTTTAGTGCTCTCTATTAACCGATATACGCATCCGTCCTCTCGGGCTATATAGATAGTGTTAGCCGTCGCTACTAGTATATACTACGCCCTAGGTTTTGACGCCCTTCGCGTTACCGTAGCCTATCTCTAGAAAGCGGCCGTCTATACCTCGTAGGTTTGCTCGGGGTACACACTACGCCGGGTAGCGTACTCCTTACGTTTCTACCTACTAACTAATATAAAGTTCCTTATTACCCTACCCTCGATCCTCCCCGATTATAGAACTAATCTACTTGTATTATACGTCTTTTCCCCGTCCTAATAGCCGTCTTTTCCTTGCTTAGGCTATCGTCTTTTCCTCGTCGCAATCTACTATGTTAGACTAAGTACGTTATGTAGCGGGATAGGTAGTGCCTTAGGTAAAACCCTCGTTCCTATACCGGGTATTTAATAGGCCCTTATAGGCTTCGTCGCGTGTCTACCTACCTACCGTATTGCCCGCTAGTAAACACTAGATTGTTTTGTAGTCCGCTCGACGCCGTTATATAGTCCGCTTAGTTATTGTTCTATAGTCCGCTCGTCTAATATTCGTCGCTTAGCCTACTCGGTTTACGGTCTCCGGAGGTAAAAATTCTATACTTATACTAGAGGTGTCCTATCGAGCGTATAGGCTACGGTTCCGCGCCCTTCTTATACGTAGAAAGAAGAGGGACTCGCTCCCGACACGAGTATACGCTCGTCGGATAGTTTATATACCCGTTTTGCTAGTAGTCCTCTATTCGCCGCGGCTTCGCCTACGTTACGCGCCCGCCGCGCCTACGACGCTCTAGCGTAAGAATACTTAGCTCTCTCGTAGCTAGACGAGAGGTTCGTAGCCGATACTACGTATAGGTAATTCTCGTCGTCGACCTAAGACCGGTAATAGTAATAAGACCTAAGGTAATAAGAAGACTACTAAGGGTACCGACGATAAGAAGGATACGGCTTCGAGTAGTAGCGGTAATAATACTAACCCGAACGCTAAGACTAAGTAGGCTGATCGAACTTAGGCATTTTAGTATATCTAACCTTTAGATACTACTCGCGCCTACGAATATAGATAGATAGATAGATAGATTTGTCATTCCCCTATTCTAGGACCCTATCCGGCCTATATAGGTATATATCTATTGTTATATACAAAGGGAAACCCGAATAGGTGAAAACCCTTCCCGCCCCCGACTACTCCTTATCTAGATTAGCTTTCCCTCTAAACGTACGTAGTCTATGTCACTACCCCGTTAGCCCCCGCTCCTAGCCGGTCTCGTCGCGCTACGTCGTGTCCTCTCTTCCTACACTGCTCCTACTAGGCGGTACTATTCTAGCCAGCCCTTCTCTAGTATCCAGTTCGTAATACGCCGTAGGTCTTTAGCGTTATTAAGAAGTGCCCTAATCGTCCGGTTCCTCGCCTTTACTATCCACTCCCCCCTTCCTAGCGACTACCTCGGATAGACGAGGAGTGCGTACCGTACGTTCTAGGAGCGATAGCCGTAGGGGCAGCTAGTATTCGTGTATCCTAGGACCTTCCTCTATAATAGGTACCCCTAGAGGCCGATGTGTTCGCTTCGTAGTTGGGTTACTATACTACTCTATGCCCTCGTAAGGCGGTAGTAGATAAGCTTCGGGGGGTGCTTGACCGCGGATTTTGTAGCTAACTATTCCTTAGGTTGTCCCGCTAGCTAAGGGCGTCCACTATGCCCTACAACCTAGTTGTTCCACCTCTCTTTCTATAGTTGCTCTATAAACGATTTCTTACCTTCCTATTATATTACTAGCTATTCGTCCCTTGCCCGGTAGTTCGGCTCGTTTCCGGGTCGAATGCCCTTATACGCTAGTACTAATTCGCGGGCCCTTACGACTGTACTAGCGATGACCTTCTATACTAGGTACTGTGCCGACTTGCCTAAGTAGGAGGTCCGTAGTACCTAGATGTATAGGTCGATCGGCGGTATAGCGGTCTCGTACTTAAGCATCCTCGTTAGTATCGACTTATATACCCCGGTGACCTTCCTTAGGCATTAGTTTTGGATCTTCGCTAGCGGCGCGACGAGTCCCTTCGATAGGTAGGCCCTCTCGCCTAAGGACTACACTTGGCTACTATAGGTAAGGACTGGCCGTATAATAGCCGTATATAGAAGTCGTGACTACCGGAAGTCCGCCCCCTATATAGACGTAGTGAGCCTCTAGCATGATGCTATATTCTGTTTAGCTTTCCGTAATATTGCCTATACGTACTTCCTCTACCGTAGCGCCGGGTCTACCTATAGTCCGAGGATCCTAAGCTAATTTACCGGGTTAGTCGTATGCCCCTATATCTAGATAGAAGCTTATATATTATAGAACCGTAGCCGGCGCGTAAAGTGTATTAGATTGTACTTTTCTAGGGCAAACCGAGCCCCGTGCCTCCTAGCCTAGTCCTCGTAGATCTTGTGCTTCTCTTTTAGTAGCCTATAGTTCTCCTTAGTCGAGGAAGACTACGCTAGGATGTTTGTGTCGTCTACGAAGCCGCTCGTAGCGGTGTTCTAGGATTCTAGGGCTGGGAGTAGCGTCGCTATAAAGAAGAGGAACAGAATAGGTACTAGCGTTAAGCCTTACGGGATTCTAGTATAGACTACTTAAAATGGGCTTCTATACTAGCCGACTAGGATCGACGTACTACGGTTTTAGAGGTAGGACCGTACGAAGTTAACAAGCCACTTAGGGAGTCCTTTCGACCTTAGGATATAGAGAAGCCGCGGGTATAACACGTAGTCGAAGGCTCCCGATATGTCTAGGCTAAGTAAGGAAGCCACCTTGTCCCTATTCTTATACTAGATAGCCTTTACCTAAGAGGTGATAAGTTCTATCGCGGATAGCGTCGATCGCTATAGGCGCGTACCTATCTAGGTGTCCGGGAGTAGGGAGTGTTCCTCTACCGCCTCGGAGAGTCTCGTTATAACTAGCTTCTTAAGCGCCTTCCTAAGAGTATTAAGGAGCGCAATTAGGCGGTACGACTTCACCTACGTATAGTCTTCCTTCTACGGCTTACGTAGGACTACTGTCGTCGATTGTTTAAAAGCTATCGGGTGGTATCCGGTCTATAGGTAGGCGTTAAAGATCGCTATAACTACTAGGGCTAGTTGATCTCTACACTTCTTTAGTAGCTCGTTTAGGATCCTATCCGGCCCCGGGGCTTTCTTCGCCGGCAACTTCCTTAGCACAGCGGTAACTTCTCCCTCGGACACCTCCTATTAGACCGCGATACTAGGGGCTAGGGGAGTAGAGCTGTTTATGTCGCTTAGATCAGCCTCGACTAGGGGTAGGAAGAACTTACTAGCTAGTAGACGCGCCTTGGCCTCGGGGTCGCTAACCGGGCTACTAGGCGATTGTAGCGCTAGGATAGAGAAGGAGGGGCCCTATATAGGGTCCTGTCGGGCCCATTTCGCTAGCTTCTACATCCTCTCTAGCTTACCGGCGATTTCTTCTACTATAGCCCTCTAGCCGACTGCTTTCTCCCTCCGTATTATAGCTTTCTTCTATTAGTATGCCTCCCTATATACGTTCTAGGCCTCCTCGCTATAGCTGCTCGTCTATACCCGGCGGGCTCTCCTTACTTCTCTTACTACCGTAGTACACTCCGGCGTCTAGTATAGTTTAGACTATATCGTTAGTTAGGTAAGCGGAACGTGAAGTGAGGTCGCTTTTCTTATTTCGTCTATTAACCCCTAGACTGCTTCGTCTATCTCGTCTTTACTGTTGTATTACTACTACGCGATCTAGACTAGCCTCTTAGAGTCATCGAGGTACGCCTAGATGTTGGCCTAGTAGGCCTTTCCCTAGTTTAGCTTAGGGGTTCTCGCTAGTATACGTTGTATCTATGTCGTAATAGAGGTCCTGACTAGTATATAGTCTAACGACGCCTCGAGTTCATGTTCGATCCTATAGTAGGTTACCGTGTAGTAGTAGCTATCTAAGATCTAGGAGAGGTCGATCGTGCCTTAGAGTCCCCCTCTCTTCTAGGTGCCTAGGTCCTTCGGGGTATTAAGGGCAATTGCGTTACTCGCTATCAAGTCGAGTACTTCGTCGGCTATAGGGTGCGGCTATATAAGGCTTTCCTAGGAAGGGTGGTGTATGTTAAAGTCTCCTACTACGATGTGGCACCCTTGTCTCTTAAGCGTACTGTCTAGGTATCTATAGACCCCTAGGTCGCGGCTAGACCTCGAGGCTAGCGGTTATATATATAGGTTGTGTATCTAGGTGCTACCTACGTAGAGGGAGGTAATATCGCCCCCGCCTTCTTCGTCTACGTAGTATACTACCTCCCAGTCGGATTCTAGTATGTCCTTGCTGATATAGAAGCACGTACGGGGTCTACCGTCGCCTCGTAGGCATGTCGTATAGCCTAGTAACTTATAGGTCGTTAGTCTCTTATAGTGCGGGTTAATCTATAGCTCCTAGATTACAAGGACGTAGTAGACGCGCGGGTCCGCCTCGTATAGGAAATAGTTCTGGACTATATCCTTGCTATAGTTGACGTTATACTAGATAATATTAAGCGTGTCGAGGCTAGTTATCGGCATCGACAATCATTTCCTCTATATCGTCCTATGTCCTACTGCCCTATACGTCCTAGTCTACGCCTATCGGCTATATACTAAAGGGGAGCCGGGCCTAGTTAGATTCCCTCGCCGTAGCTAGTAGAGCACGTGGCCTCCCGTACGCCCTAGGCTACGTATCCTTTATATCGTTCTCGGCCCTAGGGCGCTTATACCCGACCGCCGCTAGTTAGTTCCGGTATAGGCTAGCCTTACGGTCGCCGTAGAATCTTAGGGCGACGGTTCTGTTTATGATTGCCTTGTTTTTCGCTAGTTTCCGCTATAGGCATTCCGTACTATACGATAGGTAGTGCCCCGGACAGTTCGCGTACCGTCTCGTAGTCGATATACAGTCCCTAGATATATAGTCTCCTATATAGTTCGAGTAGGCCTACTTGTTTGTGCACGTGTAGGTTTAGTGTCTATACTATTAGCATTTGAAGCATTGGAGGACACGAAAGGATAAGGAGTGCTTTTCTACTATCTTGAGGCTATATTACTAGACTAGGCCTTATTCTATCGCTAGATCCGCCGCTTTCGCGTCTTATAGCTATACTATTAGCGCCGAGGCCTTCTTGCCTTCTAGCCATTTCCTATAGAGCCAAGTCGCCTTCTAGATTAGAGAGTTAAGAGTGACCGGGTTGTCCTCTTAGAGAGCGCGTAGGTGACCCTAGTTAGTTAGGTCAAACTCCTTAGGTATATCGTAGACTAGGATCGTGAATTGTCTCGTTAAGACCTTCGCTAATGCCGCAACCTTAGATGCCCACTATAGCTGTGCCTCTAGGTGCCTCCTAGTAGTAGCAGAGCTAGTATAGATCTGTAGAGTGCCGTTAGACTATTAGTTCACTACGACCACCCCTAGTTAGTTAATTCGTTAGGCGAGCTCCTTATTCGATAGCTTCGCAACTTCGGCCTAGTCTTCCTTTGCTGCAATGCGGATCGTAACTACATCGTACGTTAGGCGGGGGCCTAGTATCGATGCCGCGACCGATGCCTAGCTATAGGGGTGTTGATTCCGGGTGGCCTTACTAATCGCCTAGGACGTCGTCCTTATTTCTTATTGCCCTCGGTAATACGACAGTACAAGCGCCGTACGTAGCTAAGTGATCATTACCTATAGAGACCGGTAAGGGAGCTGATCGTTAGTTTCTATACTTTTTGCGTCCTCTATAAGTTGCTGCCAGTTGTCTTAGGGGGGCTTTGCCTATAGGGCCGTAGGCGCCGTTAGTACCGTAGCCTAGGCTACTATTGCCTAGGAGTTGCCTAATGTAGCTAGGCACCTCCGCGGCGTTTAGAGCTGAAGAAATAGGGTGAAGAGAGCTTCAAGCTGTCTAGATTGAATAGGGTAGAACTCCCTTAGTCCTAGGGGCAGTGGCCTGCTTTTTATATCGTTAGAATGGCCTTGATAAGAGCTTTCGAATGTGTCGTGTTTTGGCGTAGAGATCGATGATTCCGTCAATGGTATAAGATGTCTCTCTTTATTATAATACCGCCTACGAATATATCGATTAGAATCGGTACTTAAAATATAAATAAGAAGGTTATCGCCGTATCGATACCGATTAGTACCCCCTTCGAGATGTCGCCCGCCGCCTATTTATACTAGGCTATAACCTTAGTAGTAACCGTCGTAACGGTAGTAATAGTAGTAACGCTAATAATACCGGCGGCGCGGGAAACGCCTAGTCTACTCCGTAAGCGTAATACGTAGTAGACCGTACGAGTTAGAGTTACGAGAACACGAGAAAAAGTATAAATATAAACATAAACCTCCTAAGGAAGGTAAGGTTCTAAGTATATCGGTATACTCCCTACTAGCTATAAACTACTCTATAGATAAATACAATCCGGTAATAGCTTCTTATCTAGTTATACTATATATAGCAAATAGAAAGATCCTACTTAAACCCTTTATAATAATAGTACTAACTCTACGTACTTTAATATCGACTTTACGTATAAGAATAACCTTAATATAATATAGCTACCTAATCCGTTAGGGCTAATATTAGTAGATAGCCGACCCGCTAGTGACCTTATTACTTATAGAACAACGGTATAGATTCAGATCGGTAACTACGTAGAGACTAGGTCTAGCTACTACGTATTACTAGAATACGATATAGTCCTCGGCCGTCTCTAGCACGACGAGTATTAACCTACGTTCTACTATACGTTAGGAACTATAACCCTATTCTTACTATATTGTCGATAGAACTATATACTCGGAACTAAACTAGTATACGTATAGTCTATTAATAATAAGGGTATTATACTAAGAGGCGTTCTTTAGACCGAGATACTAGTACTAGAGAGTTCGCGACCTTAAGCCCTATCTAATTACGCTAAACCCTACGTAGAGGATAAACACGAACCTATAGTAGTATAGAAGACGTATACGACGAAAGTAGTAATACGATATACCGTCGATACCTACGATAAACCGGAACCGTCTTACTACGTCCGCTAGCTACTACCCGCCGATAGGGTTAAAACACTTAAGCGCCTAGCGCGTCGAACGAAGAAAGAACTAAAGGTCGAGACTAAGCCGGAGATCGACATTAAGCCTATTAATCTAGAAGTACTTCGGCGTATAAGCCGGAGGAAGGGCTATAAAGTATATATAATAACGTACTTTACTACCGAGCGGGCTATACTACCGAGCGGGCTACTTCTACTAAGAACTATACTACTTCTACTTTAATTACGACGGTATCTTAATACGACGACATCCTATAGAATCGTTACTAGGAGGACAATTCCTCTTTAGATTCTTCGCTATCTAGTAAGTCTACTTAATAGGTACGTACGTTATACCCCGACTCGCTATATCGCTTATAGCGTCGTAGCCTTAGTACTAGCCGAACACTATCTAGCGACTCTCTACTCACTTCCTACCTCCTAGTATCCTCTAGAGGCCTTAATTACGACGCCTTATTAAAGATTAGAGACCCTCTAGACTAAATATACTTACGCTTTCGTGCTTTTCGCTATATAAGGGCCTCGTTAGACTTATATAGCTTACTAATCTCGCTTTATATAAGAGCTATCTAATACGCTATCTCTCTACTCCCTTTTATAAGCTAATATACCCCTTCCTATAACGAGTTTAGCAATAAACCTGCCCGGGCACGCATTTTGCTCGTTACTAGTGTCGATTAAGAGTCGAATTCTTTTGTAGTTCGTAGTATCTTCGACTCCTAAGGGGTAGAGTCCGGAGCTAGAGGGGTTAGCGTACGTAGCTTAATATTAAGCTTGTCTATTACTACCTATAGATTGAATAGAACCAAACCAGCGCCTCTGAAGCTCGATAGGATGTTCTCCTATCTAAATATAGCGTCATAGGCTGCCCGGAAGGCGCGTAGGAACTCTACTTTGTCGATATAAGTAATGCGCTAGCGTACTAAGCCCGAGAGCTAAGTACCGTATACCTTCTTTAAAGGCAAATAGCAACCTATATCTAATAGCTAGAGTAAGTACGAGGCGTATAATAGTATATATAGGGCCAAGATCTTGTATTCCTTATATAGATTCTAGAATGCCTTCGAGTTATAGCTCTCGTAGCTATCGATAATAAGCAGTCTCTATACCCTAGTCGTACGAGCTATAGTATACTTCTAGAAATGCTCTAGCTACCGTATACCGAACTTATTATTAGTCTAGCCGTTCTCTATTAGCCCGATTGTCTAGTCTAGACCTAAGTTACCGTCTTAGTACTAGGTACTAATATGCTATTTACCTATAAGGATAACGTAGGGTAGGAGCGCTATTCCGTCTATATAGATAGTCTTAATCACTATTACCTATTCTCTATTACCCTATTAAACGACCTTCCTCTTTCTACTACGCCTTTCTAAACCCGTAACGACGCTCTAAGGCGTAAGAATATCTATTATAAACTATATCTCGTCGAAGTTATAGGTGTCCTAGTTAAGGATACTATACTTCTCCTTTATATTACGTATAAGTAAGAACTACCTCTCGATAACGTCTAGATCTTCTATTAGGGCTCGCTAACGATCGTATCTACGTGTTATACGAACCTTTAGCTCATAATGCCGCCTAATGAACCTGTCTATCTAATTGAGACTAGCGGGCTTAAGACCCTTCTCTTATAGTAATAAATCGGCTATTACTCGTATACTAGCCTTTAATAGCGGGAAACCTCTAAGATCTAGCTCGAGTATATACTTAAGTATCACCCTCTCTACTAGCTCTATAAGCTTCTTCGAATTGGGCTCGTAGTCACCCTAAGGAGGTCGTCTATTCAATCGATACCCTAGTATAGTTCGAGACGCGTCGTATACCTTTATAGTAAGTCGATTCGTGATTATCGCGTCGCGTTTCGTAGCCTAGACAGCTAAGGTCAGTTTGGCCTTGTTAAAAGATAATATACGCTATAATAGTAGTTATATAGCTATATCTATAGAAGTAGTACAGTTCTTAGTAAAAGTGGCCCGCTCGGTAGTATAGCCCGCTCGGTAGTAAAGTACGTTATAGATGTTTAACCCGAAAGAAAATCCTAATAAGTAAGTCGCGCGAGACCCGCTATCCGCGTATATACTAAAGGCTTTCGGTATAAGAGCGAAGCCTATACTAGGAGGTAGCGCGGCGATGTTAGTAGATACTAATACTTAAGAAAATATAGATAGATAGGAGGAGCTCCGGGGTAACTATACCTAGCGGCAACTTAACGCCTCTACTATATTAGCTAACGACTATTAACGTTTTATAAACGGTAAGGACAAAGACTAGGATCCTATCCCTTTGTTACTAGTAGAGTTTAGGGAAATGGCTAGGCTATTTAGCCGTAAGGAAGTAGACAAGATCCTACCGCGACGGCCTAGCGTAGACTATAAGATTAAGCTAAAGAATAGTTAGATACCGCTATTTCGAAGACTATACTCCTTCTCTATACGAGAGAACGAGGTGATTAAGAAGTGGATCGACGACTAACTTGAGAAAGGTTTCATTTAGAGAAGCGTATTACTAGTAATAGTACCTATTCTAATAGTCAAAAAGCCGGGTAGAGGGCTACGAGTATACGTAGACTATAGAGCTCTAAACGCGCTTACGACGAAGAGTCGCTACCCGATTCTACTATTTTAAGAGACCTTAGATCGTATTACTAGCGCGTAATAGTTTACTAAACTAGATGTCATCGCTACGTTTAATCGTATCTATAGTATAGTAGGAGACGAGTAGAAAACGGCCTTTACTACTAGATATAGGTAGTTTAAGTACGTAGTTATACCTTTTAGACTATATAATGTACTAGGAACGTTTTAGTTATTTATAAACGATATACTAAGGGAGTTTCTAGATAACTTTGTATTATATTACCTTGATAACGTACTTGTCTTTAGTAAGATAAGAGAAGAGTATATCTAATATGTCCTAAAGGTCCTACAAAAGCTAGATACCGCCGGGCTCTAGTTAGATATTAATAAATACGAGTTCTTTAGATACGAGACTACTTATCTAGGTATTATTATTATAAATAAGGGTATTAAGATAGACCTAGCTAAGATTAAATACGTTAAGAATTGGCCTATACCCGCGAATGTCATCAATATCTTGTCGTTTATAGGGTTTACTAACTTCTACCGTAGGTTTATTAAGGATTTTAGTAAGATCTACTTACCTATAACGAAGCTTACGAGGAAGAATATCCTATAGGACTAGTCTCTAGTATATTAATAGGCGTTCGAGGTATTAAAGCAAGTATTTATCGATACGGATTATTACTTCTAGGAACGAAGGTAGCTTTTTTTATCGATCTCTACGCCAAAACAAGACACATTCGAAAGCTCTTATTAAGGCCATTCCAACGATATATAAAGCAGGCCACTGCCCCTAGGACTAAGGGAGTTCTACCTTATTTAATCTAGATAGCTTGAAGCTCTCTTCACCCTGTTTCTTTAGCTCTAAACGCCGCGGAGGTGCCTAGCTACATTAGGCAACTCCTAGGCAATAGTAGCCTAGGCTATAGTACTAACGGCGCCTACGGCCCTATAGGCGAAGCCCCCCTAAGACAACTAGTAGTAACTTATAGAGGACGTAAAAAGTATAGAAACTAACGATTAGCTCCCTTACCGGTCTCTATAGGTAATGATTACTCAGCTACGTACGGCGCTTATACTGTCGTATTACCGAGGGCAATAAGAAATAAGGACGACGTCCTAGGCGATTAGTAAGGCCACCCGGAATCAACACCCCTATAGCTAGGCATCGGTCGCGGCATCGATACTAGGCCCCCGCCTAACGTACGATATAGTTACGATCCGTATTATAGTAAAGGAAGACTAGGCCGAAGTTACGAAGCTATCGAACAAGGAGCTCGCCTAACGAATTAACTAACTAGGGGTAGTCGTAGTGAACTAATAGTCTAACGGCACTCTATAGATCTATACTAGCTCTACTACTACTAGGAGGCACCTAGAGGTATAGCTATAGTAGGCATCTAAGGTTACGGTATTAGCGAAGGTCTTAACGAAACAATTCACGATCCTAGTCTACGATATACCTAAGGAGTTTGACCTAACTAACTAGGGTTACCTACGCGCTCTCTAAGAGGACAACCCGGTCACTCTTAACTCTCTAATCTAGAAGGCGACTTGGCTCTATAGGAAATGGCTAGAAGGCAAGAAGGCCTCGGCGCTAATAGTATAGCTATAAGACGCGAAAGCGGCGGATCTAGCGATAGAACAAGGCCTAGTCTAGCAATATAGCCTCAAGATAGTAGAAAAGCACTCCTTATCCTTTCGTGTCCTCTAATGCTTTAAATGCTAATAGTATAGACACCAAACCTATACGTGTATAAATAAGTAGGCCTACTCGAACTGTATAGGAGACTATATGTCTAGGGACTATATATCGACTACGAGACGGTACGCGAACTGTCCGGGGTACTACCTATCGTATAGTACGGAATGCCTATAGCGGAAACTAGCGAAAAACAAGGCAATCATAAACAGAACCGTCGCCCTAAGATTCTACGGCGACCGTAAGGCTAGCCTATACCGGAACTAACTAGCGGCGGTCGGGTATAAGCGCCCTAGGGCCGAGAACGATATAAAGGATACGTAACCTAGGGCGTACGGGAGGCTACGTACTCTACTAGCTACGGCGAGGGAATCTAACTAGGCCCGGCTCCCCTTTAGTATATAGCCGATAGGCGTAGACTAGGACGTATAGGATAGTAGGACATAGGACGATATAGAGGAAATGATTATCGATGCCGATAACTAGCCTCGATACGCTTAGTATTATCTAGTATAACGTTAACTATAGCAAGGATATAGTCTAGAACTATTTCCTATACGAGGCGGACCCGCGCGTCTACTACGTCCTTATAATCTAGGAGCTATAGATTAACCTGTACTATAAGAGACTAACAACCTATAAGTTACTAGGCTATACGACATGCCTACGAGGCGACGGTAGACCCCGTACGTACTTCTATATCAGTAAGGACATACTAGAATCCGACTAGGAGGTAGTGTACTACGTAGACGAAGAAGGCGGGGGCGATATTACCTCCCTCTACGTAGGTAGTACCTAGATATACAACCTATATATACAACCGCTAGCCTTAAGGTCTAGCCGTAACCTAGGGGTCTATAGACACCTAGACAGTGCGCTTAAGAGACAAGGGTACCACATCGTAGTAGGAGACTTTAATATACACTACCCTTCCTAGGAAAGCCTTATATAGCCGTACCCTATAGCCGACGAAGTACTCGACTTAATAGCGAGTAACGCAATTGCCCTTAATACCCCGAAGGACCTAGGCACCTAGAAGAGAGGGGGACTCTAAGGCACGATCGACCTCTCCTAGATCTTAGATAGCTACTACTATACGGTAACCTACTATAGGATCGAATATGAACTCGAGGCGTCGTCAGACTATATACTAGTTAGGACCTCTATTACGATATAGATATAACGTATACTAGCGAGAACCCCTAAGCTAAACTAGGGAAAGGCCTACTAGGCTAACATCTAGGCGTACCTCGATAACTCTAAGAGGCTAGTCTAGATCGCGTAGTAGTAATACAATAGTAAAGACGAGATAGACGAAGCAGTCTAGGGGTTAATAGACGAAATAAGAAAAGCGACCTTACTTTACGTTCCGCTTACCTAACTAACGATATAGTCTAAACTATACTAGACGCCGGAGTGTACTACGGTAGTAAGAGAAGCAAGGAGAGCCCGCCGGGTATAGACGAGCAGCTATAGCGATGAGGCCTAGAACATATATAGGGAGGTATACTAATAGAAGAAAGCTATAATACGAAGGGAGAAAGTAGTCGGCTAGAGGGCTATAGTAGAAGAAATCGCCGGTAAGCTAGAGAGGATGTAGAAGCTAGCGAAATAGGCCCGATAGGACCCTATATAGGGCCCCTCCTTCTCTATCCTAGCGCTATAATCGCCTAGTAGCCCGGTTAGCGACCCCGAGGCCAAGGCGCGTCTACTAGCTAGTAAGTTCTTCCCGCCCCTAGTCGAGGCTGATCTAAGCGATATAAACAGCTCTACTCCCCTAGCCCCTAGTATCGCGGTCTAATAGGAGGTGTCCGAGGGAGAAGTTACTACTATACTAAGGAAGTTGCCGGCGAAGAAAGCCCCGGGGCCGGATAGGATCCTAAACGAGCTACTAAAGAAGTGTAGAGATCAACTAGCCCTAGTAGTTATAGCGATCTTTAACGCCTGCCTATAGACCGGATACTACCCGATAGCTTTTAAATAATCGACGATAGTAGTCCTACGTAAGCCGTAGAAGGAAGACTATACGTAGGTGAAGTCGTACCGCCCAATTGCGCTCCTTAATACTCTTAGGAAGGCGCTTAAGAAGCTAGTTATAACGAGACTCTCCGAGGCGGTAGAGGAACACTCCCTACTCCCGGATACCTAGATAGGTGCGCGCCTATAGCGATCGACGCTATCCGCGATAGAACTTATTACCTCTTAGGTAAAGGCTATCTAGTATAAGAATAGGGACAAGGTGGCTTCCTTACTTAGCCTAGACATATCGAGAGCCTTCGACTACGTGTTATACCCGCGGCTACTCTATATCCTAAGGTCGAAAGGACTCCCTAAGTAGCTTGTTAACTTCGTACGGCCCTACCTCTAAAACCGTAGTACGTCGATCCTAGTCGGCTAGTATAGAAGCCTATTTTAAGCAGTCTATACTAGAATCCCGTAAGGCTTAACGCTAGTACCTATTCTGTTCCTCTTCTTTATAGCGACGCTACTCCTAGCCCTAGAATCCTAGAACACCGCTCCGAGCGGCTTCGTAGACGATATAAACATCCTAGCGTAGTCTTCCTCGACTAAGGAGAACTATAGGCTACTAGAAGAGAAGTATAAGATCTACGAGGACTAGGCTAGGAGGTACGGGGCTCGGTTTGCCCTAGAAAAGTACAATCTAATACACTTTACGCGCCGGCTACGGTTCTATAATATATAAGCTTCTATCTAGATATAGGGGTATACGACTAACCCGGCAAATCAGCTTAGGATCCTCGGACTATAGGTAGACCCGGCGCTACGGTAGAGGAAGTACGTATAGGTAATATTACGGAAAGCTAAACAGAATATAGCATTATACTAGAGGCTCACTACGTCTATATAGGGGGCGGACTTCCGGTAGTTACGACTTCTATATACGGCTATTATACGGCCAGTCCTTACCTATAGTAGCTAAGTATAGTCCTTAGGCGAGAGGGCCTACCTATCGAAGGGACTCGTCGCGCCGCTAGCGAAGATCCAAAACCAATGCCTAAGGAAGGTCACCGGGGTATATAAGTCGACACTAACGAGGATACTTAAGTACGAGACCGCTATACCGCCGATCGACCTATATATCTAGGGACTACGGACCTCCTACTTAGGCAAGTCGACACAGTACCTAGTATAGAAGGTCATCGCTAGTATAGTCGTAAGGGCCCGCGAATTAGTACTAGCGTATAGGGGCATTCGACCCGGAAACGAGCCGAACTACCGGGTAAGGGACGAATAGCTAGTAACATAATAGGAAGGTAAGAAATCGTTTATAGAGTAACTATAGAAAGAGAGGTAGAATAACTAGGTTGTAGGGTATAGTAGACGCCCTTAGCTAGCGGGATAACCTAAGGAATAGTTAGCTACAAAATCCGCGGTTAAGCACCCCCCGAAGCTTATCTACTACCGCCTTATAAGGGTATAGAGTAGTATAGTAACCTAACTACGAAGCGAACATATCGGCCTCTAGGGGTACCTATTATAGAGGAAGGTTCTAGGATATACGAATACTAGCTGCCCCTACGGCTATCGCTCCTAGAACGTACGGTACGTACTCCTCGTCTATCCGAGGTGGTCGCTAGGAAGGGGGGAGTGGATAGCAAAGGCGAGGAACCGGACGATTAGGGCACTTCTTAATAACGCTAAGGACCTACGGCGCATTACGAACTAGATACTAGAGAAGGGCTAGCTAGAACAGTACCGCCTAGTAGGAGTAGTATAGGAAGAGAGGACACGACGTAGCGCGACGAGACCGGCTAGGAGCGGGGGCTAATAGGGTAGTGATATAGACTACGTACGTTCAGAGGGAAAGCTAAACTAGATAAGAAGTAGTCGGGGGCGGGAAGGGCTTTCACCTATTCGGGTTTCCCTTTGTATATAACAATAGATATATACCTATATAGGCCGGATAGGGTCCTAGAACAGGGGAATGACAAATCTATCTATCTATTTATCGATACGCTTACCTTAAAACACTTCTACCTAGGGCGAGAGACTATTCTAGAAACAGATGTCTTAGATTACGTAATAGTAGTAGTACTCTTATAATGTAACGAGCGAGGAGCGTTATATCCTATCGCTTATATATCTAAGAAGATAGATCCCTAGTAATATAACTACGACATCTACGATAAGGAGCTCCTAGCTATTATATAAGCTTTCGAGAAATAGCGACCGGAGCTAACTATTAATAAATACGGTACCGACGATTATAAGAATTTACTAGACCCGGAATCTAAGGATAAGCCGACGCTTATATACTCCGATTATAAGAACCTCGAATAGTTTATAAGTACGAAGTAATTAAACCGTAGACAAGCTCGCTAGGCCGAGTCTCTCTCGTAGTTCTTCTTTAAGATCGTCTATAGGCTAGGAGTTTAAGATACTAAGCTAGATGGCTTAACCCGACGTTTATAGGACTTACTAAAGCCTAGAGACCTAGATAACTTACGTAACTAATAGTAGCATTAGGTATTACTAGGCCTAGATCGCATCCTAAACCTATTATCTACTAGAGTGTTATTAGTATATAATAATAACGTTATAACCCCGCTTACGACCGCTATTCGAGGACTCTATACGTAACTAGAGGCTAAGGAAGCCGTTTAATAGCTAGAACGAGATGATCTATACACCTTACTAAGGAAGTACCGTATTAATAACCGTTATATAGTCCTAGTTAGAGGTATAATATACATTAAGAATTTATATAGTAGTTATAGCCTATTCGTTCCTCCGGAGTTAGAAGACAATCTAGATAAAGGTGAAATCCCGGTACGTACTCGTATCGTATAGGCTTTCTACGACTATATAGTAGCTAGTCACTTAGGGGACGAGAAGACGTATAAATTAGTAGCTCGTAACTATACCTAGCTAGGTATCGTACGATTTATTAAGAGCTATATACGTACCTACCGCGCTTACTATATAAATAAGAATACTAATATCTAGTACCTAGGGCTATTAAGACCGCTACTAGTACTATTTAGCGCTTAGGAGGATATCTCTATTGACTTCGTAGTCAAACTGCCGAAGGGAATAAGCGGAGTCGACGGACAAACGTACGAGAGTATTATAACCGTTATATACCGCTTAACTAAGGAGCGATATATCATTCCTATTACCTCGATAATAGTAGAGTATTACGTACTAGTATTCCTTAAGTACGTGTTTAGTAGACATAGGCTCCCGAAGTCTATTGTCTCGGATCGTAGTACGTAATAGATTTCCGTATTCTAGCGTAGGATATACGCGCTACTTAGTATTAGTCGAAAGCTATCTTCGTTGTTCTACCTAGAAATAGATAGACAGTCAGAGAATACGAATAAAGTAATAGAGTAATACCTACGTATCTTTATTAACTATACCTAGGACGACTAGCTAGATTAGACTCTATTAGCTAAGTTTATAGTAAATAATGTAGTGTCCGTAATAATAGGCGTCTTACCGTTCTATACTAATACTAGGCGTAATCTAAGGTTCTCTAAGTTCGACTTAGACTTGCCTATACTACTAATACTATATAAATAGCGACTAGACGCCGAGTCCGCGGACAAGTTTACGGCTAAGATATAAGAGATATAGATAGATAGATAGATGATTTATTTACCCGTTATGGTGCCCTCCGGCCTATATGGATTTATGTCTATATATATTACTACATAAGGTAGGAAACCTATTCCTAGGTAAAAACCTCCTCTCCTTCTCCAATAGCTTCCTTGCCATGAGTTCTCAGTTTTCCTTCCATTAGGGTGCACTAGTGTCATGGTGGTTAGCCTCTGACTACCTTGTCTACAACCCTAGAGTTGTCCCCCTCTTCCTGCTCTCCTCCTCCTTCTTTCTCTCCTCAATCCATCTCTCTGTTTCCTTAGTAAGAGAGAACTGCTCCAAAAATCCTTGGTAGATGATCCACCTTGTAATTCTCTAGAGGTCTCCCTTATTGCTGATTATGGCTTGGAAGTTTCTGTTCCTTGCCCTTGCCCTCCATTCACCTCTCCCTATACTCCATTCTTTGCAAACTAGAAGTCTATGTTCGACATTCTGGGACAGGTAGCCGCATAGGCAACTCTTGTCTTCGATACCTAGGACTTTTCTCTGATGCAGGTATGCCCTGACTCCGATATGTTCAGAGCGGATTTGTATTGCTATGCTTGCTTCTGACCTGGTCAGGTCTGAGTACAGTAGGTATTTGTGGCTACCAAACTGTTGGAGTGCCTTTGGGGTTCCTGGCCTCTATGGGGTTCTTGTCCATTCAGTCTTCCAGAGGAGTCCTGCTATCCTTTCAGCTAGAGACTGTTGCTTCTTCCCTTGGCTGGCTGCTGATCCTCTCCCTTGAGCCCTTCTGTCCTGTTCCTGCTGGGCTAGGTGCAGCTGTTCTGTTAGTTCTTTGAACTTCTGCAGGTCCTGCGGCTTCTGTGGGGCTGGATTGGGTCTTGCTTGTCTGTGCCTTCTTGTGCACTGGCTCCTGATTTTGTTGACTGCCTTCTGGATTACTAGCTGGGCTGGGTATGCAGACGTCTTTCCTGCATACTGGTATCTCAACCCTTGAAGGTAGAGCTTGGCTGGTGGGGAGCCAGACTCCATTTCGACCACCCTTGTTGGAGTTGACTTGTATGCTCCAAGCACCTTTTTCAGACAGGAGGCTTGGGCTCTGCTGACGGGATCTGCAATTCTCTTTGGGATCTTGTCTTGGGCTGACCAGATCTGGGCTCCATATAGCATGGCGGGCTTCACAATGGCCTTGTACATAACCTTTGCTTTCGCAAATGTGGCTCCCCATGTGGAGGCTGTAAGCCTGTCAATTGATTGCCTGTTGTTGTCTGCTCTTGCCTGTGCTTTCTTGACCTGTGGTCCCCAGCTGAGCTTTGGATCCATCCATATTCCTAGCACCCTTAATTCACTTGAGGGTTCTGTTGTGTGTCCCTGAATAGTGATTGGGGCTTGCATATTGTGTCTGTTTCTGGCTCTACTGAAGTGGATGAGTTGATACTTCTCTAGGGCAAATCTGGCTCCATGTTTCCTGGCCCATTCCTCACATTCCTTGTGTTTCTTCTGCAAGATTCTGCAGTTCTCTTCTGTGCTGTCTGACCAGGCTAGGATGTTTGTGTCATCTACAAACCCTGAGGCTGATGTGTTTCTGGAGTTTAGCTTTGCTGGCAGGTCTGCCATAAAGAGGAGAAACAGGATTGGAGACATTGTTGATCCCTGTGGGATTCCTGTCTCTGTAGGCATGCTGTCAGATTTATATCTGCCCAGTCTTAGTCTTGTGGTTCTGCCTCTGAGGAAGGACTGGATAAACTGGACTGTCCAGTTAGGGATAGCCTTCTGTTTCAGGATGTGGATCAGCCTCTGGTGTGAGACATTGTCAAAGGCTCCTGATATGTCTAGTGAGAGGAGTGTGGCTGCTTTGTTGTTCCCAAAGTGCCATAGGGTCTTGATCTGCTCTGTGATAAGTTCCACAGCTGTTAGTGTTGATCTTTGTTTCCTGCCTCCCATCTGTTCTTCAGGAAGGATTCCATGTTCTTCAGCTAGGTTTGTCAGCCTTTCTGCTATGATCTTTTCCAGGAGTTTGCCTAGTGTGTTGAGCAAGGCAATAGGTCTGTATGCCTTTAGCTTTGTGTAGTCCTCTTTCTGTGGTTTTCTCAAGACCACAGTCAGTGACTCCTTGAAGTGTTTAGGGCAGTGTCCTTGGGCCATGCACTGTGAAAAGATGTTTGACAGTGCAGGGGAGATCCGGTCCTTGCATGTCTTAATGAACAAGTTTGGAATCCCATCTGGTCCTGGGGCCTTGTTTCCTGAGAGTGTCTTAATGATGCTCTTGATCTCTCCCTCTCCCACTGTGCAGGATTGCTCTAGTGGTGTTGGATACACACTGCCCTCCAGATCCTGCAGGTCAGCTTCTACCTGTGTGCCAAAGAAATGTTTCCCCAATGCCTGTGCCTTTCCTGGGAGAGTGTGTTGGATTACTCCTTCCTGGTCTTTAATGTTTGGAAACTGGGGCAGCATGTTTCTGTCCTGTGTGGGTTGTCTTGCCCACTTTGCTAGTTTCCACATCTTCTCAGGATTCTGGGTAATGGATCCAACTGTTGACCTCCACTCCAGCATCTTGTCCCTCTTGATCTGGGCCTTCTTGTCTCTGGTTGCCTGGTTGTATCTGTCCCATGCTTCCTGGGAGTGGCTCTGGGTAAGGGCTCTCCTGGCCTGCCTGGCTGCCTTGACCTTCTCTGAGCATTCCTTTGTCCAGAATGGCTTCTGGTACAGTGACTGTTTCTTTTCTCTGGTGTGGGCTGCCGCAGTTTCCTGCATTGTTCTAACCAGTTCTGCCACTGCTTGGTCTATGTCTAAGGCTGTTTCCAGTCTCCTGGTCTCTAGTCCAGCTAGCTTCTGTTCCAGGTCTTGTCTGATCTGTTCCCAGTTGGCTGCCTTCCAGGCCAGCTGAGGTTCTAGGTCTCCTTCCTGCTGTGTCTGTGTTTCAAACTCCACCTGAATTGGGAGGTGATCTGATGAGGACTCCAAGTCCTGGTTAACCCAGCATCTAGTGACCTTCTGCTGCAGGTCATGTGATGCAAAGCACAGGTCAATGGTGCTTGAGCTTGCTCTCTGTGACCAGGTAGTTAGGCCCTTTGGGGTAACTAGGTGCATGTTGTTGCTTTGGGTAGTGGAGAGGAGTCTGTTAGCTAGGAAGTGATGGGCAGGTGCAAAGTCTGATCCCTATGTAGGATGGTGCAAGTTGAAGTCTCCCAGCACGATGTGTTGGGAGTCACTCTGCAGGATGTCTGGCAGCTGTTGTAGTGTGCCCAGCTGGGTGCTGCTTCTGGAGCTGGGGGGTGGGTTGTATACACTGTGGATGTGGATGCTGCCTTGGTTGGTGTTGAGTCTGACTGAGGTGATGTCTCCCCCTTCCTGTTGGATTTGTTCCCAGCTGTCTGTTGCCATCTCTTTGCTGATGTACATGCATGTTCTAGGGGTGCCTTGTTTGGCTAGGAGTGTGTGATACCTTGGGTCGTTAGCAGTAGATGGTCTGTTAGATTTGCTGTTGATCCAAGGTTCCTGGACTGCAATAACTAGGTGTTTCTTTGGGTCCAGTGCTTGGAGAAAGCTTCTCTAGACCTTGTGCTGGCTTTTGTTGACGTTGTACTGGATAGTGGTAAGATTAGGTGTCTCAATCATGACTCATCCATGCTGGTCTCCTGCTGGTCTTCTCGTGCTTCCTGCTGCTGGCTGCTATTTGGGATTGTGGTAAGGTTGAGCCTGCTTTGTGACGGGTCTCTTCCTGCAACCACAATTGATTTTGGTCTACCCATAGCAGGGTGGCCTTGGGCCTGTGTGGTCTCTTCTGTTCTGCCTCTTTTCAGAGGGTTGTAGACAGTCCTTAGGGGTTCTTGGGTGATTGTCCCTGTCTGGAATCTGATAGGGGTGTTGATCCTGGCTTCTCTTGCCCTCCTCTTTGCCTCAATCCTAGCTGTGCAGTCTTGGGACCAGGAAGGGTGTTTCTTTCCACAGCATGCACATCTAGCTTCACTCTTTAGGGCTGTGCAATTCTGTACTTTGTGGCTACCAGCACAGTGGGAACAAGTGTCCTTTTGGCTTGGGCATCTAGTAGAGATATGACCATACTGTTGGCACTTGAAACATTGCAGTAGTCTGTGGGTGCTTCTATAGATTTCTGTGTCCATTCTTTCGCATTCCCAGAAGATGCCCTTGTCAAGCACGGTGTTTGCCTGTTCTACAGTGCCTATCCAGAGCACTAGAGAAGACTCTCTCTTTGTGTCCTTTGTCTTTCTGTTGACCCATGCTGCTTTTGTGATCTGTAGCCCTGGGCATACAGCCTGGTTCTGGTCCTGCAGCCTCTTAAGGTCTCCTTCAATGTCAAACTTTGTGGTCATCCCATAGGCAATAACCATATTTTGTTGGTGTGAGACCTTAGCCGTCTTGCCTAGTTTGACTGTCCACTCCTTCTGTGTCTCTAGCCTCTTCCTGTCTTGCTCCTGTGCTGTGAACAGCTTAAGGACACCTCCCATCTCTTTCCTGGCTCCAATGATGCCTTGTATCCCAATCTTCTGTATGATCTCCTTGCCTGACAGGCCCTCAATCTCTTTCTGCTCTTGCTGGTCGGAAATGTAGACCTTGATAGCTGTTTTCTGGGGGGGAGGGTTTTGGGATGCAACTGCTGCCCAGGTTGGTTGGCTTAGTTTCTGGCCTTCCTATGTCCTCTTCTTTGCTGCTGCTGCTACTGTCCTGTTAATGATCTGTCCTGTTTGGCTCCTTAGTGCCTTTAGCCCTCCAAGGAGCTCCAAAATCATCCCCTTAAGTGCTCTTTCTGGGTGCTCGCCATCTCCTGCCATTGCCATTGTTTCTGCCTTCCTGCAGACCTCCTTCCACTCGTTACTCTCCTGCTCCTGGTCGTTTCCTGCGATCGCTATCATCGTGTCACCCTATAACCTATATATTCTTAATCAATGTGAAATATATATAGTGATCCTAAAAGATAATAAATCTGAAATTTTCAGATTCCCGTATTTTCGCCTTATAGAGAGATTCCTCGTAAATCCTGGAGGTTCTATATAGCTGGCCTAGCGTATATAGTTATATGCTACTTCTAGACTCTAGAGGTAGGTTATATACGCTATAGATTAGGACCTAGCCTTAAGTTGTTTTGAGCTATACTATAGTGATATCCCTATCGGTTCTCGGCTAGGCCTACTAGTCCTCTACTAGTACCTTCTTACTAATATAGATATATATTTGTAGGACTCCCTCGGTTCTGTTTATTACTACGTAGTATCTCGGGTCTCGTATAGTTAATAGAATCCTAGAGTATAGGTTGATCTACGGTTTCTATATTACTATAATATAGTGTTCCTCCGGGTCTAAGGCTTGTAGAAAGCTCCTTTAGACCTTGTCTTTGCTTCTATTTACATTATACTGAATGATTAATAATCTACTAGTATAAGGCATTAGGACATGTTTATGTCTAGGTCCGTTTAGTCTTACTATTAGTCTTACTATTAGTTTTCCCGTCCCTCCTCCTATTCTTCCCTTTAGGGTTAGCTCCCTATTATTTAGTTAATTCCTATTTGTCTATTACTCTACGCTACCTTGTATAAGAACGTTAGTCTCCCTATTACTAGTACTATTTGTAGCTCCTCTTATAGCCGGGGTCTCTTATTTAGATAGGTAGTTCTCTCTAGTTATTTCTATTCACCTACTAGGAACCTAGTTAGTGTTATTACCCTTGCTTCCCGCACTCTCTACTAGGCTAATAGTCTAACTAGGCATTAGTTTGCCTATACCGGGTGTTTTCTCCTATATACTATATATCTTATGTCCTCCTTCCGTTTTTAGTACTCTTAGGTCGCGTGATTACTAGTATAGTAGGAGTAGACTAGTATAGCTTTACTACACTTTAGGGCAATATGTCCGTACTATTAACAGTTAAAACATTAAAGGATTCTATAGTTACTCTAATAGATTTCTATATCTAGCCTCTTAAAGTCCTAGTATAACCCTTAGTCTAAGACCTTGTTCGCTTGCTCTAGTATTATAACCTATAAGATTAGCGAGGAGGCCCTCTTGCCCTCCTCTATCTTCTTCTTGACCTACGCTGTCTTTATAATCTATAGTCCTAGTACTATTACCTAGTTTTGCCTCTAGAGGTTTAGTATATCCCTTTATATATTAAAGGTTTGTAGGACCCTATACGTAATTACTATATACTATTAATAGGAGACTTTCGCTATACTCCCGATCTTTAGTATCTACTCCTTATTTATTTCGAGGGCCTTCTTGTCCTATATATATACTATAAACAGCTTGACCCCTTTATTGTCTACCCTTACCCCTACTATTCCCTTTACTCCGATCTTCTCGACTATCTCCCTCCCGGTCATCTTTCCTATCTCTTCCTTCTCTTTCTAGTCCGTAATATAGACTCGTAGTACTATACTCTAAGGGGGGGTAGGTTGGCTCGCGATTTTTGCCTAGGTCGTTAGGCCCTAGGTCTGTCTTAGGTCTCTTTAAGGGTTATTTCTTACGTTTTGTATTACTACCTCGATTACTATGTTAGTCGTAGTGCTTGTTTGTCGTTTAAGCGCCTTTAGTCCCCCGAGTAGTTCGCTTATTACTCCTTTTAGTACTCTCTCCGGAAACCTCCCTTCTTCTACCGCTACTATCTCTTCCGCCTTCTTATAGAGCGTCCTCTACTCGTCTCCCCCTTACTCTCGGTCGTCTACTACCGTCGTCGTCGCCATTTTTTGTCTAGTAAGTCTAGCGTTACTCCGTATTCTAGTAGTATATTTAATAAGTAATGTGCCCGTTCTTATAGAAGAGGAGTGTTATTATTATATACCGATAACACTCTAGTAGATAACAGGTTTAGGATACGATCTAGGCCTAGTAATACCTAATGCTACTATTAGTTACGTAGGTTATCTAGGTCTCTAGGCTTTAGTAAGTCCTATAAACGTCGGGTTAAGCCATCTAGCTTAGTATCTTAATCTCCTAGCCTATAGACGATCTTAAAGAAGAACTACGAGAGAAACTCGGCCTAGCGAGCTTGTCTACGGTTTAATTACTTCGTACTTATAAACTATTCGAGGTTCTTATAATCGGAGTATATAAGCGTCGGCTTATCCTTAGATTCCGGGTCTAGTAGATTCTTATAATCGTCGGTACCGTATTTATTAATAGTTAGCTCCGGTCGCTATTTCTCGAAAGCTTATATAATAGCTAGGAGCTCCTTATCGTAGATGTCGTAGTTATATTACTAGGGATCTATCTTCTTAGATATATAAGCGATAGGATATAACGCTCCTCGCTCGTTACGTTATAAGAGTACTACTACTATCACGTAATCTAAGACATCTGTTTCTAGAATAGTCTCTCGCCCTAGGTAGAAGTGTTTTAAGGTAAGCGTATCGATAAATACTTGCTTTAATGCCTCGAATGCCTATTAATATACTAGAGACTAGTCCTATAGGATATTCTTCCTCGTAAGCTTCGTTATAGGTAAGTAGATCTTACTAAAATCCTTAATAAACCTACGGTAGAAGTTAGTAAACCCTATAAACGACAAGATATTGATGACATTCGCGGGTATAGGCCAATTCTTAACGTATTTAATCTTAGCTAGGTTTATCTTAATACCCTTATTTATAATAATAATACCTAGATAAGTAGTCTCGTATCTAAAGAACTCGTATTTATTAATATCTAACTAGAGCCCGGCGGTATCTAGCTTTCGTAGGACCTTTAGGACATATTAGATATACTCTTCTCTTATCTTACTAAAGACAAGTACGTTATCAAGGTAATATAATACAAAGTTATCTAGAAACTCCCTTAGTATATCGTTTATAAATAACTAAAACGTTCCTAGTACATTATATAGTCTAAAAGGTATAACTACGTACTTAAACTACCTATATCTAGTAGTAAAGGCCGTTTTCTACTCGTCTCCTACTATACTATAGATACGATTAAACGTAGCGATGACATCTAGTTTAGTAAACTATTACGCGCTAGTAATACGATCTAAGGTCTCTTAAAATAGTAGAATCGGGTAGCGACTCTTCGTCGTAAGCGCGTTTAGAGCTCTATAGTCTACGTATACTCGTAGCCCTCTACCCGGCTTTTTGACTATTAGAATAGGTACTATTACTAGTAATACGCTTCTCTAAATGAAACCTTTCTCAAGTTAGTCGTCGATCCACTTCTTAATCACCTCGTTCTCTCGTATAGAGAAGGAGTATAGTCTTCGAAATAGCGGTATCTAACTATTCTTTAGCTTAATCTTATAGTCTACGCTAGGCCGTCGCGGTAGGATCTTGTCTACTTCCTTACGGCTAAATAGCCTAGCCATTTCCCTAAACTCTACTAGTAACAAAGGGATAGGATCCTAGTCTTTGTCCTTACCGTTTATAAAACGTTAATAGTCGTTAGCTAATATAGTAGAGGCGTTAAGTTGCCGCTAGGTATAGTTACCCCGGAGCTCCTCCTATCTATCTATATTTTCTTAAGTATTAGTATCTACTAACATCGCCGCGCTACCTCCTAGTATAGGCTTCGCTCTTATACCGAAAGCCTTTAGTATATACGCGGATAGCGGGTCTCGCGCGACTTACTTATTAGGATTTTCTTTCGGGTTAAACATCTATAACGTACTTTACTACCGAGCGGGCTATACTACCGAGCGGGCCACTTTTACTAAGAACTGTACTACTTCTATAGATATAGCTATATAACTACTATTATAGCGTATATTATCTTTTAACAAGGCCAAACTGACCTTAGCTGTCTAGGCTACGAAACGCGACGCGATAATCACGAATCGACTTACTATAAAGGTATACGACGCGTCTCGAACTATACTAGGGTATCGATTGAATAGACGACCTCCTTAGGGTGACTACGAGCCCAATTCGAAGAAGCTTATAGAGCTAGTAGAGAGGGTGATACTTAAGTATATACTCGAGCTAGATCTTAGAGGTTTCCCGCTATTAAAGGCTAGTATACGAGTAATAGCCGATTTATTACTATAAGAGAAGGGTCTTAAGCCCGCTAGTCTCAATTAGATAGACAGGTTCATTAGGCGGCATTATGAGCTAAAGGTTCGTATAACACGTAGATACGATCGTTAGCGAGCCCTAATAGAAGATCTAGACGTTATCGAGAGGTAGTTCTTACTTATACGTAATATAAAGGAGAAGTATAGTATCCTTAACTAGGACACCTATAACTTCGACGAGATATAGTTTATAATAGATATTCTTACGCCTTAGAGCGTCGTTACGGGTTTAGAAAGGCGTAGTAGAAAGAGGAAGGTCGTTTAATAGGGTAATAGAGAATAGGTAATAGTGATTAAGACTATCTATATAGACGGAATAGCGCTCCTACCCTACGTTATCCTTATAGGTAAATAGCATATTAGTACCTAGTACTAAGACGGTAACTTAGGTCTAGACTAGACAATCGGGCTAATAGAGAACGGCTAGACTAATAATAAGTTCGGTATACGGTAGCTAGAGCATTTCTAGAAGTATACTATAGCTCGTACGACTAGGGTATAGAGACTGCTTATTATCGATAGCTACGAGAGCTATAACTCGAAGGCATTCTAGAATCTATATAAGGAATACAAGATCTTGGCCCTATATATACTATTATACGCCTCGTACTTACTCTAGCTATTAGATATAGGTTGCTATTTGCCTTTAAAGAAGGTATACGGTACTTAGCTCTCGGGCTTAGTACGCTAGCGCATTACTTATATCGACAAAGTAGAGTTCCTACGCGCCTTCCGGGCAGCCTATGACGCTATATTTAGATAGGAGAACATCCTATCGAGCTTCAGAGGCGCTGGTTTGGTTCTATTCAATCTATAGGTAGTAATAGACAAGCTTAATATTAAGCTACGTACGCTAACCCCTCTAGCTCCGGACTCTACCCCTTAGGAGTCGAAGATACTACGAACTACAAAAGAATTCGACTCTTAATCGACACTAGTAACGAGCAAAATGCGTGCCCGGGCAGGTTTATTGCTAAACTCGTTATAGGAAGGGGTATATTAGCTTATAAAAGGGAGTAGAGAGATAGCGTATTAGATAGCTCTTATATAAAGCGAGATTAGTAAGCTATATAAGTCTAACGAGGCCCTTATATAGCGAAAAGCACGAAAGCGTAAGTATATTTAGTCTAGAGGGTCTCTAATCTTTAATAAGGCGTCGTAATTAAGGCCTCTAGAGGATACTAGGAGGTAGGAAGTGAGTAGAGAGTCGCTAGATAGTGTTCGGCTAGTACTAAGGCTACGACGCTATAAGCGATATAGCGAGTCGGGGTATAACGTACGTACCTATTAAGTAGACTTACTAGATAGCGAAGAATCTAAAGAGGAATTGTCCTCCTAGTAACGATTCTATAGGATGTCGTCGTATTAAGATACCGTCGTAATTAAAGTAGAAGTAGTATAGTTCTTAGTAGAAGTAGCCCGCTCGGTAGTATAGCCCGCTCGGTAGTAAAGTACGTTATTATATATACTTTATAGCCCTTCCTCCGGCTTATACGCCGAAGTACTTCTATATTAATAGGCTTGATGTCGATCTCCGGCTCAGTCTCGACCTTTAGTTCTTTCTTCGTTCGACGCGCTAGGCGCTTAAGTATTTCAACCCTATCGGCGGGTAGTAGCTAGCGGACGTAGTAAGACGGTTCCGGTTTATCGTAGGTATCGACGGTATATCGTATTACTACTTTCGTCGTATACGTCTTCTATACTACTATAGGTTCGTGTTTATCCTCTACGTAGGGTTTAGCGTAATTAGATAGGGCTTAAGGTCGCGAACTCTCTAGTACTAGTATCTCGGTCTAAAGAACGCCTCTTAGTATAATACCCTTATTATTAATAGACTATACGTATACTAGTTTAGTTCCGAGTATATAGTTCTATCGACAATATAGTAAGAATAGGGTTATAGTTCCTAACGTATAGTAGAACGTAGGTTAATACTCGTCGTGCTAGAGACGGCCGAGGACTATATCGTATTCTAGTAATACGTAGTAGCTAGACCTAGTCTCTACGTAGTTACCGATCTAAATCTATACCGTTGTTCTATAAGTAATAAGGTCACTAGTAGGCCGGCTACCTACTAATATTAGCCCTAACGGATTAGGTAGCTATATTATATTAAGGTTGTTCTTATATATAAAGTCGATATTGAAGTACGTAGAGTTAGTACTATTATTATAAAGGGTTTAAGTAGGGATCTTTCTATTCGCTATATATAGTATAACTAGATAAGAAGCTATTACCGGATTGTATTTATCTATAGAGTAGTTTATAGCTAGTAGGGAGTATACCGATATACTTAGAACCTTACCTCCCTTAGGAGGTTTATGTTTATATATATACTTTTTCTCGTTTTCTCGTAACTCTAACTCGTACGGTCTACTACGTATTACGCTTACGGAGTGGACTAGGCGTTTCCCGCGCCGCCGGTATTATTAGCGTTACTACTATTACTACCGTTACGGCGGTTATTACTTAGGTTATAGCCTAGCGTAAATAGGCGGCGGGCGATATCTCGAAGGGGGTACTAATCGGTATTAATACGGCGGTGACCTTCTTATTCGCATTTTAAGTACCGATTCTAATCGATATATTCCTAGGCGCGAGTAGTATCTAAAGGTTAGATATACTAAAATGCCTAAGGTCGATTAGCCTACTTAGTCTTAGCGTTCGGGTTAGTGTTATTACCGCTACTACCCGAAGCCGTATCCTTCTTATCGTCGTTACCCTTAGTAGTCTTCTTATTACTTTAGGTCTTTTTACTATTACCGGTCTTACCGTACTTAAGGTCGAACGCCTTAAACTTGTCCTCGTAGTTATATAGCGTAGACACGACTTGCTTAAGGGTCATATTGACTATGTCCTCGTTTATACTACGGTTATCGTAGCGCGAGTTTAACTTACGGAGTAGGAAGTCCTTCTCGAGTTTCTTTTCCTTCGCGCCGTTATTAAGGTTAACGATATCGGCGTTCTTACGGAAGGATAGGTAGAAGTCACTAAACTTCTCCTTATTACCCTACTATAGACTATTAAGCTTAGTTATAGCATTAGTATAGGTATTCCGGGTACCGTAGCGCCGGGCTAGATCTTCTATTATCTTATCTATAGAAGCGTACTAAGTAGTCGTACCTTCCGTAGACTTCGTAAGACTAGGGATCTTTAAGTCGACATAGGTCTATATACCGTTCTTTAACTAGCTCTAGACGTTCTAAAGGGAGTCCTTTATAGTACGGTACTTCGAGGCTTAGAGCTTAGCTTCGGTAGTACGCTACTACTCTTAGAACTTAATATCGTCGCTCTTTAGGTCGAACTTAGTAGGGGCCTTTAGCTCGTTAGAGGACTTAATACTAGTAGTTATATCGGTGTTATAAGTCGTATATACGGAGATAGGGTTACTATCTAAGTCGGTACTCGGGCGATTCTTCCTACCCTTACGACTATTCTTACGGCCCTTATTACCGTCGTCCTCGTCGTCTAATAAGTCTAATAAATCCGGGTCCGACTTCTTCTTATTAGGTTTGCCTCTATTTTGTCGACGCTCTAGTGACTCTTTAGACTCGGTTCGCTAAGGTAGTAGGTCTTACTTTCCCTTAGACCGGCTACGGTCTATCTCTTACTTCTTAAGCTTAGTAATACGCTTCTCGGCTACTACGAGCTTAGTCTCGGTCTCTACTAGCTTACTCTCCGCTACCTTATACTACGTACGATATACCTTCTTTATATCTTTAGCCCTCGTAAGCTCGTCTAGGTCGATAACGATAGTATTATCGCGCTTGAAATACGATTCCTTCCTTACTTAATCGAGGGAGCTTTTTTTATCGATCTCTACGCCAAAACAAGACATATTCGAAAGCTCTTATTAAGGCTATTCTAACGATATACAAAGCAGGCCACTGCCCCTAGGACTAAGGGAGTTCTACCTCATTTAATCTAGATAGCTTAAAGCTCTCCTCACCCTATTTCTTCAGCTCTAAACGCCGCGGAGGTGCCTAGCTACATTAGGCAACTCCTAGGTAATAGTAGCCTAGGCTACGGTACTAACGGCGCCTACGGCCCTATAGGCGAAGCCCCCCTAAGACAACTAGTAGCAACTTATAGAGGACGTAAAAAGTATAGAAACTAACGATTAGCTCCCTTACCGGTCTCTATAGGTAATAATTACTTAGCTACGTACGGCGCTTATACTATCGTATTACCGAGGGTAATAAGAAATAAGGACGACGTCCTAGGCGATTAGTAAGGCTACCCGGAATTAACACCCCTATAGCTAGGTATCGGTCGCGGTATCGATACTAGGCCCCCGCCTAACGCACGATATAGTTACGATCCGTATTGTAGCAAAGGAAGACTAGGCCGAAGTTACGAAGCTGTCGAAAAAGGAGCTCGCCTAACGAATCAACTAACTAGGGGTAGTCGTAGTGAACTAATAGTCTAACGGTACTCTATAGATCTATACTAGCTCTACTACTACTAGGAGGCACCTAGAGGCATAGCTATAGTAGGCATCTAAGGTTACGGTATTAGCGAAGGTCTTAACGAAACAATTTACGATCCTAGTCTACGACATACCTAAGGAGTTTGACCTAACTAACTAGGGTCACCTACGCGCTTTCTAAGAGGACAACCCGGTTACTCTTAACTCTCTAATCCAGAAGGCGACTTGGCTCTATAGGAAATGGCTAGAAGGTAAGAAGGCCTCGGCGCTAATAGTATAGCTATAAGACGCGAAAGCGGCGGATCTAGCGATAGAACAAGGCCTAGTCTAGTAATATAGCCTCAAGATAGTAGAAAAGTACTCCTTATCCTTTCGTGTCCTCTAATACTTCAAATACTAACACTATAGACACCAAACCTATACGTGTATAAACAGGTAGGCCTACTCGAACTATATAGGAGACTATATATCTAGGGACTATATATCGACTACGAGACGGTACGCGAACTGTCCGGGGCACTACCTATCGTATAGTACGGAATGCCTATAGCGGAAACTAGCGAAAAACAAGGCAATCACAAATAGAACCGTCGCCCTAAGATTCTACGGCGACCGTAAGGCTAGCCTATACCGGAACTAACTAGCGGCGGTCGGGTATAAGCGCTCTAGGGCCGAGAACGATATAAAGGATACGTAACCTAGGGCGTACGGGAGGCTACGTGCTCTACTAGCTACGGCGAGGGAATCTAACTAGGCCCGGCTCTCCTTTATTATATAGCCGATAGGCGTAGACTAGGACGTATAGGGCAGTAGGACATAGGACGATATAGAGGAAATGATTATCGATACCGATAACTAGCCTCGATACGCTTAGTATTATCTAGTATAACGTTAACTATAGCAAGGATATAGTCTAGAACTATTTCCTATACGAGGCGGACCCGCGCGTCTACTACGTCCTTATAATCTAGGAGCTATAGATTAACTCGTACTATAAGAGACTAACAACCTATAAGTTACTAGGCTATACGATATGCCTACGAGGCGACGGCAGACCCCGTACGTGCTTCTATATCAGTAAGGACATACTAGAATCCGACTAGGAGGTAGTGTACTACGTAGACGAAGAAGGCGGGGGCGATATTACCTCCCTCTACGTAGGTAGTACCTAGATATATAACCTATATATATAACCGCTAGCCTTAAGGTCTAGCCGCGACCTAGGGGTCTATAGACACCTAGACAGTGCGCTTAAGAGACAAGGGTACCACATCGTAGTAGGAGACTTTAATATACACTACCCTTCCTAGGAAAGCCTTATATAGCCGCACCCTATAGCCGACGAAGTACTCGACTTAATAGCGAGTAACGTAATTGCCCTTAATACCCCGAAGGACCTAGGCACCTAGAAGAGAGGGGGACTCTAAGGCACGATCGACCTCTCCTAGATCTTAGATAGCTACTACTATACGGTAACCTACTATAGGATCGAATATAAACTCGAGGCGTCGTTAGACTATATACTAGTCAGGACCTCTATTACGATATAGATATAACGTATACTAGCGAGAACCCCTAAGCTAAACTAGGGAAAGGCCTACTAGACTAATATCTAGGCGTACCTCGATAACTCTAAGAGGCTAGTCCAGATCGCGTAGTAGCAATATAATAGTAAAGACGAGATAGACGAAGCAGTCTAGGGGTTAATAGACGAAATAAGAAAAGCGACCTTACTTTACGTTCCGCTTACCTAACTAACGATATAGTCTAAACTATACTAGACGCCGGAGTGTACTACGGTAGTAAGAGAAGTAAGGAGAGCCCGCCGGGTGTAGACGAGCAGCTATAGCGAGGAGGCCTAGAACGTATATAGGGAGGCATACTAATAGAAGAAAGCTATAATACGAAGGGAGAAAGCAGTCGGCTAGAGGGCTATAGTAGAAGAAATCGCCGGCAAGCTAGAGAGGATGTAGAAGCTAGCGAAATAGGCCCGACAGGACCCTATATAGGGCCCCTCCTTCTCTATCCTAGCGCTATAATCGCCTAGTAGCCCGGTTAGCGACCCCGAGGCCAAGGCGCGTCTACTAGCTAGTAAGTTCTTCCCGCCCCTAGTCGAGGCTGATCTAAGCGACATAAACAGCTCTACTCCCCTAGCCCCTAGTATCGCGGTCTAATAGGAGGTGTCCGAGGGAGAAGTTGCCGCTATACTAAGGAAGTTACCGGCGAAGAAAGCCCCGGGGCCGGATAGGATCCTAAACGAGCTACTAAAGAAGTGTAGAGATCAACTAGCCCTAGTAGTTATAGCGATCTTTAACGCCTACCTATAGACCGGATACTACCCGATAGCTTTTAAACAATCGACGATAGTGGTCCTACGTAAGCCGTAGAAGGAAGACTATACGTAGGTAAAGTCGTACCGCCTAATTACGCTCCTTAACACTCTTAGGAAGGCGCTTAGGAAGCTAGTTATAACTAGACTCTCCGAGGCGGTAGAGGAATACTCCCTACTCCCGGAAACCTAGATAGGTACGCGCCTATAGCGATCGACGCTATCCGCGATAGAACTTATTACCTCTTAGGTAAAGGCTATCTAGTATAAGAATAGGGACAAGGTAGCTTCCTTACTTAGCCTAGATATATCGGGAGCCTTCGACTACGTGTTATACCCGCGGCTACTCTATATCCTAAGGTCGAAAGGACTCCCTAAGTAGCTTATCAACTTCGTACGGTCCTACCTCTAAAACCGTAGTACGTCGATCCTAGTCGGCTAGTATAGAAGCCTATTTTAAGTAGTCTATACTAGAATCCCGTAAGGCTTAACGCTAGTACCTATTCTGTTCCTCTTCTTTATAGCGACGCTACTCCTAGCCCTAGAATCCTAGAACACCGCTACGAGCGGCTTCGTAGACGACATAAACATCCTAGCGTAGTCTTCCTCGACTAAGGAGAACTATAGGCTACTAGAAGAGAAGTATAAGATCTACGAGGACTAGGCTAGGAGGCACGGGGCTCGGTTTACCCTAGAAAAGTACAATCTAATACACTTTACGCGCCGGCTACGGTTTTATAATATATAAGCTTCTATCTAGATATAGGGGCATACGACTAACCCGGCAAATTAGCTTAGGATCCTCGGACTATAGGTAGACCCGGCGCTACGGTAGAGGAAGTACGTATAGGCAATATTACGGAAAGCTAAACAGAATATAGCATTATACTAGAGGCTTACTACGTCTATATAGGGGGCGGACTTCCGGTAGTTACGACTTCTATATACGGCTATTATACGGCTAGTCCTTACCTATAGTAGCTAAGTATAGTCCTTAGGCGAGAGGGCCTACCTATCGAAGGGACTCGTCGCGCCGCTAGCGAAGATCTAAAACTAATGCCTAAGGAAGGTTACCGGGGTATATAAGTCGATACTAACGAGGATGCTTAAGTACGAGACCGCTATACCGCCGATCGACCTATATATCTAGGGACTACGGACCTCCTACTTAGGTAAGTCGGCACAGTACCTAGTATAGAAGGTCATCGCTAGTACAGTCGTAAGGGCCCGCGAATTAGTACTAGCGTATAGGGGCATTCGACCCGGAAACGAGCCGAACTACCGGGCAAGGGACGAATAGCTAGTAATATAATAGGAAGGTAAGAAATCGTTTATAGAGCAACTATAGAAAGAGAGGTAGAACAACTAGGTTATAGGGTATAGTAGACGCCCTTAGCTAGCGGGACAACCTAAGGAATAGTTAGCTACAAAATCCGCGGTCAAGTACCCCCCGAAGCTTATCTACTACCGCCTTACGAGGGTATAGAGTAGTATAGTAACCTAACTACGAAGCGAACATATCGGCCTCTAGGGGTACCTATTATAGAGGAAGGTTCTAGGATATACGAATACTAGCTGCCCCTACGGCTATCGCTCCTAGAACGTACGGTACGTACTCCTCGTCTATCCGAGGTAGTCGCTAGGAAGGGGGGAGTAGATAGTAAAGGCGAGGAACCGGACGATTAGGGTACTTCTTAATAACGCTAAGGACCTACGGCGTATTACGAACTAGATACTAGAGAAGGGCTAGCTAGAATAGTACCGCCTAGTAGGAGTAGTATAGGAAGAGAGGACACGACGTAGCGCGACGAGACCGGCTAGGAGCGGGGGCTAACGGGGTAGTGATATAGACTACGTACGTTTAGAGGGAAAGCTAATCTAGATAAGGAGAAGTTAGGGGCGGGAAGGGTTTTCACCTATTCGGGTTTCCCTTTGTATATAACAATAGATATATACCTATATAGGCCGGATAGGGTCCTAGAATAGGGGAATAACAAATCTATCTATCTATTATCGCGCTTAGCGAGCTCCTCCTTTAGTCGCGTAACCTCCTCTTCTAGGGACTGTCTAGTCGCCTATTCCCAATCGATTATATCCTCGAGTCGGTCTATCTAGTCCTTAGTATCTTACGCCTTACGGAGGTTAATACGGTTAGCTATATCGAGCGTAGTATTAAGTTTATACGTACGTCGGTAATCGGACTCGATATTATAGAGGATCTTATAGATCTACTAGGGATGATTATTGACCGTCTTCTTGAACTTGTCTATATTTAACCCGTTTAACGAGTCGAAGGCTCCCTAGAAGTTATCGATAGTAACCCTCCTCTTCCTTAGTACCTTAGTACCCTTATCTTCTGTCTTATCCTCGATAAACTACGCCCTATATAGGTTAGCTAAGTTTAGCTCTATCTCGACCTCCTCTTCCTTAATCGCCTTAAGTTAGTTAAACACCTTCTTATACTACTTACGGTACTAGTTATTCTCGTCGAGGAGCCTATTTACGATATCCTCTTTACGTTCTTAAGTCTATATTACTAGGTTCGCGCTATCGTTATCGGGTAGATCGGATAGTAGGGTAAAGAAGGATAATCTATTAAGGGACGCGCGATAAACGCGGCTATTAGTATTCTCTATACTTACGCCTAGTACGCCGGTGCCGGTCTATCTCGCAATTATTACTATATTAGCTATAATCTACTTTAAGGTACGACTTAGCGAGTACGATACCTAATCTTAGTACTTCCTCGTATACTATCGCGGTTTCTCTATAATCTCCCGAATATACGGCTTAAAAGATAGCCTAGATACTATAGACAGCCCTAAGGAACCGGTCGAAGAAGAGGACGAATAAATATAGGATAGAGAATCTAAGAAGGAACAGCTAGTTTAAGGCCGGCGGAAAAAGGAATAAGCTTTTAGAAGATACAGTTTACTAAATTCTATCTTAGACGTTCGCGGAGAAGAGGCGTTAGAGTACTTTATTTCAAGGTTTAAGACTAGTTCCCCTTAAGTTTAGTATAAATTAGGGCGTAAAGATCATATCTATTTAGATACTAAGTAAGAGAGGGATATTAGGTACTATATAGGCTCTAGGTACTACTTTAGAAATTTATAGCGGCTTAGTATATAGCCGGGCTATATAGTCCTTCCTTTTAAGACCGATAGAAATTATTAACTCCTATATAGACCTAATTATCTCTATACTTCTACCAATTAGCCTTATTTATAAGACTTATTTACTATAAGATAACCTTACTCCCTATAATAGACGTACTCGCTACCCGTTAGCGTATAGTCAGTTTTACCTTAATATTAGCGAAGTAGGTAGTAGTATACTAGGGGACGGGTAGACTATATAGGTATTAGTATAGCTATAGGTCAGTAGGTTAGGGCTAACTTACTCGCTATCTATCTTCTAGACCTTCTCGTAGAATACTAAGGACGTTAGCTATAACCTAATATCTATATAGATATACATACCTATAGCCTCCTTATAGACCTTCTTCTTAATATAACGACTGCTAGACTTAGTACCTTTAGCTACTCTAGTTTAGTACTAATAGGTATTAGTATAGATATAGACGTAGGTAGAGCGGTAAATATATCTTAGTTCTTGAATAGTTTATAAGAACTCTACTCTCGCGACTAGTAGTCTACTACGTATTAGTATAGGTATATATATAGCTATAGACTCGATTTATATTGTATATACGTCCTAGCTTATGCTCCCTTTATCCTAAGTTAGTATTCTAAGCCTATACTCTTTACCTATACCTATAGCTATACCTAAGCTCTTCTAGGATATTATTATCCTACTCCTTCTAGTTCTTGAATTTCTATAAAGTCTAGCGGTCCTATAAAGCTATTAGATTAGGTATAGAACTAGGTATATATATAGATAGATATTTCATTAAGCTGTTGTAGTGCCCTTTGGCCTATATAGCTATACTATCTTGTTTTCGTATATATAGAGGGGAAACCGTGTTAGTGAAAACCCCTCCTCCTTCCCGCCTGTCTTTTCCTCCTAGTTATTGTCTTAATTTTCCCTTATTAGGGGTACGCTAGTGTTATAGGCCTGCCCTAATAACTACCCTATCTACTACCCCCTAGCTTCCGCCTCTTATCTATCTACTCCTCCGTCTCGCTAGCGAGGCTAAACTGCTAGAGGTATCCCTACTATAGTATCTACCGAGAGATTCGGCGAATGTTGCCTTTGTCCCTAATAATTGACTTATAGTCTCTCCTTCCCGCTTAGTACCTCTAATTTCCCCTACCTCTCGCCTACTACGGGTATCGTAGTAGTATATGTTCTAGGTTTTGCGATAGGTAGCTACACTAGTAGGCTAGGCTATAGATGTCTAGTACGCGTCTTCTAAATAGGTAGGCCCTTAACCTAATATGTTTGGACCTAATTTGGATCGCTATGCTTGCCTCGGCCCTTATTAGGTCCCTATATAGCTAGTAATTGTGTCTCTAGAAGGCTCGGAGCGCTATCGGGCCTATTGTCTTAGGGGGCTTCCTTTTCTAGTCCTACTCCTATAGGTAGCTCGCTATCTATTCCGCTAGGCTTTAGGTCTTAGCCTTGCTCCCGCCGGCCTAGCGAGTCCTACGCTCCTCGTCTTTTTGTGCTAGCTATTCGGTGCTTATCTATATAGCCGTAAAGGTAGTAAGGTCATCCTCTTTTTGGCTTGTCCTATGTCCGGCCCCTCTCCGGTAGTGGCTTTCTATCTTATTCTTTGCCTCCTAGATCGTAGTTTATACTAGGTAACCTATCGTCCTTACCGCGTATTAAATTCTTATTCCCCGGATATACTAGCCGATTAGTAGTGTTCCTATCTCCATTTCTACCGTGCTTATTAACGTTATCTTATATACGCCTAGTACCCTATGTAGGTTACCTACCTATGTCCTGTTTAGGGGTTACTCTATCCGTTTCGGGATCGGCTTACCTACGCCTCCTGTTCCCTAAATCTGTGCCCCGTATAGTATAGCTAGTCTAACGATCGCCTTATACATTACTCTTGCCTTGTCGAATGTTACTCCCTATATAGATGCCGTAAGTCTCTTTATCGAGGCTTCGTTAACTTGTACTCAACTCTAGGCTTTCTTAACCTATATATTCTAGCTTAGCTTCGGGTCGAGCTAGATCCCTAGTACTCGTAGCTCCGCTAATAGCTTTGTCTCGTAGCCTTAGATTCTTACCGCCGCCTTTATATTATAGTGTATTCTCGCTTTACTAAAGTATATAAGTTAGTACTTTTTAGGGGCGAACTAGGCACTATACTTCTTTGCCTACTCCTCGCATTTCTTGTACCTATCTTCGAGGAGGCGACAGTTCTCTTCTATCGAGTCTGACTAGGCTAGGATGTTTATATCGTCTACGAACCCCGGTACTAAGGTTTACGGAGAGGTAAGTAGGGGGATTAGATCAGACATAAATATTAGAAATAGGATAGGGGAGAGAGTAGATCCCTAAGGTATTCTAGTCTCTGCCTTTACCGGGTCGGACGTATACCTTCCTAGGACTAGGTATGTCGTCCGTTCCTAGAGAAAGGAGTAGACGAACGTCGTTACCTACTAGGGGATGCCTTTCTACTATAGGATATATATTAGCCTTTAGTATAAGACGTTGTCGAAGGCTCCTACGATGTCGAGGGATAGTAAGGACGCTGCTCGGTTCCTACCGTAGTACTAGAGGGTCTGAATTTGCTCCGTAATTAGCTCTATTACTATTAGTGTCGATCGCTAGCTTCTTCCCCCTATCTATATTACTAGGAGTACGTGGTTGTCCTCGGCTAGCTACGTAAGTCTCTAGGCTACTATCTTTTCTAGGACCTTCCCTATCGTATTTAGAAGTGCGATTAGTCTATACGACTTGGGCTGAGTATAGTCCTCCTTCTATAGCTTACTAGGTATATATATAGTATACCGGTATTCTATACTTGACTTCTCCGTACTCTATCTTAACCCTATTCTATATACTATTAGCCTATATCTATATATATACCTAGAAATATCCTCTTATATTACGGATATTATATACTAGTAACTTAATTAGCTAGCCGTTCTTAATCTTCCTTCTATATAAGGGCGCGCGTAGCTCGTAAAGGCGTCGGGCGAATACTTCGGCGGATTTGCTATCGAGTCGCTAAAGAGTCGTTATCTAGCGGCGATCCCCGCCTACCTATAAGTCGATACGTTCCGTAAACTCGGGGTTATATCTAAGGTTTACGTAGAAAGGTAAGATACCGGTAGTCTCTAATACGTAGTTATTAATAGTAAACTAAGCTAGGTATAGCTATTTAGCCTAGTCGCTCTATACCTTATTAAGGTAGGCGCGTAAGTACTATTCTATATTCTAATTAGTACGCTTAGACTAACCGTCCGTCTCGGGGTAATATAATGAACTTAGCTTACGTTAAATCCGTAGTATCTTATATAACTACTTCGGTCGACGACGAGAATCACCTATACGTAGTGTCGGCTACGAACCTCTCGTCTAGCTACGAGAGAGCTAAGTATTCTTACGCTAGAGCGTCGTAGGCGCGACGGGCGCGTAGCGTAGGCGAAGCCGCGGCGAATAGAGGACTACTAGTAAAACGGGTATAAAAACTATCCGACGAGCGTATACTCGTGTCGGGAGCGAGTCCCTCTTCTTTCTACGTATAAGAAGGGCGCGGAACCGTGGCCTATACGCTCGATAGGACACCTCTAGTATAAGTGTAGAATTTTTACCTCCGGAGACCGTAAACCGAGCGGGCTAAGCGACGAACATTAGACGAGCGGACTATAGAACAACAACTAAGCGGACTATATAACGGCGTCGAGCGGACTACGAAACAATCTAGTGTTTGCTAGCGGGCAATACGGTAGGTAGGTAGACACGCGACGAAGCCTATAAGGGCCTATTAAACACCCGGTATAGGAACGAGGGTTTTGCCTAAGGTACTACCTGTCCCGCTACATAACGTACCTAGTCTAATATAGTAGATTACGACGAGGAAAAGACGATAGCCTAAGTAAGGAAAAGACGGCTATTAGGACGGGGAAAAGACGTATAATGCAAGTGGATTAGTTCTATAATCGGGGAGGATCGAGGGCAGGGTAATAAGGAACTTCATATTAGTTAGTAGGTAGAAACGTAAGGAGTACGCTACCCGGCGTAGTGTGTGCCCCGAGCAAACCTACGAGGTATAGACGGCCGCTTTCTAGAGATAGGCTACGGTAACGCGAAGGGCGTCAAAACCTAGGGCGTAGTATATACTAGTAGCGACGGCTAACACTATCTATATAGCCCGAGAGGACGGATGCGTATATCGGTCAATAGAGAGCACTAAAGGGCTTAGGCCTATAGAGGTGGATATTGGCTTAAGGAGCAAATAGGGAGGGAGGGCGTAGAGGGAAGCTTTTGCTCCGGGCTAACCTCTCGAAACGAGGCTATACGGTAGTACTAGATAAGTAGGAAAGCGCGGTTAAGACTTGTTACCTTATCTCGTAGCTAGCTTACTAAATACGATTCCTTCCTTATTAGGCAAGTCGGCACAGTACCTAGTATAGAAGGTCATCGCTAGTACAGTCGTAAGGGCCCGCGAATTAGTACTAGCGTATAGGGGCATTCGACCCGGAAACGAGCCGAACTACCGGGCAAGGGACGAATAGCTAGTAATATAATAGGAAGGTAAGAAATCGTTTATAGAGTAACTATAGAAAGAGAGGTAGAACAACTAGGTTATAGGGTATAGTAGACGCCCTTAGCTAGCGGGACAACCTAAGGAATAGTTAGCTACAAAATCCGCGGTCAAGCACCCCCCGAAGCTTATCTACTACCGCCTTACGAGGGCATAGAGTAGTATAGCAACCTAACTACGAAGCGAACACATCGGCCTCTAGGGGTACCTATTATAGAGGAAGGTTCTAGGATACACGAATACTAGCTGCCCCTACGGCTATCGCTCCTAGAACGTACGGCACGTACTCCTCGTCTATCCGAGGTAGTCGCTAGGAAGGGGGGAGTAGATAGTAAAGGCGAGGAACCGGACGATTAGGGCACTTCTTAACAACGCTAAGGACCTACGGCGTATTACGAACTAGATACTAGAGAAGGGCTAGCTAGAACAGTACCGCCTAGTAGGAATAGTATAGGAAGAGAGGATACGACGTAGCGCGACGAGACCGGCTAGGAGCGGGGGCTAACGGGGTAGTGACATAGACTACGTACGTTCAGAGGGAAAGCTAAACTAGATAAGGAGTAGTCGGGGGCGGGAAGGGTTTTCACCTATTCGGGTTTCCCTTTATACATAACAATAGATATATACCTATATAGGCCGGATAGGGTCCTAGAATAGGGGAATGACAAATCTATCTATCTATATAACTACTTCTAGAAAGTTACGATAAACTGTTTTCCTCTATTAGAGGTAATCGTATCCGGGAGCCTACGTCGACTAAATACGTACTTTAAGAATAGGCGCGCTATATTCTTCGCCGTTATAGCTCTAATAGGAATAAGTTCTACTTCTTTCGTTAGGCGGTCCGTAACGGTTATAATGTTGTTATAAGTCATACCGTCGAGTTCGCTATCTAGTAAGTCTACTATAAAGTCGACTAATATATAGCGCTAAGGTCGTTCTACTATAGAAAGTAGATATAATAATCTAGGTAGTTAGGTATATAGAGATTTCGTCGTACGGTATACTCGGTAATTTACGGTATATCTACGTACTAATCTTACTAAGCTAGGCTAGTAAAACTCACGTACTACGAGCTTATATATACGGGCTCTACTAGGATAGCCTACTACTAGTACGTCGTAGTTTATCTTTACTATTCGAGTCCGTAGCTTCTAGTTATTCGGTACCTATAAGCTCTAGTCGCCGTACTAATTACGGACGTAGGGTATGTCTCCTTCTACCTTATAGTATACTAGGTGCACCTTCGCCTTTTAAAGAAGTAGCGGGATTACGTTACCTTTCTATAGCATCTTAATTACTACCTTAAGCTCCTAGTCTACGGCGTACGCTATTACTATTCGATACTCGAGTTTAGCCTCGTAATTAGCCTCTATTATAGGCTTCGATACGGTAGTAGCTTCTACCGGTATAGCGGCTTCGGCTAGTATGAATTCTATTGCTTCTAGGTTTAGCGGAGTTTCCGTCTCTTTAGTAATAACTTCTACGGTTACGCGTATAGAGTCGATCTTAAGGAATCGCTTAGGCGGTAGTAACGTCTAGTACTAATACTAATTACGCGGATTGTCTACCCCCTACGGAAGGTCCTAGCTACGTCTCGTTAGACTATCTAGCTTTATACCTTAAATACCGGGCCTATAGACGATATAGAAGTTGAACTAAGAGAGGAACTTAGCCTACCTCGCCTAACGTCGATTAAGCTACTTCGTCGTTATAAAGTACTCTAGGTTCTTATAATCTATAAACACTTTAACCGGTTCGATAGTATTATTATCTACTTCGTAGGCTAATTTAGGCCTCTACTCTTCAAACGCCTTAATAATAGCTAATAGCTCCTTGTCGTAGATCTTATAGTTATACTCTTATAGACTTAACTTCTTAGAGTAAAACGCTACCGGGTGTAGGACGCCTTCTTCGTTATATTAGGAGAGGACGCCGGTATTAGCGAAATCCGAGGAGTCCGTCTTAACGACTATCTATCTCCCCGGTACGTAATATACTAATATGCCCGCTTTGCTAAATACTACCTTCAATACGTTAAACGCCTTCTAGTACTCTAGTGTCTAATCGATTCTTCTGTTCTTATAGTTACTAGGGCTATCGGACTTGGTCAAGTTGGTTAGCGGCGATATAAGTCGCGAGAACGCTTCGATAAACCGTCTATAGAAGTTGACGAAGCCTAGGAACGCTTATATATCCTTTAGGTTAGTTAGAGCCTCCTAGCTTTAGATATATTCTAGCTTATCGGGGTCTATTTCAATACCTTCTAGCGTAATAATTAGGCCTAGGTATTTGACTCTCTACTAATAGAATTCGTATTTGTTAATATCTACGGTTAACCTAGTATCGCGTAGTTTTATTTAAACCTTCGTTACGTACTCGATATACTCTTCGAGTATATCGCTAAAAATTAGCATATTATCTAGGTATACTAATACGAAGTCGTTAAGGTGTTCCTATAGTACACTATTAATATATAACTGAAACGATGCCGGGCCGTTATATAGACTAAACGGTAAGACTTTACATTCGTATACTCCGTACCGCGTAGCGAACGCTATTAGCTATTTATGCCCCTCGGTAATACGAAGCTTATTAAAGGCTACGATAATACCGTAGGAGCTTTTTTTATCGATCTCTACGCCAAAACAAGACATATTCGAAAGCTCTTATTAAGGCCATTCTAACAATATATAAAGTAGGCCACTACCCCTAGGACTAAGGGAGTTCTACCTTATTTAATCTAGATAGCTTAAAGCTCTCCTCACCCTGTTTCTTTAGCTCTAAACGCCGCGGAGGTGCCTAGCTACATTAGGCAACTCCTAGGCAATAGTAGCCTAGGCTACGGCACTAACGGCGCCTACGGCCCTATAGGCGAAGCCCCCCTAAGACAACTAGTAGTAACTTATAGAGGACGTAAAAAGTATAGAAACTAACGATTAGCTCCCTTACCGGTCTCTATAGGTAATAATCACTTAGCTACGTACGGCGCTTATACTGTCGTATTACCGAGGGTAATAAGAAATAAGGACGACGTCCTAGGCGATTAGTAAGGCCACCCGGAATCAACACCCCTATAGCTAGGCATCGGTCGCGGTATCGATACTAGGCCCCCGCCTAACGCACGATATAGTTACGATCCGTATTGTAGTAAAGGAAGACTAGGCCGAAGTTACGAAGCTGTCGAACAAGGAGCTCGCCTAACGAATTAACTAACTAGGGGTGGTCGTAGTGAACTAATAGTCTAACGGTACTCTATAGATCTATACTAGCTCTACTACTACTAGGAGGCACCTAGAGGTATAGCTATAGTAGGCATCTAAGGTTACGGTATTAGCGAAGGTCTTAACGAAACAATTTACGATCCTAGTCCACGATATACCTAAGGAGTTTGACCTAACTAACTAGGGTCACCTACGCGCTTTCTAAGAGGACAACCCGGTCACTCTTAACTCTCTAATCTAGAAGGCGACTTAGCTCTATAGGAAATGGCTAGAAGGTAAGAAGGCCTCGGCGCTAATAGTATAGCTATAAGACGCGAAAGCGGCGGATCTAGCGATAGAATAAGGCCTAGTCTAGTAATATAGCCTTAAGATAGTAGAAAAGTACTCCTTATCCTTTCGTGTCCTCTAATACTTTAAATACTAACAGTATCGACACCAAACCTATACGTGTATAAATAAGTAGGCCTACTCGAACTATATAGGAGACTATATGTCTAGGGACTATATATCGACTACGAGACGGTACGCGAACTGTCCGGGGTACTACCTATCGTATAGTACGGAATGCCTATAGCGGAAACTAGCGAAAAACAAGGCAATCACAAATAGAACCGTCGCCCTAAGATTCTACGGCGACCGTAAGGCTAGCCTATACCGGAACTAACTAGCGGCGGTCGGGTATAAGCGCCCTAGGGCCGAGAACGATATAAAGGATACGTAACCTAGGGCGTACGGGAGGCCACGTGCTCTACTAGCTACGGCGAGGGAATCTAACTAGGCCCGGCTCCCCTTTAGTACATAGCTAATAGGCGTAGACTAGGACGTATAGGGCAGTAGGACATAGGACGATATAGAGGAAATAATTGTTAATACCGATAACTAGCCTCGATACGCTTAGTATTATCTAGTATAACGTCAACTATAGCAAGGATATAGTCTAGAACCATTTCCTATACGAGGCGGACCCGCGCGTCTACTACGTCCTTATAATCTAGGAGCTATAGATTAACCCGTACTATAAGAGACTAACGACCTATAAGTCACTAGGCTATACGACATGCCTACGAGGCGACGGTAGACCCCGTACGTGCTTCTATATTAGTAAGGACATACTAGAATCCGACTAGGAGGTAGTGTACTACGTAGACGAAGAAGGCGGGGGCGATATTACCTCCCTCTACGTAGGTAGTACCTAGATATACAACCTATATATATAACTGCTAGCCTTAAGGTCTAGCCGCGACCTAGGGGTCTATAGATACCTAGATAGTACGCTTAAGAGACAAGGGTACCACATCGTAGTAGGACACTTTAATATACACTACCCTTCCTAGGAAAGCCTTATATAGATAGATAGATAGATATTTCATTAAGCTGTTGTAGTGCCCTTTGGCCTATGCAGCTATGCTATCTTGTTTTTGTATATATAGAGGGGAAACCGTGTTGGTGAAAACCCCTCCTCCTTCCCGCCTGTCTTTTCCTCCTCGTTGTCGTCTTAAATTTCCCTTGTTAGGGGTACGCTAGTGTCATGGGCCTGCCCTGATGACTACCCTATCTGCAACCCCCCTCGCTTCCGCCTCTTGTCTATCCACTCCTCCGTCTCGCTCGCGAGGCTAAACTGCTGGAGGTATCCCTGCTGTAGTATCCACCGAGAGATTCGGCGAATGTTGCCTTTGTCCCTAATAATTGACTTGTAGTCTCTCCTTCCCGCTTGGTGCCTCCAATTTCCCCTGCCTCTCGCCCACTGCGGGCATCGTAGTAGCATATGTTCTGGGTTTTGCGATGGGTAGCCACACTGGCAGGCTGGGCTATATATGTCTAGTGCGCGTCTTCTGAACAGGTAGGCCCTTAATCCAATGTGTTCGGACCTGATTTGGATCGCTATGCTTGCTTCGGCCCTTGTCAGGTCCCTATATAGCTGGTAATTGTGTCTCTGGAAGGCTCGGAGCGCTATCGGGCCTGTTGTCTTAGGGGGCTTCCTTTTCCAGTCCTGCTCCCATAGGCAGCTCGCTATCTGTTCCGCTAGGTTTTGGGTCTTAGCCTTGCTCCCGCCGGCCTGGCGAGTCCTACGCTCCTCCTCCTTTCGTGCTAGCCATTCGGTGCTTGTCTGTACGGCCGTAAAGGTCGTAAGGTCATCCTCTTTTTGGCTTGTCCTATATCCTGCCCCTCTCCGGTAGCGGCTTTCTATCTTATTCTTTGCCTCCTGGATCGTAGTTTGTGCTAGGTAACCTGTCGTCTTTGCCGCGTATTGAATTCTCATTCCCCGGATGTACTGGCCGATTGGTGGTATTCCTGTCTCCATTTCTACCGTGCTTGTTGACGTTGTCTTGTATGCGCCTAGTACCCTACGTAGGTTGCCTGCCTGTGTCCTGTTTAGGGGTTGCTCTATCCGTTTCGGGATCGGCTTGCCTGCGCCTCCTGTTCCCCAAATCTGTGCCCCGTACAACATAGCTGGTCTGACGATCGCCTTATACATTACTCTTGCCTTGTCGAATGTTGCTCCCCATGTAGATGCCGTAAGCCTCTTTATCGAGGCTTCATTGACTTGCGCTCGACTCTGGGCTTTCTTAATCTGTACATTCCAGCTTAGCTTCGGGTCGAGCCAGATCCCTAGTACTCGTAGCTCCGCTGATGGCTTGGTCTCGTAGCCTTGGATTCTTACCGCCGCCTTCATATTATGGTGTGTTCTCGCTTTACTGAAGTGTATAAGTTGGTACTTTTCAGGGGCGAACCGGGCACCATGCTTCTTTGCCCACTCCTCGCATTTCTTGTGCCTATCTTCAAGGAGGCGACAGTTCTCTTCTGTCGAGTCTGACCAGGCTAGGATGTTTGTATCGTCTACGAACCCCGATGCTGAGGTTTGCGGAGAGGTGAGTAGGGGGATTAGATCCGACATAAATATTAGAAACAGGATAGGGGAGAGAGTAGATCCCTGAGGTATTCCAGTCTCTGCCTTCACCGGGTCGGACGTGTACCTTCCTAGGACTAGGTATGTCGTCCGTTCCTGGAGAAAGGAGAAGACGAACGACGTTGCCCACTGGGGGATGCCTTTCTGCTGTAGGATATGTATTAGCCTTTGGTGTGAGACGTTGTCGAAGGCCCCTGCGATGTCGAGGGATAGTAAGGACGCCGCTCGGTTCCTGCCGTAGTGCCAGAGGGTCTGGATTTGCTCCGTAATTAGCTCCATTGCTGTTAGTGTCGATCGCTGGCTTCTTCCCCCCATCTGTGTTGCTGGGAGTACGTGGTTGTCCTCGGCAAGCTGCGTAAGTCTCTGGGCTACTATCTTTTCTAGGACCTTCCCTATCGTATTTAGAAGTGCTATTGGTCTGTACGACTTGGGCTGAGTATAGTCTTCCTTCTGTGGCTTGCGTAGCACTACTGTCATAGACTCTCTGTACGGCTTCGGGTGATACCCTAGCCGTAGGCACGCGGTAAATAGGTTTGCAAGGCTCGGCGCGATCTCTTCTCTACACTCTTTTAGCAGTACGTTTGGTATCCTGTCTGGGCCTGGGGCTTTTCGTCCCTTTAGCTTACTTATGACTCCTGTTACTGTGTTAGGGCTAACCGCCCAATCCATGTCCAGGGGTTCCGGGTATGTGCTCGGGTCGATGTCCGTAAGGTCTGCCTCTACTTGCGTCGAAAAGAAATGGTCGGCTAACGCTTTTGCCTTGCCCCGGGGCGTAGCCTGGGCAATCCCTTCGCGGTCTACGATTGGGGGGAAGTGAGGGGCTTGTTGCTCTTCAGGTAGTCGTGCCCATTTAGCAAGTCTCCACATCTGTTCCGGGTTTTCTGTAACGAGCCCGATCGTCGCTCTCCAGTCCTGCAGCTTATCGCGTCTTATCTGTGCCTTCTTCTCTTGTGTCGCGTGGCAGTATTGCTCCCACGTCTCTTGGGTGTGCTCCTTCGTCCACTGTCGCCTTGCCCTTCTAGCCTCCCTTACCTTCGTAGAGCATTCAGGGGTCCAGAAGGCCTTCTGCTGCGTTGAGGGCCGGAGTAACGGCGTGTATTGTTCCGCTGCTTGCCATATGACCGAGGTAATCTGTTCCGCTGCTTGATCTAGCTGAGCTGTCGTCTCGAGTTCTCTATGCTGTGGTAGGTTCGCTATTAGGAAGCCTCTTATGTCGTCCCAGCGTGCCTTCTTCCAGTTACGGCGTGGTTCGTTTGCTGGCTCCTCTATCGCCTTCACCCCTAGCGTCGTTTGGCAAGGAAGGAATCGTATTTAGCAAGCTAGCTACGAGATAAGGTGACAAGTCTTAACCGCGCTTTCCCACTCATCTAGCACCACCGTGTAGCCTCGTTTCGAGAGGTTAGCCCGGAGCAAAAGCTTCCCTCTACGCCCTCCCTCCCTGTTTGCTCCTTAAGCCAATATCCACCTCCATAGGCCTAAGCCCTTTAGTGCTCTCTATTGACCGACATGCGCATCCGTCCTCTCGGGCTGTACAGACAGTGTCAGCCGTCGCTGCCAGTGTACACCACGCCCCAGGTTTTGACGCCCTTCGCGTTATCGCAGCCTATCTCTAGAAAGCGGCCGTCCATGCCTCGCAGGTTTGCTCGGGGCACACACCACGCCGGGCAGCGTACTCCTTGCGTTTCCACCTACTAACCAATATGAAGTTCCTTATCACCCTGCCCTCGATCCTCCCCGATCACAGAACTAATCCACTTGCATTGTACGTCTTTTCCCCGTCCTAACAGCCGTCTTTTCCTTGCTTAGGCTATCGTCTTTTCCTCGTCGCAATCTACCATGTCAGACTAGGTGCGTTGTGTAGCGGGACAGGCAGTGCCTCAGGCAAAACCCTCGTTCCCATACCGGGTGTTCAACAGGCCCTTACAGGCTTCGTCGCGTGTCCACCTACCCACCGCATTGCCCGCTGGCAAACACCAGATTGTTTCGTAGTCCGCTCGACGCCGTTGCATAGTCCGCTCAGTTGTTGTTCTGTAGTCCGCTCGTCCAATGTTCGTCGCTTAGCCCGCTCGGTTTGCGGTCTCCGGAGGTGAAAATTCTGCACTCATACCAGAGGTGTCCTGTCGAGCGTATAGGCCACGGTTCCGCGCCCTTCTTACACGTAGAAAGAAGAGGGACTCGCTCCCGACACGAGTACACGCTCGTCGGATGGTTTTCATACCCGTTTTGCTGGTAGTCCTCTGTTCGCCGCGGCTTCGCCTACGCTACGCGCCCGTCGCGCCCACGACGCTCCAGCGTGAGAATACTTGGCTCTCTCGTAGCTAGACGAGAGGTTCGTAGCCGACACCACGTACAGGTGATTCTCGTCGTCGACCGAAAGCCTTATATAGCCGCTCCCTATAGCCGACGAAGTACTCGACTTTATAGCGAGTAACGTAATTGCCCTTAATACCCCGAAGGACCTAGGTACCTAGAAGAGAGGGGGACTCTAAGGCACGATCGACCTCTCCTAGATCTTAGATAGCTACTACTATACGGTAACCTACTATAGGATCGAATATAAACTCGAGGCGTCGTTAGACTATATACTAGTTAGAACCTCTATTACGATATAGATACAACGTATACTAGCGAGAACCCCTAAGCTAAACTAGGGAAAGGCCTACTAGGCTAATATCTAGGCGTACCTCGATAACTCTAAGAGGCTAGTCTAGATCGCGTAGTAGCAATATAATAGTAAAGACGAGATAGACGAAGTAGTCTAGGGGTCAATAGACGAAATAAGAAAAGCGACCTCACTTTACGTTCCGCTTACCTAACTAACGATATAGTCTAAACTATACTAGACGCCGGAGTGTACTACGGTAGTAAGAGAAGCAAGGAGAGCCCGCCGGGTGTAGACGAGTAGCTATAGCGAGGAGGCCTAGAACGTATATAGGGAGGTATACTAATAGAAGAAAGCTATAATACGAAGGGAGAAAGCAGTCGGCTAGAGGGCTATAGTAGAAGAAATCGCCGGCAAGTTAGAGAGGATGTAGAAGCTAGCGAAATAGGCCCGATAGGACCCTATATAGGGCCCCTCCTTCTCTATCCTAGCGCTATAATCGCCTAGTAGCCCGGTTAGCGACCCCGAGGCCAAGGCGCGTCTACTAGCTAGTAAGTTCTTCCCGCCCCTAGTCGAGGCTAATCTAAGCGACATAAATAGCTCTACTCCCCTAGCCCCTAGTATCGCGGTCTAATAGGAGGTGTCCGAGGGAGAAGTTGCCGCTATACTAAGGAAGTTACCGGTAAAGAAAGCCCTAGGGCCGGATAGGATCCTAAACGAGCTACTAAAGAAGTATAGAGATCAACTAGCCCTAGTAGTTATAGCGATCTTTAACGCCTACCTATAGACCGGATACTACCCGATAGCTTTTAAACAATCGACGACAGTAGTCCTACGTAAGCCGTAGAAGGAAGACTATACGTAGGTGAAGTCGTACCGCCTAATTGCGCTCCTTAACACTCTTAGGAAGGCGCTTAAGAAGCTAGTTATAACGAGACTCTCCGAGGCGGTAGAGGAACACTCCCTACTCCCGGATACCTAGATAGGTACGCGCCTATAGCGATCGACGCTATCCGCGATAGAACTTATCACCTCTTAGGTAAAGGCTATCTAGTATAAGAATAGGGACAAGGTGGCTTCCTTACTTAGCCTAGACATATCGGGAGCCTTCGACTACGTGTTATACCCGCGGCTACTCTATATCCTAAGGTCGAAAGGACTCCCTAAGTAGTTTGTCAACTTCGTACGGTCCTACCTCTAAAGCCGTAGTACGTCGATCCTAGTTAGCTAGTATAGAAGCCTATTTTAAGCAGTCTATACTAGAATCCCGTAAGGCTTAACGCTAGTACCTATTCTGTTCCTCTTCTTTATAGCGACGCTACTCCTAGCCCTAGAATCCTAGAACACCGCTACGAGCGGCTTCGTAGACGATATAAATATCCTAGCGTAGTCTTCCTCGACTAAGGAGAACTATAGGCTACTAGAAGAGAAGCACAAGATCTACGAGGACTAGGCTAGGAGGCACGGGGCTCGGTTTGCCCTAGAAAAGTATAATCTAATACACTTTACGCGCCGGCTACGGTTCTATAATATATAAGCTTCTATCTAGATATAGGGGCATATAACTAACCCGGTAAATTAGCTTAGGATCCTCGGACTATAGGTAGACCCGGCGCTACGGTAGAGGAAGTACGTATAGGTAATATTACGGAAAGCTAAACAGAATATAGCATTATACTAGAGGCTCACTACGTCTATATAGGGGGCGGACTTCCGGTAGTTACGACTTCTATATACGGCTATTATACGGCTAGTCCTTACCTATAGTAGCCAAGTGTAGTCCTTAGGCGAGAGGGCCTACCTATCGAAGGGACTCGTTACGCCGCTAGCGAAGATCTAAAACTAATGCCTAAGGAAGGTTACCGGGGTATATAAGTCGATACTAACGAGGATACTTAAGTACGAGACCGCTATACCGCCGATCGACCTATATATCTAGGGACTACGGACCTCCTACTTAGGTAAGTCGGTATAGTACCTAGTATAGAAGGTCATCGCTAGTATAGTCGTAAGGGCCCGCGAATCAGTACTAGCGTATAGGGGCATTCGACCCGGAAACGAGCCGAACTACCGGGTAAGGGACGAATAGCTAGCAATATAATAGGAAGGTAAGAAATCGTTTATAGAGCAACTATAGAAAGAGAGGTAGAACAACTAGGTTATAGGGTATAGTAGACGCCCTTAGCTAGCGGGACAACCTAAGGAATAGTTAGCTACAAAATCCGCGGTCAAGCACCCCCCGAAGCTTATCTACTACCGCCTTATAAGGGTATAGAGTAGTATAGTAACCTAACTACGAAGCGAATATATCGGCCTCTAGGGGTACCTATTATAGAGGAAGGTTCTAGGATATACGAATACTAGCTACCCCTACGGCTATCGCTCCTAGAACGTACGGTACGCACTCCTCGTCTATCCGAGGTAGTCGCTAGGAAGGGGGGAGTAGATAGTAAAGGCGAGGAACCGGACGATTAGGGTACTTCTTAATAACGCTAAGGACCTACGGCGTATTACGAACTAGATACTAGAGAAGGGCTAGCTAGAATAGTACCGCCTAGTAGGAGTAGTATAGGAAGAGAGGACACGACGTAGCGCGACGAGACCGGCTAGGAGCGGGGGCTAACGGGGTAGTGATATAGACTACGTACGTTTAGAGGGAAAGCTAAACTAGATAAGGAGTAGTCGGGGGCGGGAAGGGTTTTCACCTATTCGGGTTTCCCTTTGTATATAACAATAGATATATACCTATATAGGCCGGATAGGGTCCTAGAATAGGGGAATGACAAATCTATCTATCTATCTATTAAAGGCTACGACAATGTCTAGCTTCGTAAAGTACTTCTTACTATATATCCTGTTAAGGGTTTCCTAGATTATAGGTATAGGGTACCTGTTCTTAATAGTTACTACATTTAGCCCTCGATAGTTAATATATACTCGGAGTCCTCCTCCTAGCTTACGTACTACTAGAATAGGAGCTAGGGACTAGCTTATCTTCTAACTAGCCTTACGGACTTTCCCTTCCCTCTCTTACTTAGTGACCTATTCCTTAACTACTTTATTCTCTTACGGTACAAGCCTATAGGGTTTACGGTAAGGAGGCTCTTATAGGCCGTCGGGCTTAATATAGATTTTATAGTTAATACCCGGCCTATAAGGCGGGAGCCCTTTATAGTCTTTAGCTAAGAACGCGTCCGTAATATAATAGTACTCGGGCGGAAGCTTCTCCTTCGGGTTGTGGTTAAATTGCTTATTTAGGAACTAATTAAGGTCGTTAGCTAATATTACGCTTAGCTTTAACTCGCCGTTACTATCCGTTTCGCTAGACTCGTTACTAGTAGGTAGAATATAGAAGTACTCGGCCCTAGGCCGGTACGTATACATCTCCTAATCGTAACGACTAACGCCTTAATAGTCCACTTTCTTATCGTCGTCTATATATAAGGACGAGACGTTTAACTCCGCCCCTCCTACCGTAAATCCTAGCGACTCCCCGGTAAAGGGCTCTAGTCCGTATTTCGTACGTTACCGGTATTAGTAGTTTAGGGACTAAACTATTGTCGAAGCCTTCCTACGAAGATAGTAACTAAAGCAGTAGTCTGATCTAAGGGCCACTTCGCCGGTTTCCTAGAAGATATTAGAGTTATACTAGCTTAACTAAGGTAGGCCGAGGACGATCTCGTATTCGAGGTCGGTTACGTAGTATATTATTTGCTCGTAATAATGACCGCTAATAATAACGTCGACTAAGGCTACGTAAATAATACGCCTAGTACTCGCCTTCCTATTACCTAGTATTAAGTTCTTACTCTAAACTAGGGGTATTAGAGGGATATTATATTTACGTATATATTTCTAATCGAGAAAGAGAGAGGTTGAAGTAGAATCTAGTAGGCCTCGTGCCTTTCCATTTTATATTATTATAGGCAGTACTATATAAGGGTATATATCCGGTAACTATAGTTCTAATATATAGGCCGATATCTTAAGTTCTCCGCTATAGTCCGTCTCTTATATTCTATACCTCTCGATCTTATACTCTTTCTAATTCTTGTTCTAACTACTATCTACTATACTTAGGTAGTAGCCCCGGCATTTCCCTACTCGGTAGCGAGGGCGCTTAAGTTCGGAGTCGCGTTACGTAGTCGAGGTAGGCGGTAGTCGCCGTCGTAGCCGTATATCTCGTACTCGGGGTTACTAGTAATATATAGTCCGATACGGTAACGGAAGTACTTACCCTACTTCTTTAGATCTTTACGACCCTCGCGGTTAAGCGGTAGTAGATTCTAAAGGTGTACTAGTAAGTCTTCCTTCTTCTTAATACCTAAGTACTATAGTAGGCGCTATACGATCGCGCCGGTCGCGCTAGCTACGGTAGCTATAGTAGTTATTACGTTACTAGTAGGGCCTAGGTTCTAGTTACCTCCTCCGCCGCTACTACGAGGGCGGTTATTGTCCTACTAAGGGTATAGCTACTCGGTCTCGTAGAAGGTCTCGTCTAACTCGGTGTACTCCTTAATAACATCCTATATACTATCTAGGCGACGGTTAACCTCTCGGTCGCCGAATATCTTAACTAAGTATTTACGGTTTAGGCGGTTACGGAAAAGTATTAGCTCGGTATCTTCCTCCTAGTCTATCTAGGTACGTAACTTTAAGTAACGTACGAAGAATACGACGAAGGATTCCTTCTACTACTACTTATAGGTTATAATATCGACTATAGCCTTTATAGCTTCGTTCCGGGTACCGTACTATCGAGTTATCTAGTCTAGTAGCTCCTCGCCGGTACTAAACTTGTTATATAACTAATGTCCTAGGATAGGGATACGTAGCTTAATAGTAGTCTAGACTTTACTATTAGTCTATCTATATAGGAAGCGGAGGGGATCCTACTCGGTACGGAAGGTCGCTACTATAAGCTTTAGTAGGATACTCGTAAACTAACTATTAAAAGATAGGTCGGTATCGTTCTTAAACTTCTTAGGATCTAGTACTCCCTTACCGATCTCTATACTACGCTCTAAGGTACGGTCGATATTAATAAGACGCTCGGTAAGGTCTACTAGCGGTGTCTATATATAATTAGTACGTCCTCCTCTAGTACGTACCGTCTCTTAGCGCTCGTTACGGCGGCGATTATCGCGGCCTCGATCCTTATCCTTATCGCTACGGCCTAGGCCGTCATTATTATCGTTATCTCTACTACTACCCCTACCGCCCCCGGTAGCGGCTTTACGATATATACGCTAAAGCTTCTCGAGGGAGGTCTCTCGCGGGTAAGAGCGCGAGCGTAACGGGCTACGGCCTCGACGCCTATTACCGTTAGTAGTATTATCCTCTATAGCTTAGAGCCGAGTCTTTAAGTCATCGATCTCCTTCTATAACGCCTAGTTTATACTCTTAGCATCTTATACCTTCTTCTTAGCCTCTTATACCTTCTTCTTCTCCTTTTCGCTAAGATCGTAAAATTGCTTATATAGATTATTAGCTTACTTATACTTGTCCTAGACCTCCTTTATCTTAGCTAGGTCTAGTACGTTCTTAAGATCCTATACTATCTTCTATAATACGGACTTCTCGGTTCTAAGTATCTAATAGATACGGTCGTATTTAGCGTAGAGGTTACGGTACTAGTCGTTCTAGAGGGCGTTTATACGTTATAAGACGTCGACTTACTCGGTAGCGGTCTAAGCGGTATTTAATCCTCGTAGTATAAAGTCGTATAAAGTCTTAGGATAGTCTCGGACTAACTCGGCGAGGTCGTTCGCGTCGACGTTCTAGAAATTACTAGCGGCGATATATTTAGCTTCGTCGAGGGAGTAGTAAATAGGTAGTATATCGTCGCTACCCTTCTCCTAGTACTCCTTTAGCTCGTAGAGTTCTATAAAGTTAATAGCGCCTCTCTATTCTCTATTAAGTACCTTCTCCTATACTATATCTAACTCCTACTAAAGAGCGACGCCGGTATTAATCGTAATACGCCGGTCGTTATCTTAAGTCTAGGACTATAGAAAAGATAAGAGATCTAGGAAAAGAGATATATACTTACCTAAGGGCTTTACCGGTAGTAGTATACCGTTCTAGGTCTATAAGTCCTACTGACTCGTTATAGTGTCGGTATTAACGCGACCTATCGCTATCGCTAAGGTCTTCGCGGCGTTAACTTCTCTAGGTATCTACGTACTCGGCGCCTTACTATACTCTACTATACGCTCGTAGTCGCGTATTCTTTAGTTCTATAAGTCTATTCCTATTGTTACGCGTCCCTTACCTAAATCCGTAATCTAGGTAGGGAGGTAGAATAAACTATAAGGGCGCGCGTACTATAGGGTCCGAGAGAGATAGTTATTGTTCTACGAAGCTACGAAAAAGGAGCGCGAGGCGTAGCGAAGTTATAAAGTAAAGCTAAGCCGCGCTAACCCGATACGGAAGGTCTATAGTTCAGCCGGGCCGACGTAGCTATAGTAAGGGGTTACGGGCTACCCGTAATAAAACCGGTAACCTATAACGACTAACGATACTATATAGTAATTAGTAGGGGTATAGAATATACCCTAAGAATATATACCTACGTAAGTAAGGCTATTAGTATAGAAGTATAGAAGGTCGTACTATAGCTAGAGGGCTACTAGGGGGACATAACGACAATCGAAATAGTAATAGGCTAGGGAACCGTCTGAATCTATAACGTCTATAACCCTCCTCTATAAGGACGAACGAGTAGAGACCTAGGAACCCTAGCTACGCTAGACCGGATACTTAAATAAGGGGATATATACTAAGTCCTAGTAGGCGACTTTAACCTTTACTACCCGTAATAGGGACTAGACTTCACCCCCCTATACGTATACCTAGGAGGCAAGTTACTAGAAATTACCGCGAGCCGCGATATAGAACTAGCGACCCTAAAGGGTATAGAGACGTAGAAGGCGAGACTAAGCGTAAGTATAATTAACCTATACTTCCTCTCGAGAGAGCTAGTAACGAGACTAGATAAGTACCGCCCGAACCTCTTACTCGAAGTAGGATTAGACTACATCCCGATCTAGATAACAATCGAGGTAGGAGTCGAGGAGGAACCTATAGCGGAGCTACGCCTAAACTAGAAGAAGGCCCCGTAAGAAGAAATCCGAGGTAAACTAGCGGTACGACTATATAATAATAGAGTAAATACGGGACTAGAAGTAGGAATAGAAGTAGAACAAGAAGCCGAGCTCGACAAAGAAGCCGAACGGATAACGACAGTCGTATAGGAGGTAGCTCGTTAGTATATACCCTACATTCGACCTTTTTAAAGACAGAAGCTATTCTAGACCCCGGCGTACGCGGAAAGGGTAAAGGAGGCGAGGAGGGCTAGACGAGAGTAGACAAAGGAGCATATATAAGTAATATAGGACGTATACTAAAGGGCTAGCTAAGCTAAGAAAGCCTAGATACGTCGGGATAAACAGCTAGACTAGAGAACGACGGTAGGGCTCGTAATAGAGAATCCTAACTAGATATAGCGACTAGCGAGGTAGGCGAGAGCTAGAGGGATAGAGAAGACGCCTTACTTCCCGCCTATAGTAGACATAACGGGGACGCTAAGGTTAACGCCGGAGGTAAAAGCGAAGGCGTTTACGGACTACTTCTTCTTAATATAAGTCGACGCGGACCTAACGGTTATAGTAGGCACGTCGTACCCGGAACTACTAGATATATACTAGATAGTCTAGCTAGGCGAGGTTAAGGCTATAATAGGACAGCTTAAGGGAAGAAAGGCCCTAGGGCCTAACAAAATCCTAAACCTCCTACTAAAGGAATATAAAGAGGAAATCGCCCCGAGCCTAGCTAAGCTCTTTACTACTTATCTACGGAAAGGCTACTATCCGAAGCCGTATAGAGACTCCCTAACAGTAGCTATCCGGAAGCTATAGAAGGAAGACTATAATAGGCTTAAGTTATATAGACCGATTACGCTCCTAAATATAGTAGGGAAGATCCTAGAGAAGGTAGTAGCCTAGAGACTTATAAAACTAGTCGAGGAGAATAACATCCTCCCGGAGATATAGATAGGAGGGAGAAGTAACCGCTTAACCCTTACGGTAATAGAACTAATAACCGAATAGATCTAAACCCTCTAGTACTATAGACGAAATAGAATAGTATTGCTACTCTCTCTAGACATCTCCGGAGTATTCGATAACGTCTCCTACGAAAGACTACTCTATATACTCCGATAGAAGGGAGTCCCCGTATAGGCCACGAAATTTATATACTCCTTCCTTAAAGAGAGGACTATAAGAATAGTCCTCGGGAGGTATAAATCCGATAGGATATACGTAGAGACCGGAATCCCCTAAGGATCTACGCTATCCCCGATCCTATTCCTAATCTTTATAGCCGACCTCATTCCCTTACTTACGTCCCCTTAGACTTTAGCGTTAGGCTTCGTAGACGATATAAATATCCTAGCCTAGTCCGTAATAACGGAGGAAAACTATAGACTACTTACGGAGAGATATAGAGTATATAAGGACTAGGCTAGACGCTACGGCGTCCGTTTTGCCCTAGAGAAATACTAGCTAATCCACTTTAGTAAAGCTAGGACCTACTATAATATATAGGTAACTATAATAATCTAGGGATACGAGACGAAGCCCTACCCCGAACTCCGAGTACTAGGAATCTAGCTAGACCTAAAGCTAAGCTAGAACCTATAGATTAAGAAGGCCTAGAACAGAGTATAAGTAAACGAGGCATTAATAACACGTCTTACTAGGTCAACGTAGGGGGCGACCTTCGATAAAGTAAGAATAATATATAAAGTAATCGTTCGACTAGCGATACTTTACGGGGTATAAATCTAGGGTATAGGGGGAGTCGATAAGCTAGTACCGCGACGGATCGAATAGCCTCTTAATTGAACCTAAGTAGGCAACCTAAGAAGAATTCTCGGAGCGTATAAGACTATACCGACGAGAGTAGCCGAGATAGAGACCGGGATACTACCTCTCCGTTACTATATCTAAGGGATAAGGATCTAATATATAGCGAAGACGATAGGGTACCTAGTATAGTAAACTATCTACGATAAGACAGTACGAATCGTATAGAGATATAGCCGGCTATATATAGGACCGTACGTAAGGAGGTATTAGAAGCGGGACGACTTACGGGTTTTTAGGAAAATTTAAGGAACGCCGGAGTAGCTAGCGAGGGAGGAGGAGGACGAAGAACCCGGGAAAGGAAGGGGAATAAGGGAAAGTCCTAGAGCCTCGTAGAGTAGGTAGCCGGCTACCTATAGGAATAGGAATAGAATAGTAACCTACTAGCGAGAATAGGCCCCCTAGCCCTACGAACCTTCTAGAGATATAACTACCTCCTATACCGCGACCTTATAAGGGTAGAAGCAAGCGTAACAATCTAAATCCGGTCCGAATATATCGGGCTTTAGGCTTACTTATATAGGAGGAACGTCCTAGATATAGATAACCTAGCGTACGAGTATAGCTACCCGTCGTAGAACCCGGAATATATAGTCGAACGGTACCTATAGTAGGTAGAAGGGCGGAGTAAACAGAGAGCGAGAGCAGCTAGACGCGACTACTAGTCGATCGTTACGAATAAGAGCGACGTATAGAGGATAGTACGTTAGGTCCTAAGATAAGGATACCTTACCTAGTTAAAACTAGCTAACGAGACGGAGAAGTAGATAGAGAAGAGGAGGGAGACTAAGGGGATGTAGACAAGGTAGTTATTAGGGTAGGCCTATAACACTAGTATACCCTCTATAAGGAAAGCGGGAAGGTAAATAACGGATAATAGTAGTATAGGAGAGGAGAGGGGTTTTTACCGCGAGCGGTTTCCCCTTCGAAGGATAGAAGTACATAGAATAGCTATATAGGCTAGGAGGTACTATAACAGCTTAATAAATAATATATATATATTATACGGAGTATAGATTTAGGGAATAGGAGGCGTAGGCAAGCCGATCCCGAAACGGATAGAGTAACCCCTAAATAGGATATAGGTAGGTAATCTACGTAGGATACTATAACGGTTTATAGTCGTGTTGATATAAAGTAGCTAGGTACGTAGGAAAGAGGAGCGCGAGGTACGCCGAGGCTATATATAAGCCGAGGTACTACGCTAGTACGCGCGGTCACGTGACCTACGTACTAGCTAGACATTCGCTAGGACTAGGGCCGTGATACTACCCCCCCTTCAAAATCGCGCTTAGTCCCTTAAGCTCGTAGTATAGCCGCTATAAACGCGGCGTCATCCTCTATATTATCCTCTATACCGTATTAACGTATATCCGGTACTTACCTACTAACGGTCATCCTTCTTAAAGTAGCCGTCTATAGGCTATTATAAGTACTAGTATTAGGTTCGTAATACGTAACTACCGGAAGAGCTATAGGTACCTACGCGAATAACTTACGTAGCCTACCTATAGTTACTAGGTTAGACGTAACTATTAACGAAGCGTTTACGGCTAAAGCGTTTATTACTTCGCCGATTATAACGTCTTCGGGTATATCCTTATTAGGAATCTATCCTAGTAGCGGCGTAAAGCTAGCTAGCCTATCCTTCGTAGGATAGTTATAGTAGAAGTCCGCGATAGAGGCGGTAGTAGTATCTATTAACTCCTTAGCGGGCTCCTAGGTAGGCTTACTATAACCTACCTATTATATAAGGTATTTATACCTTCGTTCCTTCCTCCTACCGCGTAGCGCTAGACCTAGCGGTGATGTGCTCTTTACGTTAAGCACTATATCTAGAAGCTAATACGTATTTATATCTCCGTTATTATCTTCTACCTCGATCGGGGCCGGAGGTAGCTATACTTGTCCTAGTATTAGTGCGTATATAGGCATTAGTAAGTTAGCGTAAAAGCCGTTATAGAGGTTACTTAGGGATTAAGGGAGGTCTAGACGGTACGTATCGTATAGTAGTACCTTAGTAACTACGTATAGTCTAGTATAGCGGTAATTAAGCTTCTTTAATAGGCGCTTAGTACGCTAGTTACGTATACTAAGGTGTACTAGGTCTCCGACTTCGTACCGTAGTATAATCGTTCTATACTTATTAGTATATTCAGCTTACGATACTTATACTATTACTATAGAGTCTCGTAGCTTATACCTAAGGTCTATTATACGTTATACGAATATATTTATAGACTCTACGTCTAATCGCTATTTATACGGAAGTAGTTATATAGGGAGATTGAGTTTAGTATCTATATAACGTAGGTTCTTACTAATGTTCGCTATAAAAGGACTTACGCTAGTCGTTTCGGAGACGTAGTCGTTTATAGTAAACTCTATAAGTAGGAGCTAATCTAGCTAGTTATCCTAAGCGTAACTAGTAAACGTACGTAGGTACTATTCTATTATCTTGTTAGTATTCTCGCTTTGACTATTAGTCTTAGGGTAATAGCCGGTTAAGATCTTACGCTTAATTTATAGTAACTCGTAGAGGCGTCCCTAGAAGGCTAATACCTATTAAGGACTACGATCCGACGTAATTGTCTTTAGTAGACTATATCGGGAGAAGATATACTTTACGTAGATATATACGATATACTCCGCTATCATTTCTAATACTAAAATATAATGCCGCTCTTTACCTAAACGGTCTATAACTATAAGTACGTTTTTATAGTACTGACTATCTACCGTACACTTGGCCCTTAGTGGTTCGATAACGAAGTCTAAGGTAACGTCGTCCTACGTATCGAATAGGACTAGTAGTAGAGTAAGTAGTCTATATTAAGGTTCGTTAATACTACGGCTGTTACGGTATATACGGTATACTCGTACGAAAGATCTAATAAACCGTATTATTCGTAGCTATATATAGTAACGTAATACTAACCGGCTCGTAGTTATCTTACCGGGGTATCCTATAGTAGGTATATCGTAGAAGGCCTTAACGATACGTATACGTATAGTGTTTCCCTTATCTTCGGTAGGTAGGATAAAGAGACTATAACCGCTATATCTATTCTTAATATAGATCATCCTATCGACTAGTATCGCGTACTTGTCGTCAATCTTGTTCTTTCGTAGTAGTTTAATAGGTTCGCCTACTACTAACTAGGTCGTAGCTTCGATTACATCGTCCTATTCGTATAGCTTACTAATGTCGGCTAATAGCGCTTTGTCTATTACTACTCCTTCAACTTCGGATACGCTTAGCCGTAGGATTTAGCTAGCGCTAATAGATAAGAAGTGTTCTAGTTTAAGTAGTATACGATCCTACTATACGTACCGCGGATCTGATTTGTTATATAGAATCGCGTCCTATAAACGTCTAGTAAGGCTGTCTAGTTTAGCTCCTTAAACACCTAGACGATATATAATCTTAAAGAAGAATTATAAGAGGAACTCGGCCTATCTTACTTGTCGTCTATTTAGTTACTTAGAGGTCATAAAGTATTCGAGGTTCTTGTAGCCGCTATATACTAGTACTAGGTAGCCGCTTAGATTAGTAAAGTTCTTAAAGTCTAGTTCGTCGATATCGCTAGCTATAAGTTCGGGCTTCTACTCTTTAAATGCTTTGACGATAGTAAGTAGTTCCTTGTTATAAATGTCGTAATTACACTCCTACGGGCTTATCTTCTTAGATAGGTATACGATTGGCCTTAGGATGTTGTCCTTATCGTATTACGATAGGACCGTAGCCGTAATAAAGTCACTTATATCCGTTTTAAGTACTATTCTACGTCCTAGGACAAACATCGCTAATATAGTGCCTTTAGTATCGGTAAAAGCTTGCTTTAGTCCGTCGAATGCCTTCCGACATTCCTCTATCTATTGCTAAGGGCAGTCCTTCTTAGTTAGCTTTACTATAGGTAGTACTATCTTACTATAGTCCTTAATAAAGCGCCGATAGAATCCGGAGAACCTATTAAACGTAAGGACATCTTTCACGTTTACTAGTGTTCCCTATTCCCTTATAGCTTGTACCTTAGCTAGGTCTATTAAGACTCCGTCCTTGCCGATAATAAGGCCTAGGTATTTAGTAGATTAGGTATAAAACTCACATTTAGTGATGTCGAGTTATAGGCCGGCTTTACTACATTTACGAAGTACCTTCTTAACATACTCTATATACTCCTTAAGAGTGTCGCTAAAGATAAGTATATTATCTAGGTATACCGACGTAAAGTCGTTAAGGAACTCTCGTAGTATATCGTTAATATAAGACTAGAAAGTACTAGGGGCATTATATAACCCGAATAGTATTACTAGGTATTCAAACTGTCTATATCGTATTATAAATACGGTTAGCTATTCGGAGCCCTCTACTATTCTAATACGATTAAAAGCGGTAATAACATCTAGCTTAGTAAAGTACTTCTTACTAGTAATACGATTAAGTGTGTCTTATATCAAGGGTATAGGATACCTAGACTTGATCGTGCGTTCGTTGACTTGTCTATAGTCAATATAGACTCTTAATCCACCTCCTAGTTTCTTAATAATAAGCACGGGTAATAAAGTATCTACTCTACCTTCGTATCTACGAATGCCCTTCTAGGCCAACTACTCTTAGACCTAGTACGCGATAACTTCGTCCTCCTAGTTTAATATCTAGTAGGGCCTACTAAAAGGCGGTATAGTTCCTAGCTTCAGCTTGATCTCGTAGTTAATACTAGGCCTATATAGTAGAAGCTCCTTCGTATCTTATTAAGAGAAGCAATATATAAATTCGTAATATATAGGGAGAAGGTAGTCCTTTAGATCGATAGTCTCCTCCTTCTTACGTATAAATTTGTCTATATCGGCTTGTATATACATCTTGTAGGTAGAGAGAGTCGGACTAACGCGTTACGCTACTAGTACGAACGCCGCTATACGTATATCAAGTCGCTCGATAGTCTTGTTATTAGAAAGCATCCTATAGCCGGTATTAGGCGAGTATATCGCTACATTACGTATATTACGGGCGCTTATAGCTTAGGTAGTAAGTAGGTCTATAGCACGTATATCGCTAGGTTACTATAGCTCGTTCCTATTAAAGATAAACATTATATATACCTCTACTCCTTTCCGCCTTACTATCTTCTTAATTGCCTCCGCGCTAACTTCCTAGATATCGATATCCGGTAGTATCGGCGTAGGTAGTTTCTTTTCGAATAATAGTTTAGCGGTTCGCGGGCGTTCCTTTATAATTATATTAGAGGTTTTAGTCTAGACAAAATCTCTATCGTTGTTTTCTTCGACAGTAGCTTAATACGCTAGTCGGGTCTTTAGGGTAGGTTCGAAGGTCTACTTAGTAATTACCGGTTCCTACTTATTATTAACACTCTATACCTAGACTGGCTCGCTATCCTATAGGTAATACTCCTTATAGTGCTCCGAGTCGAGGGTTATAGTACCTAACGTAAAGTAGATACCTAGCTAGTATTTATTATACTAGGGCCTACCTAGCACGATGTTATACTCTAGATATATAACCTAGAAGGTTCTAGTCTCCTTATAACTAATACCGAGTATAAGTTCTAGACTTATACGGTATTCTATTATTTCCGCGGCTATCGAGCCGTTTACTAACCTAAGGGCTAGTAGGTTATTAAGCTTAATTAAGGGCAGATTATGTTTTTACGTATAGGAGAAGTCGATATACTTAGAATTAGTACCGTTATTAAGGAAAGTAAATGCATTTTGCCTATTAGCTATCCCTAGTATTACGATATATAAGCCGATAATAGGGTTATATTCTATTTCTACTATTCTAAGAACATATAATAATAGCTTAAGCCCTTCGGGTGGCTTTACTAGTAGTGCCTCTTCGTTATGTCTTATATTCTCCTTTTTATGTCTACTAGTTATTGCGCTTAAGTAGTAGACTAGGCATTTTCCGCCGGTAGTATAACGGTAGTACCGCTAGCGTTAGTACCTAGACGTACTAGTATCTCGTACTCGGACAGCTCGTAAGTACGCTACTATAGGCGGTGACCGGGCTTACGACACTTCTTATAGAGGCGCTTACGTATATAGCGAGTGTTCTTAGCTTCGTCTATAGTATTACTAAGGCTACTCTTAAATAGTTTAGGTCGGGTAGACTAAGCCTTACGGGGCGGCTTATTAGAGCCTAAACCTACTAGCTTGTCGTCCTTATTGTCCTTATTACCGTCCTTCTTATCGTTCTTTAGCTTCTCGGAGCGTAGGTAGAGAGCGTCGAGGATCCTAAAGTCCTTATCTACTTAATAGAGATTGTTAATTATCTCTTATAATAATTCGGGACGGAAGTTAAGATACTTATTAAGATAGCGGACAGTTAGCTTACGTTATAGGTTGTCTATCGTATCTTTACCCTTAAGGCCTAGGATGTTAGTATTCTAGCGCTACTTAGGGAAGAAGGTCTAGAAGCTGTCCTTATTATCTATCTTAAGGTTAGTTAGGCGATTACGAGCCCTACTAATTAGGTTACGGTCTCCGTATCGCTTAGCGAGTTCCTAGATAAGCTCGTTAATACCCTTATACGTCTTCTTACTACTAGTTAGGCTACCCGAGATAGTAGGGATCTTTAGTCTAACCAGTTCCTAAGCATTACCTAGTAAGGCTAGTAAGTCGTATACGAACTTAAGTACTACCTTCTTATCGCGAAAGACCGTATAGTCGATAATAGTCTCTAACTCGGAGAAGAACTTCTCGAGGGAGGGTCTAGATAGCTTACTATCGATAGTACCGACGAACTTCTCTAGCTTATCTATACTACGCTAAGTCTTAAAGGGCTGGCTAAGGTCTAGATCGTACTTAACTAGAGACTCGAAGTCGTAGACTAGCTTCTTCTTCTTAGAAGAGCGGCGATAAGCACGAGCATCGCTATCCGACTCCGAGTCCTTCTCTAACTCCTTAGATAATAGATCGGAGTCGTTACTATTATCCTTACGTATAGACTTCTTAGCCTTCTTTCTAGTAGTACGGCGAGCTGCCTTATCCTCCTCGTCCTTGTTACTAGCTCTATTATTATCCTTATTATTGTCCTTAGATAGGGTTCGGCCGTTCTATAGAGCACGACGCTATAATATAGCGCGAGATAGTAAGGATCGTACTCGAGAGCGGCCTCGGCGGTCTTCGAGTTACTTCTTAAGATTATCTACCTAAGTCTACTACGACTTGTTAAGATGCTTAATGTTGTTCTAGTAGGTTTAAGCTTCTATCTTATACGTATCGAGATCGAATTCGAGGGTCTTAATCTTCGAGTTATTGTTAGATAACTACTAAAGTACCTCCTTAGCTTACTTCTTTAGGGTGTCGTTCTTCGCGGTAAGTATACTAATCTCTACGGACATTACTACATTCGATAATACCTTAGGTCGGGCCTTTAGGTTATCGAGTTCCTTAACTAGAGTATCGTATTTATTATGTATCTATTAGTCGTAACTCTTCTATCTCCTAAGCTCTTACCCTACTTTGCCTAACTACTCGTAGAGGATAGTCGCTATCTATATTACGTTCCTATACTCTTAATCGGCGCGTCGTAGGATAAAGTAGATAGCCGCGGCGGTCTCGGGCTCTACTAGGAGCTTAACGAGCTAGTCGATATCGAGTTAAAGGAGGTCGTTCGCGGGAATTCGGAGGGTTTTCGCGACTTATTATATATCCTCGCCCTTACCTTCCTCGGTCGCGCCGTCGTCGTCGTAGTCGACTACCGCTATAGTAACGCTGTTCTCGTCTTAGATCTCGTCGTCGTTTAGAAGGTCGTATAAGTTAAACTTACTAGGTAGGTTAGTGACTAGGCGCTATAAGTTCTCGAGTTTCTACTATATAGCGTCGTCGGTAGTCTACTACTACTCTTACGTTTGTCCTTAAGTCTATATATTAAATATAGACTCGCGCTATACTACTAGTCGTATAGCTAGTAGCGAGCCTCGCTATCCTTAGGGTCGTACTATATTAGGTACTACTTAGCCTATAGTAGTCTCTTATACCGAGTCGCGCGTTTTTTATTATACGCCGTAATCTCTTATTACGGTTATTATTAATAATCTACGCTCTTATAGATCCTAATATAGCTCTTCTACGGATATAGAGACCTAGCTAAGTATAACGGTTTATAGTCGTATTGATATAAAGTAGCTAGGTACGTAGGAAAGAGGAGCGCGAGGTACGCCGAGGCTATATATAAGCCGAGGTACTACGCTAGTACGCGCGGTCACGTGACCTACGTACTAGCTAGACATTCGCTAGGCCTAGGGCCGTAATAGTTACTAGGCGTATATAAGACAACGTTAATAAGTACGGTAGAAATAGAGATAGAAACACTACTAATCGGCTAATATATCCGGGGAATAAGAATTTAATACGCGGTAAAGACGATAGATTACCTAGTATAAACTACGATCTAGGAGGTAAAGAATAAGATAGAAAGCCGCTACCGGAGAGGGGCCGGATATAGGACAAACTAAAAAGAGGATAACTATACTACCTTTACGGCCGTATAGATAAGTACCGAATAGCTAGTACGAAAAGAGGAGGAGCGTAGGACTCGCTAGGCCGGCGGGAGTAAGGCTAAGACCTAAAGCCTAGCGGAATAGATAGCGAGCTACCTATAGGAGTAGGACTAGAAAAGGAAGCCCCCTAAGACAATAGGCCCGATAGTACTTAGAGCCTTCTAGAGACATAATTACTAGCTATATAGGGACCTAATAAGGGCCGAAGTAAGTATAGCGATCTAAATTAGGTCCGAATATATTAGATTAAGGGCCTACCTATTTAGGAGACGCGTACTAGATATCTATAGCCTAGCCTACTAGTATAGCTACCTATCGTAAAACCTAGAACATATACTACTACGATGCCTATAGTAGGCGAGAGGTAGAGAAAATTAGAGGTACTAAGCGGGAAGGAGAGACTATAAGTTAATTATTAGGGACAAAGGTAACATTCGCCGAATCTCTCGGTAGATACTTTAGTAGAGATACCTCTAGTAGTTTAGCCTCGCTAGCGAGACGGAGGAGTAGATAGATAAGAGGCGGAAGCTAGGGGGTGGTAAATAGGGTAGTTATTAGGGCAGGCCTATAACACTAGCGTACCCCTAATAAGGGAAATTTGAGACGATAACGAGGGGGAAAAGACAGGCGGGAAGGAGGAGGGGTTTTTACTAATACGGTTTCCCCTCTATATATACGAAAACAAGATAGTATAGCTATATAGACTAAAGGGCACTATAATAGCTTAATAAAATATCTATCTATCTATATCTACAAAAACTATATTATCCTCTAGTCTACCTTATTTAGCTTAAGCATCCTCTAAACCCTTAATATCCTCCTTACTATCGATTACTATATCCGTCGGGCGGCTAAGCTAGTACGGCTATATAGAGGCTTAGGGTATATTACGATAAGACACTAACGGCGACTTCTTAGAGAAGCCCGTATAAGACAAAGCTATAGTATAGCTACCTATAGAAGAGCTATAAAGCCTAGTACTACTAAATAGCGGTACTTTTATAGTTACTAAGACGTATATAGCAATATCCTTATTCTAACGCTTATTATAGAGACTTCTATCCGCTATTATCCTTATAGAAGTAGGTATACGCGGTTCTATAGTAGCCCTAACGTATTAAGTATCCGAGCCTATGTCTATAGCGTTCGTTTCTATAGAGCTTAATAGGTTAACTATAGGCGTGTCGAACTCTATCGTACTCGTATTAAGTCTTATCGAGCGGCGTAACGTCCTTACTTATAGCTTAGACGCCGTTACGGGTGTATTAGTTTACGGTATAACTACCGATATAGACGTACTCGCGTTTTCCGTAGGTAACTACCTAGACTTAGTATAAGATCGTAGTATACTAGTAACTCGGTCCTTATTAGGTACCTAGTCGTACGGCGGCTTAAAGTCGGCGGGTATAGACTTCGTCGGAAAGTTATAGTAGAAGTCTATAATAGAGGCGGCTACTCCTACTAATACTTCTAAGATTATTACGGGTAGCCCGCGACCCCTTACTATAGCTACGTCGGCCCGGGTAAACCGCGGACCTTCCGTATCGGGTTAGCGCGGCTTAGCTTTACTTTATAACTTCGCCGCGCCTTACGCTCCTCTTTCGTAGCTTCGTAGAATAATAACTCTCTTATTCGGACCCTATAGTACGCGCGCCCTTATAGTTTATTCTACTACCTTACCTAGATCGCGGATCGAGGTAAGGGACGCGTAATAATAGGAATAGACAGAACTATAGAACTCGAAGAACGCGTAGAGTCGTATTAGAATATAGAATACGGTAAGGCGTATAGCGCGTAAATACCTAGAGAACGTAACGCGGTAATATTATTAGTAGGTAGTCGCGCGCTCGTAGACAGTTAGGAAATAGGCCTCGTTACGCCTCTCCCGAACCTAGACAATATAACTTTATAGACAAACGGCGGTATACTACCGCTACTAAAGCCTAAGGGCAAAGGTAAGTAGCGTATATCTCTTTTCCCCGACCTCTCCTCTTTTCCTCGGAGTTAGAGACAGGACGATAACCGGCGGGTTATAGTAGGTACCGGTGTCGCGCTATAATAGGAAATTAATAAAGCTTACTAGAAAGCCTTCGAGCGAGAAGAAGGTAGTAAGATTAACTTTATAGAACTGTTCGAGTTTAAGCTCGAAGAGAACCTAGGCGGCGACCTAGACGAGGTATATCTATTACTCGATAAGGTAGAGCACATTCTTATATCTAAATACTAGAATATTATACGAGACAAACTTACGACCCTCGTATCCTAGTACCCGAAGACTACCTACGACTTCGTACTATAGGTAGTAAATATAGCGATTACTAAAGGTAGACAACTCGATATAATAGAGCGAGCTAATAACCTCTAGAACACCTAGTATACTACGCTATATACCGAGTATAACCGTATCTATAAGATACTACGAAGCGAGGAGGCTATAATATAGAAGATAGCCGTAGACCTAAAGAGTAAGAAGGATTACGACCTAGTAAAGTTATAAGAGGAGAAGAAGAAGGTATAGGATACCGAAGCTAAGAACTAGGCTCTATAGAAGGAGGTTAAAGATCTAAAGACTCGACTCTAAGCTACTAAAGACACTATATAGAATAGAGGCCGCTCTAGTCGCCGACCCTCCTATTTACCTCCGCGCGAGACTTTACTCGAGTAGCTAATACATAAGTATCGTAAAGCTACTAGTAGAGGCGGCGGCGGAGGCGGTAGTAACGATAATAACGGCAATAGTAATAACAACCGAGGACGTAATAGTAATAGAAACCGTCTACGACCTAATAATAATAACGTTCGCGACTCTCGAGCGCGTAATACCCGTATATAGACTCCCCTAACCGAACTTTTAGAACGCCTATTTACTATTAACCGTACCCTAATACGCGGTATCGAGGTTAGTAAGGGCGTACCTAACCCGAAGTACTTTAAGAACAATAACGACCCTAACTTCGACAGTTAGTATAGTAGCGTACTTCTTAAGCTAACTATAACTACTTTCCGCTCCGAGGTAGACGGCCTACGTTTTATATATAGATAGATATAGGGTGACCCTAAGAGAAGTATTAAGCTAAGGATCCCCGTACCTAGATAACGATTATTTAACGAGTTCAAGACTAGTAAAGAACTACTAGATTAGATAACGCGCTAGTACGGCACCCGTAACGAAGGAACTAAGGCTATAGTTAACATCGCTACCTATAAGTAGGAGTAGAGCGAGACCTTTATTACCTTCTACGCTCGCTACTCGAAGCTACGTGCTTAGATAGAGTAGACCGACGAGACTAAGCTAATACTATTTCGTAACCGCCTAAACCGTAAGTACTTTATTAAGACTTTCGGCGATAGGGAAGTAGATAGACGCTTATACAATATATAGGATATTATTAAGGAATATACGGTACTAGATAAGAGCTTCTACGAGACCGACCGACTATATCTATAGAAGGAGCGCCTACGTAGTAACCCTAATTCGAATAATAACGGCGTATAGGGCGGTAGTAATACCGTAGGCGCCGTAGCTATTAGTACGACCGCTATAGTCGTCTAGCGACTACTATAATACGTAGGTACGAAGAAGAAGGAGGACCTACCGGTTTACTTATAGAACCTACCTTTATTAAACCGTAAGTAGCGGGAGGACCTTGAGAAGTAGGGTAAGTACTACCGCTACCGTATAGGCTCGTACGTATTAACGAACCCCGAATACCCGATATATAGTTACGACGGCGACTACCGCCCTCTACGCCTACGAAATAACCCTATTCTTAGCTCCCTTACTACCGACCTATAGTAATAGGGAAATGGTACGACCGCTACCTAAGCGTAGTAGATAGCGGTTAGTAACCGAACTTTCTAAGATAGAAAGAGTATAAGATTAAGAGATATAGAATATAAGAGACGGAGTATAGTAAGGCGCTTAAGATATTAGTATACGTACTAGATAAGTAATAGCTAGCTATACACCCTTATATAGTATTACCCGTAATAATATAATATAGAAAGGCTCGAGGCCTTATAGATTCTACTTCTACCTCTCTCTTTCTTAACTAGAAATTTATACGTAAATATATAATACCCCTAATCCCTTTGACGTAGAGCCGACGACTAACACTAGGAGATAGAACGGCTACTACGCGGTAGATTATATACGCGGCCCTTATAGACGTAGTTATTGGCGGTTATTACGAGTAAATATTATACTATATTACCGACCTCGAATACGATATCGTCTTTAGCCTACTATAGCTTATAGCGTATAACCTAAACATCTTCTAGGAGATAGGCGAGGTAGTATTTAGATCGGATTACTACTTTAGTTACTATCTATAGAATAAGATATTAATAACAGTATAATCCCTAAACTACCGCGAGAAGAAGAAGTAGGTACTAGTACGGTACGGACTAGAGCCCTTTACTAGAGAAGAAGCGAGCTTTATAGTAGGAGGGGTAGAGCTAAACGTCTTATTATATAACCTAGAAGATATAGACGATAAAGAAGTAGACTACTAAGGCGTTTCTTAACGCGCGTAGGGGATATACGCGTACCGGCCTAGGGCTAAGTACTTCTATATTATACCTACTAGGCGTAAGAGCGACGGCGGAGAGCTTAAGCTAAGTGTAATAGCTACTAATAATCTAGACCAATTCTTAAACAAGTAGTTTAATTATAACCCGAAGGAGAAGTTACCGCCGATATACTACGATATTACGGACGCTTTCTTAGCTAAGGATTATAAAGGACTCCTACCTTACCGACTAGGCGTAGATCATAAGATTTATATTAAGCCTAATAGTCTATAAGAGCTACTATACCGTAAGCCCTACGGCCTAGCTAAGAAGGAGAACGAGGTAGTTAAGAAATAGCTAGACAAGTAAATATCTAAAGGGAAGGTACGGAAAGTAGGGTAAAAGACGAGCTAGTCTCCTATACTAGTACTAGTAGTACGTAAGCCTAGAGGTAGGCTACGTGTTTATATCGACTATAGAGGATTAAATACGATTACTATTAAGAACCGGAATCCGATTCCCTTAATATAAGAGACGCTTAACCGTATATACGGTAAGAAGTACTTTACGGAGCTAGATATTATAGTAGCCTTTAACAAGTTACAGATAGCTAAAGGGTACGAGTAGTTAACGGCGTTTACGACACGATACGGTATCTACGAGTATCTAGTGTTGCTATTCGGCTTGTATAACGGACTAGTATTGTTCTAATTATATATTAATAAGGTCTTATAAGAACACCTAGACGACTTTATATTAGCCTACCTAGATAACGTACTTATCTTTAGTAACACCTTAGAGGAGCATATTAAACACGTACGGAAGGTTCTTACTAAGCTACGCGATATAGGACTTATAGTAGACATCGATAAAAGCGAATTCTACTAATTGAAGGTGAAGTATCTTAGGCTAATTATAACCCCTAACGGTATCGAGATAGACCCCGAGAAACTCGAATATATTTAGATATAGGAAGCTCCTAAGAACCTAAAGGATATAGAGGTCTTCCTTAGATTTACTAACTTCTATAGGCGGTTTATCGAAGCATTTTTGCGTATAGCTACTCCTCTTATAAACCTGACTAAGTCGGACGGACTAAGCAATCATAAGAATAGAAGGATTTAATAGTCACTAGATTACTAACGAGCCTTTAACAATTTGAAAGCTACGTTTAGTAAAGCCGGTATACTCGTATATTACGTACTAGGTAGGGAAACAGTAGTAGAGATAGATTCTTTAGATTTTATAAACGCCGGCGTACTTTCGTAGTATAACGAGAATAGTATACTATATCCTATAGCCTTCTACTCGAAGAATTTAAGTCTATAGGAGTGTAATTATAACATCTATAACAAGGAACTATTAGCTATTATTAAGGCTTTTAAGGAATAGAGACCCGAGCTCGCCTACGAGGTAGATAATAAGGACTTATAGCTAGTCAAGATTTATACCGACTATAAGAATCTAGAATACTTTATAATAACAAAGTAGCTAAATCGGCGACAAGCGCGTTAGGCTAAGTTCTTATTATAGTTTAACTTTAAGATAATATACCGTCTAGGACTTTAAGATATAAAGCTAGATAGCCTAACGAGACGTAGCTAGGACCTTCCGTAGGGGGTAGACGACCCTCGGAACTAGTATTAGTATTAGACATTACTACCTCCTAAGCGATTCCTTAAGATCGCCTTACTATAGGCAATAGTAGAAGATACGCCGGAAGAAGAGGAACTAGTATAGCTAAACCCTAAAGCTAAAGAGTTTATACCTATAGAACGAGATACGCCTACTAAATAACCGGCGACGCGTAAAAGTTAGTAGGAAGCCGAACTCGAGTATCGAATGTCGACGGCGTACGTAACTAATAACGAGCTTAAGACCGCGATTAAGGACCTATAGAAAGACCGTACTCCTATACTACTATAGAGAGCGAAGATTTACCTAGTATACTATAAAGTAGATAGCGACCTACTATATATTCGAAATTAATACGACGGCTAGAGCTTATAGGTACTAAATGACTAAGCCTTATAGACTAGGATAATTAAGATAAACTATAACGCTCTAGTAGTAGGCTATCTAGGACGAGCTCGCACTTATAAACTCGTAGTACGTAAATTCTACTAGCCTAGATTAGCGAGATCCGTACGTAGATATACCGCGAATTACTATACCTACCGTATAATAAAATCTCTACACTCCTAGCCACTAGGATTATTATAGCCACTTCCTGTTCTAGATCGGCCTTAGAAACATATTATAGTCGACTTCGTTATTAGACTCCTAGATAGTACTCTTAACGGTATAGTCTATAATAATATTATAACCGTTACCGATAGGCTTACTAAGGAAGTCGAGCTAATCCCTATTAGCGTAATAATAGTATAGAATACGGCAAGGCTTTTCCTTAAATATATGTTCTATCGGCGCGAGTTTCCTAATACTATTATATAAGACCGTAGTAAGTAGTAGGTTACTACCTTCTAGAAGAAACTCTATAAAATACTCCGTATAAATCGGAAGCTAAGTTCTTTATATTACCTAGAAACTAATAGACAGTTAGAACGTACTAACTAGGCGATAGAATAGTATCTTCGTATATTTACTAATAAGGTATAGGATAACTAGGTATAATAGCTATGCCTTACTTAGTTCGCGATTAATAATTGCCTATCTAAGACTACTAGTATATCGCCGTTCTACGCTACCTTAGGCTACAACCCTATGTTTATAGAGCGAGTTGACCTAAACGCTAGAAAGGGGGGAGGACTAACTACTCTCTAGCGACTAGATATACGATTAGTAGAAACCTTTATACGTCGAATTTACGAGCTTTATAAGCACCTTTAAGAGAATATACGAAGGTTATAAGCTCTCTAAGTAGAAGTAGCAAACCGCTACTAAAGTATTCCTCTAGACTATAAGGTAGGTAATTAGGTATATCTTAGTACTAAGAACATCCGTACGACTCGACTATCTAAGAAGCTAGATAGGAGATATACCGGCCCTTACTAGATTACGGAAGTTATACCGGCTAGACTCTCTTATTAACTAAAACTATTAGACGCTCTAGTAGAACTTAATAACTACTTCTATACCTTACTACTATAACGAGCCGACCACCCTAATTTCCTACTACTTAAAGGGTAGTATCTAGCGCCGCTACTACCGATAACTATCGAACCTAATACTACCGAGGCTAATATAGTAGCCGACATAGTAGTAGTACCTACGTATATATACGAGGTAGAAAAGATCCTTAATATATATACCCGTAAGCGGGTAGGTAAGGTAAAGAAGGGGTATAAGCGTAAGGTAGATATATAGTATAGGGTGAAATAGGCTAGATATTAGAACGAGGAGGATAGTAAGACCTAGTAACCTATAGATAATATACTTAAACACGTAGCCGCCGCTATTATAGACTTTTACTATAACCGGCCGGAGTTATCTACGCCTATAGGCTTCGTAGCTCTATCTAACTAGTCCCTACTAGCTACTAAGGTACTCGGGCTTAATACGATTAGGGTCATTCCGAAAGACACCGTTACGAATAAGTCGCCTCGAGCCTTACCTCTAATAGAATCTACTCCGTATATATTTACTACGTACCGCTATATTAGCTAGGTTACGGGAAAGCCTACTATTATAACTAGGGTCTCCGGTCTTAACTACCGCTCTTAGCTCTATAATAGTACCGGTAGTTATACCGATACTCGAGTAAAGCCTATAGAGCCTATAATAATACCTAACTTTAGTTATAATATTATACGCGAGTACTAGCCGAAGACAGACTTAGGTCTAGGGTAAGCTAGCTAACTAGGTAATATATTTCTCGAAGGAAGCCGGTCGAGGATAGTCTTAATAGAGCGAATGCGATGTTATTAGATAACGACAGGGTACTAGAGGATAATTAGGCGTTCGCGCGATTATAGAGCTCGATAGGTAAGTAGCCTTATAAGGTAGATAACGCTTAGAGGACTAAGGCGTATTTTGAGAGAGGGGGTACTATTATAGGTAGCCCGCGACCCCTTACTATAGCTACGTCGGCCCGGCTAAACCGCGGACCTTTCGTATCGGGTTAGCGCGGCTTAGCTTTACTTTATAACTTCGCCGCGCCTCGCGCTCCTCTTTCGTAGCTTCGTAGAATAATAACTCTCTTATTTAGACCCTATAGTACGCGCGCCCTTATAACTTACTTAACGTTTAAGGAAATCTAATAAGCGTATACGGTAGGAGACGCTATAGCGAGAGACCTTATTAAGCTATAATAAATAGACGTAGACTAAAGGTAACGGATATATAATATCTTTACTACTACGCGATTAAATCTTACTACCTACCTTATCCGAATAATAATAGAGCTAGAGTAAGAGCTAATATACGGCTAGAATACCCTTAGAGCGAAATACTAGGCTCTTAAGGATTAGTATAGCCTAGACGATATACTACGTAAGCGGTAACTTACGCTTAAGTTATCTAGGTATTAGAAGGCTAGCGTACGTAGGATCGATAACTAGTACTTAGACTAGTTAGTTTTATAGACTAAGATACTTAAGTATAACTACGCCGAGTATAACGACCTTAGTAGATACTTTCTACTTACTATTTAAAAGTAGGCTCTAGCCTACGGCGCCTCTCTATATAACGAGTAGAAGCGGGATAAAGTATTACTATAAAAGCTTAGTATTACCGTACCGGCGTATATTTACTTAAACTCGTAGGTACGTACCTAGATCCCGCGCCCGCTAACTAATTCGACTAGCGGCTTAGCGCCTATATATAACTCTCGCGCCCTCCGCGCCTCTCTTAGATAGAATATCTAAGCGACTTATACCTTACCTAACTACGTACTTATACCTACTTATAATACTTACTAAGCGTTATCTCGAGTAGATACGTAATATCGTACTAGTAATAACTAACGGTTAATTAGTCTTTAAAACTATCTCTAGAGAACTCTTAGTAGAGAAGGAAATAGGGCCTACTTTATTAGGGGGTACTAGTTAAAAGGAGGGAAACCGTAGTAGTAGCTACGGTAATAAGGGCCGTAGTAATAGCTACGGCGATAAGGGTAAGAATAAGAATAAGGATAATAATAGGCTAAGCGGCTACTAGAATATTACTAGCGAGCCTAAGGATACCTATTATAAGGGCCTATTATATATAATATAATTAAACCTAGTAAGCGCCTAGTAAAGGATTAGTACTTAGAGTAGTATTAACGAGTCGAGGGCCCCTTTAGACCCTAAGATTTACGCGTCGAATCTCGTTAACTATTAAATAGGTACGAGTTACGTAGTAGTAGAAGACGGCGGATCATACGAAAGACAAAGAAGGACCTAATAGGATAGCGTATATCTATATATAGTATCGCCGGTATTAGTATAGGTAGATACTAGGTGTCCGGATGTTTACTAGCCTATAGGCTAGTAAACCCTAGTCACGTAATCTAGTTATATAACACACCTACACCTATATGCTTGTCCTACGGCCTATATGTTCTCAACACTCCTACTTAGGCTATATAGTCTCCTACAATCCCTTTACGTAAGCTAGAGCTACCTTATAAAATTTTAGAACTACTAGCTATTAAGCGGCTTTATTAACCTGTTAGTAGCTATGTCCTTTATATAGTAGTAGTCTACTATAATCTTCTTCTACTACTAGAGATGTCTAACATAGTTATATATAACATTAATATGCCTTGACCTTTTGTATATATAGGCATCTTTAATAAGTGTTAAAGCGGCTTAGTTGTTACCTATAAGCTTAACTAGCCTTAGCTCGTTAACAGTACCCTTGCTTGCCCTTATACTCGGCTAGAAAGAGCTCTTTCCTACTAGTTCTAGGCACCCCATTTCCCTAAGGATAGTAGCAAGAAATTGTGACTACTTTACGGCTACGTTTATAGCTATAAACTCAGCTTCTATTATTAATATTATAATAGACTTCTGCTTCCTACTTATCTAGGACATAGGTGATCTATAAAGGAACTATACGTATCCTAGAATTAAGACTCTATCCACTTTGTCTATCGCGTAGTTAGAGTCCGAGTATCCCTAGAGATTGCCCCCTCCCTTTCTATATATAAGACCTAGGTCTAGGTACGACCGTAGGTATCGGGAGAGCTTCTTTAAAGCCTTTATATACTACTACAAGGGATTAGTAACAAATGAGCTAATTCTTCTAAGGGGGAATGCTAAGTCTAGCCTTGTTATTGTCATTAGCTATATCTAGGTACTATTATAGCTCTAGTAATCCTATTTGTTACACCTCTTATCTATAGGTGCCGTAGGTACTAAATGCTCGTAGCTCTCTATAGGTAAGTAGGTTAGCGTAGCCTTCTCTCTAGCTATGTTCATCTTAGCTAAGTTAGCGTAGATATAGTGTCCTTGATCAAGCTTTAAAGTGCCTTAGGACCTGTCTCTTATAATCCTTATTCTAAGGATCTTCGTAGGTTTACTAAGATCTTTAATCTTAAACACTTTTCTAAGCTTAGCCTTAAACCACTGAACATCTAATAGCTTCGGAGCTACAAAAGGTATGTTATCTATATAGGTAAGGACTATAAGGTCTCTATCCGTATAGATAAGTAGGCATAGATCTACCTAGGACTAGGTAAATCTAATCTTCTCTAGCTTCGTAACACAGAGCTTATTCTAGTCTCTAGCTGCTTACTTAAGCCTATAAAGGCTTTGTAGGACCTTGAACACTATGTTTAGAGGTGCTTTAACTCCTAGGAGTAGGATTATATAGATGTCTTTAAGAAGGCTACTTTAGGTAAAAGCATTATTCACATCTACTAGGTGCATCTCGAGATCTCTCTTACACACTACTACTATGAATACTCGGAGAGTATTATGTCTAATAGTAGGTGTAAAGGTCTCTTCGAAGTCAACCCTATATTTCTATAAAAACCCTCTTATAACTAGTCTTACCTTAAACTTCTTAATAGCTCTACTAATCATTCTTTTCACATTAAAGACCTACCTAGAAGTAATTAGATTCGTACCCTTTAGCGGTACAACTGCTTCCTAGGTGTTGTTACTTACTAAGGCAATAACTTCGTTCTCGATTACCTCTCTCTATATATGTCCCTATTCGGGGTCTCCTACGGCTACCTTATAGGACTTTAGGATTAGTACTTCCTACTAATAGGCTATGGCCTACCTAATAGTAGCAAATGTATATTCTTCTACGTCGTTTAGAATCTCCTCTACCTAGCTTATTATAGGGTCTAGATAGAACATCTAGGCAATAAGAGCCTTATAGTGTTTAGCCTTATACTCTTTAGAGTTATTATCTCCGTCTCCCCTTAACCTCTTGTTACCTATAACCTAAGGTAGCGCTAGGTGTTCGGATAGGTCGAACTGAACGACATCCTCTTTTTCTTTTATTAGAGTACCCTGATCTCTAAACTTCTAGTATTCCCTAATGTCCTTTAGGGGAGGGGGAAGTTGTATAAATAGCAGTTACTATAGTATTAATGACTTAGGTAGGTTCTATATAGATCCACCGTTATTGGCCTTCGACAGTATTAAAACCGCCTTAATATTTTCTCCTAGTCTTCGTAACGGTGTCTCTAATAATCCCCTATCGGAAAATTTCGCCCTAAAGGGCTTTTTCCTAATAGGATTACGCTATAGTGCTCGACTCGGCTAGTTAGTAAAGGTAATACCAAAATCTATATCTCCCCCCTTCTTATTCTTAAACTAGTCGACGTGACTATACGCTTTTATTGCTTTTATGTCGGGGTCCTAGAATAGCTATTGTTTTGTGGTGTTTTCTAAGTAGCCTATAAACACGGCTTCTTTTCCTCGGTTTATTAACTTGTCTCTCCTTAAGCCTTAAGGTTAGGCTCTTAGGTCTATATAGACTATAGCTTTATATCCCTAGACGCGGAAATGGTCGACTAACGGTACTTAGCTAGTAAAGGCTTCTTCTAGTGAAAGAGCAATACTATTAATAATCGGACTATTAGGCAGTCTATTTCTGATTATAGTCTATACTTATAAAGCTTCTAGCTAGAACTTAACTAGTATACTAGAGTCTTTAAGTATAGCCCGGACTATATTCTTAGAGGCTTGAATTGACCTTTCTATAGGTCCATTTTGAAGAGAGTTGTAGGCATTAGTAATGTCTATCTAAGTACTAAACTCCTTCTCCTACTCTTTTAGTAAGGCGAGAATTTCCTTTATACTATTACTACGGATCGTAGACAGAAAGTACCTTGATTACCGTTCTGCCTAGACCTTCTAATCCCGTAGGGCTATAGGAGCGTCGCTCCTAGCCTTCAAAGGGATTACCTACTTCTTCCTAGAGAAGTTGTCTACAATCTTAAGCTAATATTTATATCCTAGCCTAGAGACTGCGCCCTAAAAAGGCCTATAGATGTCAATAGAGATAAGGGCCAGCCTCTCCCCTTTCCTCTCTATAGTAGGTCCTTTGAACTTCCTTATGTTTATAAGGGAGCAGACCTTACAATTCTGGTATTTAGAAGGAACAGGAATAGGATCTTTCTTATTAGTGACTCTATATAGGTTTCTTAGCAGTCCCTTACTAAGGTGTGCATATCTTCTATACTATAGCTCCTACTAATCTTCGGACTTAGTATTAGCTATAGCGGTACCGTCACGTTCTTAAGAGAGTATACTAGTATACTATAGCTTAAGAATTTCCGAGATCGAGTAGATAAACGGTACTCCTCCTCGAAGTTTAGTCTAGACAACGGGTTTACTAGACAAGGATTTTAGGGTGAAACTAGGTAGTTAGATAGTAAACTATTAGCTAAACTAATTCTACGAAACAAGACTAACTCTAAGGCTAGGAACAAACAGGACATTTTCTAAGACAATTTACTTTCTAGAAGGACTACCTATTACTACACTTCCTATATATATAGCTTGTAGATAGCTACCCCTAACCTTAATCTACTTCCTCTTTCAAAGAGGCTTTAGTGTCCTAAATAGTAAATCTTAGTCAGTTATATATAATGATGTATAAGAGTTAAGTAACTACTCGGACGAGGGGTACTTACCTTTAGCTTGTATAGTAGAATAGGCAACCTTATTAACATCATCATCTTCTAATAGTATCTTAGGGTCTAATACGTCTTCCTAGGTCGTATAGGCCCTTATAGGCTTACTAGAGGAGGCCTTTGGCTTACGGCTCTCCTTTATCTACTTTATAAGGTCCGTTATTACCTTAAGGACATTACGAAGGTTTAGTAATAATGACCTCCTACGAGGTAGTGACGGTTGTCTCTTAGTAGGGTAGGTAACCCTAGCTAGTTTGTCCTTGTTCCTAATAGCCTACTAAGCTATAGAAAGGTGTGGGCACTTGCTTATAAAATGGTCACTACTATAGAGATAGCACGTAAGCTTGCCCTAGAAACCCTTCTTAGCGAATATAGCTGTCCCTTAATAAATTATTGATTCTTACTTCTCCCTAAGAATTACAAGAATGTCTTATAGTAAGAGATTCACCTAGGTATTAATTGTATCGCGAATTGAGCTAAATGAGTCTAGTAGAGCTACTAAGAGTTACTAGATCTTTCTATCCTTAGTCTTAATGTCTTAGAACTAAGGCGAGATTAAAACAGCCCTCCTTATAATTAAGCTAAGCTCCTACTAGTCGTCATCTATAGACTAGTCCTCTATTATCACGAAATTAGTATATTGCTAAAGCAAACTTCTTCTAGTAGCGAGAAGTCTTCTCTTATATTTAGCTTTAGCCTATTCCTACAACTCCTTCGTATACCGGATCTTGTATATTATCTCTTAGTTATCTATCGACAGACAGATATACATCTTATATAGGGCCGTTATATTGTGCCGTCTGTACGATGCCTTCCTTATCGCTTAATCTAAAGGAAGGGATGACTCCGATAATGTAGAGGGTATCGCTATAGATAGGGTTGTAGCGGGAATGTCCGTAATAATGTCTTCGAGGACCTAGTTAACCTGCTTTAATACTAGGTATATTCTTATTAGCTTGAACTATATTTCGTGGTTCTCTCTTATTAGAAGAGGTGCTACTCTCTTTCTTATAAACCTAGTCTCGTTCTCTATTTTTATAAGTTAAGAGATAGGTTAGCTGCCCTTAGGTAAAAGGATATATTCGGTCGTACGCGATCGGATCGAAGTAGGATAAACCGAACGCGAGGTTAATAGCGGAGAGGATGGCTATCCGCCGGGAAGAGGAGGAAAGTCGGTCGGTAAGGATTGTATTAGTACTAAGACACTATAGCGTAACTCTCTTAGTAGAGGAGGTTTCTAAGACACTACGGCTCTCTTAGAATAAACAGTTAGTCGATACGAACGCGATGTCCGGAGAGCGACTCTTCTTAGTAAGCTCGCCTACTTGTCTAAGGTATTAGTATAGGCTCCCTAACTCGGAGTCTAATAGTGCCTTACTAGGCTCTTTTACGTCTTATATATACCTATAGCACGGCTGTAGCTTCCTATATAATACGGGTACGGCCTCTAGTCTACCTTCCTTTTGTTCTAAAGAGGAATAACTCTAATATAACTTTGTCGAGGGTGAAATACCGAGTTACTAACTCGGGCTTATAACCTATTAAATAGGTACGAGTTACGTAGTAGTAGAAGACGGCGGATTATACGAAAGACGAAGAAGGACCTAATAGGATAGCGTGTATCTATATATAGTATCGCCGGTATTAGTATAGGTAGATACTAGGTATCCGGATATTTGCTAGCCTATAGGCTAGTAAAACCTAGTCACGTGATCTAGTTACATAACACACCCACACCTATATACTTGTCCTACGGCCTATATATTCTCAACATTAACCTTTAATAGTTAATTACGTAGTAGGGGTATATAGAGGTACTACTAAGATATATATAGTTAGGAGGCGACCTTAGTAGGAAGGTAGGATTTACGAAGAATCTCTCTATAAGTATTACGGGCGAGAGTACTATAATAGGGTCGGGTAAAGACATATATAGTTACGTAAGCTATCTAAGAGAGCGCGAGAGGCGTAAGAAGATAAAGTAGTGCGAATTAAGCTAGCGGGTACTAGCGGCCGCTAGCGCGCGGGCGTACGGCCGACGATACTATATTACGAGGCAGTTCGTAGAAAAGGGCTGTCTCGTAATAATAAGGCGAAAATACGGGAATCTAAGAATTTCAGATTTATTATCTTTTAGGATCACTATATATATTTTACGGCCCGCGGACCGGTAAGTATATATACCTACGCGTAAGCTATCCTAAGGTTACTAGGCGCGCTCTTACTTACTAGGATAGTTAGTCGTCTATATTTTAGTAGTTAATAAGGGGGAGATTTAAGTATATACCTTATAGTATTATTAGTACATTTTAGTAAAATTAAGGTAAAGGTCGACTCGAAGTCAAAATCTTAAGGTATTAAGGTACCTAACTACCCCTAGAATTAAGGGAGTTCTACCTTATTTAATTTAGATAGCTTAAAGTTCTTTTTACCCTATTTCTTTATCTCTAAACGCCGCGGAGGTACCTAGCTATATTAGGTAACTCCTAGCTAATAGTAGCATAGTGTTACGAGACTATAGTACGAGAGTATAAAGGTATAGTATTAACGAAGTCGATAGCTAAAGAGAGAAGAGAGTCTAAGAACGAGACCTATACTTAAAGGCCGAGGTGTCGGGCGTCGGTATCGGGCCGAGCTTAGTCATATAGGTCATATGACCCGGGGTCACGTAATTAGATTCGAATCCTTTACTTACGGAGCGGCCGTAATACCTAGGCTATAGTAATACCGGCGCCTACGGCTCTATAGGCGAAGCTCCCCTAAGATAGCTAGTAGTAACTTATAGAGGACGTAAAAAGTATAGAAACTAACGATTAGCTCCTATACCGGTCTCTATAGGTAATAATTACTTAGCTACGTACGGCGCTTATACTATCGTATTACTAAGGGCAATAAGAAATAAGGACGACGTCTTAGGCGATTAATAAGGCCACCCGGAATTAATACCCCTATAGCTAGGTATCGGTTACGGTATTAATACTAGGCCCCCGCGTAACGTACGATATAGTTACGATCCGTATTATAGTAAAGGAAGACTAGGCCGAAGTTACGAAGCTACTAAATAAGGAGCTCGCCTAACGAATTAATTAACTAGGGGTGGTCGTAGCGAACTAATAGTCTAACGGTACTCTATAGATCTATACTAGCTCTACTACTACTAGGAGGCACCTAGAGGTATAGCTATAGTAGGCATCTAAGGTTACGGCATTAGCGAAGGTCTTAACGAAGCAATTTACGATCCTAGTCTACGATATACCTAAGGAGTTCGACCTAACTAATTAAGGTTACCTACGTACTCTCTTAGAGGATAACCCGGTTACTCTTAACTCTCTAATCTAGAAGGCGACTTAGCTCTATAGGAAATAGCTAGAAGGTAAGAAGGCCTCGGCGCTAATAGTATAGCTATAAGACGCGAAAGCGGCGGATCTAGTAATAGAACGAGGCCTAATCTAGTAATATAGCCTTAAGATAGTAGAAAAGTACTCCTTATCCTTTCGTATCCTCTAATATTATAAGTAGGTATAAGTACGTAGTCGGGTAAGGTATAAGTCGAATAGATGTTCTATCTAAGAGAGGCGCGGAGGGCGCGAGAGTTATGTACGGGCGCTAAGCCGCTAGTCGGATTAGTTAGCGGGCGCGGGGTCTAGGTACGTACCTACGGGTTTAAGTAAATATACGCCGGTACGGTAATACTACCCCCCCTCTCTTAGAGTACGCTCCGGAGTACTCTCCTCTCCTCTTATATCTATCGTATCTATTATATCTATTACGAGACTATAGTATAAGAGTATAAGAGTATAGTATTAACAAAGTCGATAGCTAAAGAGAGAAGAGAGTCTAAGAACGAGGCCTATACTTAAAGGCCGAGGTATTAGTCGTCGGTATCGGGCCGAGCTAAGTTATCTAGGTTACGTAATTAGACTCGAATCTTTTACTTACGGAGCGGCCGTAATACTACCCCCTCTCTAAAACACATTTGTCTCGAAGTATATATCCTTAAATCTTCCTTAGCGTAAATATAAAAGCTTTATTACCCTCTATATTATTCGTTTCGTCTATTAGCTCTAATAACTTACTAGAAGTAGGTACTAAAACCCTTTTAATATAGCTATTATATTACGGTTCACTACTACCGTAACGTCGCGCGCCTTAGCGCTTCCTTATATATCTTACGCGCTTCGCGCTTCTCTTTCGTAGCCTTACTAAACAACGCTTATTTTACGGCAACCCTATACTATCGTCTTATAGATTACTACCCGTAATAGTTTATTCGGTTAAATAAGCGGCCTATCTAGTTAGGCTAGTAGTTATAATCAAATCGTACTAATAATAACTATAGTTACGTAAACAAGCGTATTAGTTAAGTTAATAGATCACCTCTCTCCTTCGCGTAAGACGCGTTAAGGTAGGTCAAGTTTACTATAGTTACTAACCGTCGAGTCGCGCGTATAGGCGTACTAATAATAACTATAGTCGCGTAAACAAGCGTATTAGTTAAGTTAATAGATTACCTCTCTCCTTTACGTAAAACGCGCGCCTCCCTTCTCTTATAGGGCCCTTATATACCTACTAAGAGAGTAGTCTTATCTACTACGTAATAGTATAATATAGCTATACCCGGTAGTACTACTAACGGGGTACTCTTACCTAAGTAACCTCTTTATCTAGATCTTAGTAAGTATAAGCATTAGTCGCTCGTACGCGCTAAGCTTTTCCTAACCGTATCTACTAAAACGTAGACACTCGATAACCTAGGTATCAATACCGCCCTAGGTACCTTCCCTTCCGACGACGACTCGAACGTATTCGCCGCCGAATAATAAGAGATCGAGAAGGACCTACTACCTAAAGAAGAGTAATTTGTCTTAACCTCCGACCCTATTAACTTTGTACAATTCCTCGACGAAGAATAGATATTAGAAGAAGGAGGGATTAAGGTGTATAAGATTATAGAGTTAAGAGATAATATATCTATATAAGATAGTAAAACTAATAATATACGCTAACCTAAGGAGTAGGTAATTGCCTTAGAGTATACTACTATTAAGAGCCTAGCCGAGTTTACGACTCGTACTATAGTATACCCGGAGATTATATTTCACCTCGTTCGCTAGATATAGTCAGACTTTATTATACTTTTTAACTAGGTCGAGTCTATAAAGAAGGCTAATAAGGTTATATAGCGTAAGTACGCCGATATAAAGAAGGAACGTAATATCGTATCCGAGAGTCTTAGTTAACTCGAAAAGGATAAGGATGTTAAGGGCCTCTTTATAATCTACTTTAACAAATACTAGAAGTATTAGAGTTAGATATAAGACCTTAAGGAAGCTAATTAGCGCCTCTAATAGGATAACGATACGCTCTTTAGATAGGTCGAGGAGTCGTAGGTAGGTATATTACCTACGGACATTAAAGCCCTATCTAAGCGTAATTAGGCTTTAAATAAGGAGGTAGTAGAGCTAAAGGCTTAGCTAGTAGCTAAGGATACGAACGGTACTAGCGATACTAGCGGTACTAACGGTAATAATAATAATAACTATAGTCGTTAGGTCCGCGTCTACTCCCCTCGTCGTAACGGTGTTTTACGATTACCTACGCCTCCTACTTAGTAGGACCGTATAGGTAGAGGTACCCGACGAGGAGGTAGTAGAGGTAGTAGCGATAACGACGGAGACAACTCTAATAATGATAAGGGTAGAGATAATAGTCGACTACGCCGTTACCTACGCCGTAACTCCTTACGACGAGAACGCTAGGGTATACCTAGTAGTACTTCTAGGGTAACTAGTAATACCGCCGTTAGCTAGTTCACTACTATCGAACCCTCCGTTAATATTATATATACTAATAAGTTAGTTAAGGACCTAGAAAGTAAGTTCGATAATAAGAATATTAACTTTGACCGTTAGCTCGATTAGCTAGAGATTAAGCTGTCCGTAATATAGTTCTAGACTATCGAGGACGGACTACGCTATATCCTTAACTACCTCGACGGGTACCCGTACTAGCTATATAATCCGCGAGTACCCTCTAAGCGTACTAAGCGCAATTACGTTAACCCCTTTAAGTCTATCGATAGGATGATCTAATTCCTTATCGATCGGTATAGTAAGAAGGACGTCGTAGGTAAGGCCTTCTAGAAGCTCTAGGTCTTATAGTAGGGTAAGAACGAGTCATTTTCTATCTTTATCGCTAAGTACGACGAATAGCGTAACTTATACGACCTATTAGCTAAGACTAATCACCGCCTACTCGAGGGTAAGCTTAACTATAAATATATAGAGGCACTGCCTATAGAGACTAAGGACCGCGAAGACTTAGTCGACCTATACTATAAGCTCGAAGCTAAGTTCGAGCGCCTAAAGTCAAAGACCCTAGCTATACTACGACTACCTCGTAGTACTAGCGGTAGTAATAGCGGTAGTAACGGTACTATACCTACCGCGCCCGGCGTAGCCTAAGGTTTAGGCCTTAAGCTATACGCTTAGATACTACGCGAATTTAAGAAACTTAAGAAGCTCGAGCCTAAGGAGAAGGCTAGTATTATCGTAGTAGGCGGTTATGTCCGCTACCGCCGTATAGACTATAACTTATACTCGCTAGACTACCCTATTAAGTAGTATAAGCGCCCTCCGCCGCGCGCGAATACTAGCTCTATAATATAGACACCGGCTAACCCTTAGTAATAGGGAAATAGCTAGACTAACGCTTAAGTACGATAACCGTTAGTCCTACTTACGAATATAATACTAAGAAGGAAATATAGCGAGATACGGTAATATAAGAACTAGAGTACGCTTTATATATATTAGTAAGCTCTCTAACACCGCCTATTATATAAGGGGTACTAAGGCCGAGAGTGTCCCCTTACCTTATAATACTTAGTAGTATAGATAGTAATTAAGCTCTTACCTTCCTTAATTATGGAGCTACCTCTTAGTATATAAATTCTATATACGCTCGTATATATAATCTTCCTCGACTCTAGGAAGAACCTCTTTAATTAGGACTAGCTAATAGCGGCTCCGCTAACGAGCTTATTACCGAGTCTACGTACTTTCCTTTTAATATCGGCGGCTACGTCGAAATCCTTAGCTACTATTTAGTAGAATTACTAGAGTATAATATTATGCTCGGCTCTAGTTAGTTCGTAGACTACGAACTAGAGATATAATAGGAGAAGGGTATTATAATATTGAATTATTTGAAATGCCGTACCTATAAGGCAAACTAGAGGTCTAATAAGTACCTAATAGTATAGTCTATTAACTATCTAGCTACGCTAGTACTATTAGGTAGTTATCGACCGCCGAAAGTAGAAGATAACCCCGACGAAGTTACCGCTCCTACGCTATCGTTACCTAAGTATATACCCTAACTATAGTTCTATACGACGTTCGAGGACAAAGAGGATGACTTCCGTATATATACTCGATAACCGTTACCGGTAGACGGCGTTAAGACGTTAAAGCGACCGTACCGATATATAAAATAAAAGTAACGAGTTATTAAACTAGAACTAGAGATCGATATCGTAAACATCTCCGCGGCCTACGTAGTAAAACTAGCTCGTAAGAAAGGAGCGGAAGTCTATATAATATAGATTATACTACCTAGTCAGAAGTACTACGCTAATCTATTACGAGCCTACGTAATAGTAGCGACTAGGTAAGACTTCGATCCTACTAGGCTCTACGCTATAAACCTTCGAAAGGTATAGTTAGTAAACCCCTTAATAGTATATATAATAATAGTAAATAGCGACTTCGACAGATTTATGAAAGGTAAAGACAAGGACTAAGATACTAAGGTCTACTTACCCTAGGAACTATACGATTTCGAGGACTGTTTTAATCGTTAGGATATATCGAAGATCCTACCTTACCGCCCTAGTAAAGACTATAAAATACACCTTAAAGACGAAACTAAGTCACCTCCTTTTAAGCGGCTATATGTAATGTCGTCTCGCGAGAATAAGGTAATTAAGAAGTAGGTCGATAATTAGCTAGAATCTAGAGCGATATAACAAAGTACGAGCCCGGCTTCTATACTAGTACTATTTATACGTAAACTAGGCGGCGGTCTACGGGTCTATATCGACTATAGAGCTCTTAATACCCTTACGGTCAAAAGTAGATACCTAATACCGCTATTCTAAGAAACGCTAAACCGCCTAAATAGGAAGAAGTACTTTACTAAACTCGATATCATCTCTACCTTTAACCGTATTCGTATTACGGAGGGCTACGAATAGAAAACTACGTTTAGTACTTACTATAATCAATTCGAGTATATAGTAATGCCTTTCGGCCTATATAATGCTCTAGGAACATTCTAATTATATATTAACAATACGCTTCGGGAGTATCTCGATAACTTCTATTTAGTATACCTAGATAATTTCCTAATCTTTAGCGACACATTCGAGGAACATATATAATACGTACGTAAAGTGCTATAGCGTATACGTAAAGCCGGCCTATAATTAGATATCGATAAATACGAGTTCTACTAAATAGAGACGAAGTACCTTAGTATTATTATAGGAGTCGACGGTATCCGTATAGACCTAGAAAAGGTCGACGTAGTCAAGAACTAGCTTACTCTAATATACCTAAAGGATATAGAAGCATTCCTTAGGTTTAGAAACTTCTATCGAAGGTTTATATAGAACTTCTCTAAAATTTATATGCCTCTTACGAATTTAATAAAGACTAGTAAGAATAGTAAGCCGATACTATTCGTTTAGATAATAGAATACGAAGTAGCCTTCTAAGGATTAAAAGATATATTCTTAACGGATACGGTACTTATATACTTTGTACTAGGGTTAGAAACTATAGTCGAAATAGATGCCTTAGATTTCGTTACTACGGTAGTAATTTTATAGAAATACGGAGACGTCTAGAGACCGGTAGTATATATATCTAAGAAGATGTTACTATAGGAGTATAACTACGAGATTTACGACAAGGAACTATTAGCTATCGTCCTCGCCTTCGAAGAATAGAGACCTAAGCTCACCGTTAACTTAGACGATAATATAGACACCGATTTCGAGAATATAAAGGATATAGATAATATTCCCGTTATTATCTACTCCGATTATAAGAACCTAGAATACTTTATAAGTACGAAACAACTTAATAGACGGTAGGCACGCTAGGTATAGTTCCTAGTACAGTTCGTATTCAAAATTAACTATTGTCTAGGTATATAGGGTATAAAGCCTAATAGTCTTACTAGACGATCGTAAGATCTACCGTCGGATCTAAGCGATCTACGTCTATAGTATTAGAGCTAGGTTATCCTACCGCCCGCTCGCCTCGATATTAAGCTCAATTTAAGCGAGCTACGGGAGGGGGAGGTAGCGTAGTAGGTAGTATAGTAGGATTTACTTATATAAGTCAAGGCTCTATATAACGAAGAGACCGTTTAGGCTACTATATAATAGCTATCCTAGAACTAGTAAGTACCCCTATTACGTAAACACAAGATCGACGATCGTATATCTAAAGTAGAAGATACTATAATCTATATAAAGAACGTTTACGGAGGATATAGCTTATTTGTCCTAGAAGTTACTAGCGTAGTAGAACTTCGTACTCTAATTACGAAACGTTTCTACGACATACCCGCGGCTAGGCATCCCGGCCGTAAAAAGACATTCGAGTTGATTAGTAGATACTACCGCTAGCTACGTATAGTATAAACGATTAAGAGATTCGTCCGTAATTATATTATATATAGAATAACGGTTCCGTCAAATTAGTAGTATTAGGGCCTCCTTATACTATTGCCGGCACCCTTTAGAGTATAGGAGGATGTCGCTATTAACTTCGTTATAGATTTGCCCGTAAGTAAGAGCTTAACCGATAGACAAACGTATAAGAACGTCCTTATAGTTACGGATAGGCTTACTAAGGAGAGACACCTAATCCTAGTACTATAGATAGACGCCCTAAATATCGTATATATCTTTATCCGCTACATCTTTGTACGTCCTAGCATTCCTAAGAGTATTGTCTCGGATCGGGGCTCCTAGTAGACGTCTACGTTCTAGAGACGAGTTTACTCCCTACTCGGTATTTAATAACGACTATCGACGGCCTTTTACCTAGAATCCGATAGATAGTCTAAAAACACGAATAAGGTTATAGAACGTTACCTTAGGGCCTTTATTAACTACGCCTAAGATAATTAGGTTGATTAGTTACTACTTACCGAGTTTACTACTAACAATTATATATTAGCTACTACTAGAGTATTACCCTTCTACGCTAATACCGGTCGTAACCTAGAATTTACGGATACTAGTCTAACTACCCCTATAAAGCTTATACCCTATAAGTAACGACTCGATACAGAATCTACGAATGCGTTTACTAAGCGTATAAACTAGATATACGTATATCTAAGGTAAGAAATTGTATTAGCCTAGGCGTTATAAGTAGATTTTATAAACGTATATCGCTAGCTACCTCTAAACTATAATATCGGCGACAAAGTTTATATTAATACTACTAACTAGTTAATAACACGCCCGTCTAAGAAGCTTAATATTAAGAACGTAGGGCCGTACGAGATTACCGTAGTACTCCCGTATCAAAATGCTTACCGCGTTATAATACCCGATTAGTTAGGTAATCTCTATAACACTTTCTACGCCTCGCTCCTATAACTAGCTACTAATGACCCCGAACCTAGACAGATCCTAGTACCGCCGCCTCTAATCGAGATTACCCGCGATAACGACGGCGAAATATCTAAAGAGTACTTCGTAGAGGATATACTCGATAGGAAATATTTTAAGCTAAAGGGAAGACTACTAAAATACTTACTACTAAAGTAAGACGAGTATAAGTACCTACTAAAGTAGAAAGGATACCGCGAGCCGAGCTAGGAGCTACTAGAAGTATTAGTAGGAGTAGCCGCCTCTATTATAGACTTCTACTATAACTTTCCGACGAAGTCTATACCCGCCGACTTTAAGCCGCCGTACGACTAGGTACCTAATAAGGACCGAGTTACTAGTATACTACGATCTTATACTAAGTCTAGGTAGTTACCTACGGAAAACGCGAGTACGTCTATATCGGTAGTTATACCGTAAACTAATATACCCGTAACGGCGTCTAAGCTATAAGTAAGGACGTTACGCCGCTCGATAAGACTTAATACGAGTACGATAGAGTTCGACACGCCTATAGTTAACCTATTAAGCTCTATAAAAACGAACGCTATAGATATAGGCTTAGATACTTAATACGCTAGGGCTACTATAGAACCGCGTATACCTACTTCTATAAAGATAATAACGGATAGAAGTCTCTATAATAAGCGTTAGAACAAGGATGTTGCTATATACCCTAAGCCTCTATATAGCCGTACTAGCTTTACCGCCCGACGGATATAGTAATTAATAGTAAGGAGGATATTAAGGGTTAAGAGGATGCTTAAGCTAAATAAGGTGGACTAGAGGATAATATAGTTTTTGTAGATATACTACTATAGAGATAGAGCCGTCCGAGGACAAATAGCGATCTAAAGGGGGGGGTACTATTACGGTTTACTACTACCGTAACGTCGCGCGCCTTAGCGCTTCCTTATATATCTCGCGCGCTTCGCGCTTCTCTTTCGTAGCCTTACTAAATAACGCTTATTTTACGGTAACCCTATACTATTGTCTTATAGATTACTACCCGTAATACTAGGGCGCTTATACCCGACCGCCGCTAGCTAGTTCCGGTATAGACTAGCGTTACGGTCGCTATAGAATCTTAGGGCGACGGTTCTATTTATAATTGCCTTATTTTTTGCTACTTTCCGCTATAGGCATTCCGCGCTATACGATAGGTAGTACCCCGGACAGTTCGCGTACCGTCTCGTAGCCGATATATAGTCCCTAGATATATAGTCTTCTATATAGTTCGAGTAGGCCTACTTGTTTATATACGTATAGGTTTAGTGTCTATACTATTAGTATTTAAAGTATTAGAGGATACGAAAGGATAAGAAGTACTTTTCTACTATCTTAAGGCTATATTACTAGATTAGGCCTTATTCTATCGCTAGATCCGCCGCTTTTACGTCTTATAGCTATACTATTAGCGCTAAGGCCTTCTTACCTTCTAGCCATTTCCTATAGAGCCAAGTCGCCTTCTAGATTAGAGAGTTAAGAGTGACCGGGTTGTCCTCTTAGAGAGTACGTAGGTAACCTTAGTTAGTTAGGTCGAACTCCTTAGGTATATCGTAGACTAGGATCGTAAATTGCTTCGTTAAGACCTTCGCTAATGCCGTAACCTTAGATGCCTACTATAGCTATACCTCTAGGTGCCTCCTAGTAGTAGTAGAGCTAGTATAGATCTATAGAGTACCGTTAGACTATTAGTTCGCTACGACTACCCCTAGTTAATTAATTCGTTAGGCGAGCTCCTTATTCGATAGTTTCGTAACTTCGGCCTAGTCTTCCTTTACTATAATACGAATCGTAACTATATTATACGTTAGGCGGGGGCCTAGTATTGATACCGCGACCGATACCTAGCTATAGGGGTATTAATTCCGGGTATCCTTACTAATAGCCTAAGACGTCGTCCTTATTTCTTATTACCCTCGGTAATACGATAGTATAAGCGCCGTACGTAGCTAAGTAATTATTAGCTATAGAGACCGGTATAGGAGCTAATCGTTAGTTTCTATACTTTTTACGTCCTCTATAAGTTCCTACTAGTTGTCCTAGGGGAGCTTCGCCTATAGAGCCGTAGGCGCCGGTAGTACCGTAGCCTAGGCTACTATTACCTAGGAGTTGCCTAATGTAGCTAGGTATCTCCGCGGCGTTTAGAGCTAAAGAAATAGAGTAAAGAGAACTTTAAGCTATCTAAATTAAATAAGGTAGAACTCCCTTACTTCTAGGGGTAGTAGCCTACTTTATAGATCGTTAGAATAGCCTTAATAAGAGCTCTCGAATATATTGTATTTAGCGATATAAGGCGAAAATCGGTCCTCTCTATCTTTATAAGGGCCCGCGTACTATAGGGTCCGAATAAGAGAGTTATTGTTCTATAAAGCTAGGAAAGAGGAGCGCGAGGCGCGGCGAAGTTATAAAGTAAAGCTAAGCCGCGCTAACCCGATATAGAAGGTCCGCGGTTCACCCGGGCCGACGTAGCTATAGTAAGGGGTCGCGGGCTACCCGTAATAGTACCCCCCCTCTTAAAATACGTCTTAGTCCTCTAAGCGTTATCTATCTTATACGGCTACTTGCCCGTACTACTCTATAACCACGCGAAAGTCTAATTATCCTCTAATACCTTTTTATCGTCTAGTAATATATCTATATCCTATCTATCTATAACTAGCTTATCCGCGACCGGCTCCCTACGAGAAATATACTACCTAGCTAGCTAGTTTGCCCTAGACCTAAGTCTGTCTTTAGCTAGTACTCGCGTATAATCCTTATAGCTAAGGTTAGGTATTATTATAGGCTCTATAGGTTTTACTCGAGTATCGGTACTACTACCGGTACTATCGTAGAGCTAAGGGTAGTAGGTAATACCGGAGTCCTTAGTTAAGGTAGTAGGCTTTCCCGTAACCTAGTTAGTATAGCGGTATATAGTAAATATATACTAAGTAGATTCTATTAGAGGTATAGCTCGAGACAACTTATTCGTAACGGTGTTACTATTAACCCTAATCGTATTAAGCCCGAGGACCTTATTACTTAGGAGGACCTAATTAGATAGAGCTACGGAGCCTATAGGCGTAGATAACTCCGGCCGGTTATAGTAAAAATCTATAATAGCGGCGGCCGCGTATTTAAATATATTCTTAGCCGGTTACTAGGTCTTACTATCCTCCTTATTCTAATATCTAAGCTATTTCACCTTATACTAAGTGTCTACTTTACGCTTCTACCCCTTCTTTACTTTACCTACTTACTTACGGGTATATATATCTAAGATCTTCTCTACCTTATATATATATAGGTGTTACGACTATATTAGCGACTACATCGGCTTCTATAGTGTCGGGCTCGATAGTTATCGGCGGTAGTAGTACTAGATACTAGCCTTCGAGTAGTAGGAAGTCGGGATAATCGGCTCGCTAAAGGAACGAAGTATAAAAGTAGTTGTCGAGTCCTACTATAGCGTCCGATAATCTTAGTTTATATAAGAGCTTGGCTAGTATAACCTCTATAATCTAGTACGGGCTAGCGTATCTTCTATCGAGCTTCTTAGAAGGTCGAGTCGTACGGATGTTCTTAGTACTTAGGTATACCTAGTCGCCTACTTTATAGTCTAGCGGGATACTTTAGTAGCGGTTTACTACTTTAGCTTAGAGAGCTTATAATATCTATATGTTTTCTTAAAGATACTTATAAAGGTCGTAAATCCGGCGTATAAAGGCTTTAGCCGATCGCGTATCTAGTCGCTAGAGAGTAGTTAGTCCTCTCTCTTTTCTAGCGCTTAGGTCTACGCGCTCTATAAACTTAGGGTTGTAGCCTAAAGTAGCGTAGAATAGCGACATACTAGTAGTTTTAGAAAGGTAGTTATTGATCGCGAACTGAGCTAGACAAAGCTATTCTACCTAGTTATCTTATACCTCCTTAGTAAATATACGGAGATACTATTCTATTACTTAGTTAGTACGTTCCGACTGTCTATTAGTTTCTAGATAGTATAAAGAACTTAGCTTACGACTTATACAAAGTATCTTACAAAGTTTCTTCTAGAAGGTAGTAACCTATTATTTCCCGCGGTCTAAAGTAATAGTGTTAGGAAATCCGCGTCGGGAGAATATATACTTAAGGAAAAGTCTTGCCGTATTCTATATAGTTATCGCTCCGATCGGAATCAGCTCGACTTCCTTCGTTAGCCTATCTATTACGGTTATAATGTTATTATAGGTTATACTATCGAGGGTACTATTAGGAAGTCCGACTACGAAGTCTACCGCGATATACCTCTAAGGTCGGTCCGGTACTAAAAGTAGGTATAATAATCTAGGTAGCTAGGAGTATAGAGATTTCGTCGTACGGTATATACGGTAATTCGCGGTATATCTACGTACTAATCTTACTAAGCTAGGCTAATAGAATTCTCGTGCTACGAGTTTATAGGTTCGAGCTCGTCCTAGATATCCTACTACTAGAGCGTTATAATTCATTCTAATAAGCCGAGTCCGTAGGGCCTAGTTATTAGGTACCTATAGGCTCTAACTATCGTACTAGTTTCGTATATATAATATGTTACTATCTACCTTATAGTGCGCGGGGGTATCTTCGCCTTCTATAAGAGTAGAGGGATAGTACTATCTTTCCGTAGTATCTTAATTACCGCCTTAAGTTCTTAGTCTAGGGCGTAAGTAGTCGTTATACGGTACTCGAGTTTAGCTTCGACTTCGGCTTTATTCGTAGTCTATACTTCCTAAGCTAGTACTAGCTATGTTTATAGTACCTGTTCTAGTTCTAGAATAAACTCGATTGCTTTAGGATTTAGGGGAGTCGTCTCTTCTTTAATAGTAGCTCGTATAGAGTCGATCTTTAGAAATCGCTCTAGCGGAAGTAATGTCTAATACTAGTGCTGATTTCTCGGATCGTCTACTCCCTACGGAAGGTCCTAGCTACGTCTCGTTAGGCTATCTAGCTTCGTTCCTTATATACCTAGGCGGTATATAATCTAGAAGTTAAATTATAATAGAAATTCTACCTATCGCGCTTATCGGCGATTTAGCTACTTCGTAGTTATAAAATATTCGAGGTTCTTATAGTCTATAAACACTTTAACTAGATCGCCGTCCTCGTCTACTTCGTAAGTAAGCTCCGGGCGCTACTCTTCGAATACTTTAATAATCGCGAGGAGTTCCTTATCGTAGATCTCGTAATTATACTCCTAGGGGCTTAGCTTCTTCGAATAGAAAGCTATAGGATATAACACTCCCTACTCGTCGTATTATAAGAGCACACCTATATTAATAAAGTCTAAGGAGTTAGTCTCGACGATAGTCTACCTACCTAGTATATAGTATACTAGTATACCCGCCTTACTAAACGCTACTTTTAACGCCTCGAATACCCTCTAGTAATTATTAGTCTAGTTGATTCTACGGTTCTTATGATTACTAGGCCTATCTGACTTCGTTAGGTTAGTTAATAGGGATGTAATACGAGAGAAGGCCTCGATAAACCTACGGTAGAAGTTCGTAAATCCTAGGAAGGCTTAGATATCCTTAAGATTAGTTAGTACTTCCTAGGTCTATATACATTCTAATTTCTCCGGGTCTATCTCGATGCCCTAGGGTATAATAATAAGGCCTAGATATTTTATACGTTCCTAGTAGAACTCGGACTTATCGATATTAATAGTAAGCCCGGTATCTCGTAGCTTAATTAATACCTTTCGTACGTATTCGACGTATTCCTCTAGAGTGTCGCTAAAGATAAGGACGTTATCTAGATATACTAACATAAAGTTATCTAGATATTCCTATAGAACCTTATTAATATATAACTAAAAGGTTACGGGTCCGTTATAGAGGCCGAACGGTAATACGAGGCATTCGTATATACCGTAGCGTGTTACAAAAGCTATTAGCTACTCGTGCCCTTCCGCGATACGTAACTTATTAAAGGCTACTATAATATCTAGTTTCGTAAAGTACTTCTTTCCGTATATACGGTTAAGCGTTCCCTATATTAATAGAATAGGATAGCGATTCTTAATAGTAATAGCGTTTAGCCTACGGTAGTTAATATATACTCGAAGCCCTCCTCTAGGCTTTCTTACTACTAATACCGGTGCCGGTGACTAGCTTATTTTCTAACCGGCCTTACGTACCTTACCTTCTAAAGTCTATTCGAGTAACTTTTTCTTAACGGCTTTATTCTCCTTCTCGGCTAGTCCGTATAGCTTTCGATATAGCGGTTCTTAAGGTCTACCGGGTTTGATATAAATCTCGTAGTCGATACCTAGTCGGTAAGGTAGGAGTCCCTCGTAATCCTTTACTAAGAAAGTATCTATAATGTCGTAGTATATAGGCGGGAGCTTCTCTTTAGGATTGTAGTTGAACTGCTTATTTAAGAACTGATCTAGGTCATTAGCTACTATCGCGCTTAGTTTAAGGCTATTATCGTTATTATCGTTATCCTCGCGCCCCGTAGGTAAAATATAGAAGTACTCGGCCCTAGGCCGGTACGCGTATATCTCCTATACGCGCTACGAGACTTCCTAGTAATCCACCTCTTTATCTACCTCTAGAGCGGATATATTTAGCTCCGCCCCTCCGGCTATAAATCCTACTAATTTGCTAGTAAAGGGCTTTAGTCTATATTTCGTTTACTAGGTTCTACCGATATAGTTTAGAGATTATACTATTATCGATGTCTTATTATATAGATAGTAACTAAAGTAGTAGTTAGATCTAAACGCTACCTCGCTAGTTTCCTAGAAGATATTCAGGTTATACGCGGAGAGCTATAGTAGTCTAAAGACAATTTTATATTCGAGGTCGGTAACGTAATATAGTATTCGCTCGTAATAACCGCCGATAACCACGTCTATAAGGGCTGTATATATAATCTAACGCGCTATAGCCGATCTATCTCCTAGTATTAATCGTCTGTTCTTCGTTAAAGGGATTAAGGGGGTTATATATTTACGTATAAATTTCTAATTAGGAAAGAGAGAGGTAGAGGTAGAATCTATAAGGCCTCGAGCCTTTCTATATTATATTATTACGGGTAATACTATATAAGGGTGTATAGCTAGCTATTACTTATCTAGTACGTATACTAATATCTTAAGCTCCTTACTATACTCCGTCTCTTACATTCTATATCTCTTAATCTTATACTCTTTCTATCTTAGAAAGTTTAGTTACTAACCGCTATCTACTACGCTTAGGTAGCGGTCGTACTATTTCCCTATTACTATAGGTCGGTAGTAAGGGAGCTAAGGTTCGGGTTAGCGTTCGCGTTGTTTCGTAGACGTAGAGGGCGGTAGTCGCCGTCGTAACTATATATCGGGTATTCGGGGTTCGTTAATACGTACGAGCCTATACGGTAGCGGTAGTACTTACCCTACTTCTTAAGGTCCTCCCGCTACTTACGGTTTAATAAAGGCAGGTTCTATAAGTAAACCGGTAGGTCCTCCTTCTTCTTCGTACCTACGTATTATAGTAGTCGCTAGACGACTATAGCGGTCGTACTAATAGCTACGGCGCCTACGGTATTACTACCGCCCTATACGCCGTTATTATTCGAATTAGGGTTGCTACGTAGGCGCTCCTTCTATAGATATAGTCGGTCGGTCTCGTAGAAGCTCTTATCTAGTACCGTATATTCCTTAATAATATCCTATATATTGTATAAGCGTCTATCTACTTCCCTATCGCCGAAAGTCTTAATAAAGTACTTACGGTTTAGGCGGTTACGAAATAGTATTAGCTTAGTCTCGTCGGTCTACTCTATCTAAGCACGTAGCTTCGAGTAGCGAGCGTAGAAGGTAATAAAGGTCTCGCTCTACTCCTACTTATAGGTAGCGATGTTAACTATAGCCTTAGTTCCTTCGTTACGGGTGCCGTACTAGCGCGTTATCTAATCTAGTAGTTCTTTACTAGTCTTGAACTCGTTAAATAATCGTTATCTAGGTACGGGGATCCTTAGCTTAATACTTCTCTTAGGGTCACCCTATATCTATCTATATATAAAACGTAGGCCGTCTACCTCGGAGCGGAAAGTAGTTATAGTTAGCTTAAGAAGTACGCTACTATACTAACTGTCGAAGTTAGGGTCGTTATTGTTCTTAAAGTACTTCGGGTTAGGTACGCCCTTACTAACCTCGATACCGCGTATTAGGGTACGGTTAATAGTAAATAGGCGTTCTAAAAGTTCGGTTAGGGGAGTCTATATACGGGTATTACGCGCTCGAGAGTCGCGAACGTTATTATTATTAGGTCGTAGACGGTTTCTATTACTATTACGTCCTCGGTTGTTATTACTATTGCCGTTATTATCGTTACTACCGCCTCCGCCGCCGCCTCTACTAGTAGCTTTACGATACTTACGTATTAGCTACTCGAGTAAAGTCTCGCGCGGAGGTAAATAGGAGGGTCGGCGACTAGAGCGGCCTCTATTCTATATAGTGTCTTTAGTAGCTTAGAGTCGAGTCTTTAGATCTTTAACCTCCTTCTATAGAGCCTAGTTCTTAGCTTCGGTATCCTATACCTTCTTCTTCTCCTCTTATAACTTTACTAGGTCGTAATCCTTCTTACTCTTTAGGTCTACGGCTATCTTCTATATTATAGCCTCCTCGCTTCGTAGTATCTTATAGATACGGTTATACTCGGTATATAGCGTAGTATACTAGGTGTTCTAGAGGTTATTAGCTCGCTCTATTATATCGAGTTGTCTACCTTTAGTAATCGCTATATTTACTACCTATAGTACGAAGTCGTAGGTAGTCTTCGGGTACTAGGATACGAGGGTCGTAAGTTTGTCTCGTATAATATTCTAGTATTCAGATATAAGAATGTGCTCTACCTTATCGAGTAATAGATATACCTCGTCTAGGTCGCCGCCTAGGTTCTCTTCGAGCTTAAACTCGAACAGTTCTATAAAGTTAATCTTACTACCTTCTTCTCGCTCGAAGGCTTTCTAGTAAGCTTTATTAATTTCCTATTATAGCGCGACACCGGTACCTACTATAACCCGCCGGTTATCGTCCTGTCTCTAACTCCGAGGAAAAGAGGAGAGGTCGGGGAAAAGAGATATACGCTACTTACCTTTGCCCTTAGGCTTTAGTAGCGGTAGTATACCGCCGTTTGTCTATAAAGTTATATTGTCTAGGTTCGGGGGAGGCGTAACGAGGCCTATTTCCTAACTGTCTACGAGCGCGCGACTACCTACTAATAATATTACCGCGTTACGTTCTCTAGGTATTTACGCGCTATACGCCTTACCGTATTCTATATTCTAATACGACTCTACGCGTTCTTCGAGTTCTATAGTTCTGTCTATTCCTATTATTACGCGTCCCTTACCTCGATCCGCGATCTAGGTAAGGTAGTAGAATAAACTATAAGGGCGCGCGTACTATAGGGTCCGAATAAGAGAGTTATTATTCTACGAAGCTACGAAAGAGGAGCGTAAGGCGCGGCGAAGTTATAAAGTAAAGCTAAGCCGCGCTAACCCGATACGGAAGGTCCGCGGTTTACCCGGGCCGACGTAGCTATAGTAAGGGGTCGCGGGCTACCCGTAATATAAGTAGGCTCTATTAGCCCGTTACTTAGTTAGTAAGGATCTATATACTTCTAGATATATAAAGACTTTACGTAGAGCTCTAGCTAACGGTTAAACTTATCCTATTAGTTATAGCTCTTTATAACTATAGTACTCTAAGGTAGGGTACCGGTAGTTACTACGGTCTCGGTAGTAGCTATAACTACGAATAGGTTATAAGTAGGCTAGTAAAATTTCTACGCGGGTTTACTAGGCCTAGGGGGTACTACTATACTAGCTATAACGTACTTTACTACCGAGCGGGCTATACTACCGAGTAGGCTACTTTGACTAAGAACTATACTACTTCTACTTTAATTACGATAGTATCTTAACACGACGACATCCTATAGAATCGTTACTAGGAGGACAATTCCTCTTTAGATTCTTCGCTATCTAGCGAGTCTACTTAATAGGTACGTACGTTATGCCCCGACTCGCTATATCGCTTATAGCGTCGTAGCCTTAGTACTAGCCGAACACTATCTAGCGACTCTCTACTCACTTCCTACCTCCTAGTATCCTCTAGAGGTATCAATTGCGACGCCCTATCGAAGGTTAGAGACCCTCTAGACTGAATGTACTTACGCTTTCGTACTTTCTGCTATATAAGGGCCTCGTTAAACTTACGTAGCTTACTAATCTCGCTTCGTATAAAAGCTATCTAATACGCTATCTCTCTACTCCCTCTCTATTACCCTATTAAACGACCTTCCTCTTTCTACTACGCCTTTCTAAACCCGTAACGACGCTCTAAGACGTAATAATACCTATTATAAACCCTATCTCGTTAAAGCTATAGGTGTCCTAGTTAAGGATACTATACTTCTCCTTTACATTACGTATAAGTAAGAACTACTTCTCGATAACGTCTAGATCTTCTATTAGGGCTCGCTAACGATCGTATCTACGTGTTATACGAACCTTTAGCTCACGATACCGCCTAATAAACCTGTCTATCTAATTAAGACTAGCGGGCTTAAGACCCTTCTCTTATAGTAATAAATCGGCTATTACTTATATACTAGCCTTTAATAGCGAGAAACCTCTAAGATCTAGCTCGAGTATATACTCAAGTATTACCCTCTCTTCTAGCTCTATAAGCTTCTTCGAATTAGGCTCGTAGTTACCCCGAGGAGGTCGTCTATTTAATCGATACCCTAGTATAGTTCGAGACGCGTCGTATACCTTTATAGTAAGTCGATTCGTGATGATCGTATCGCGTTTCGTAGCCTAGATAGCTAAGGTCAGTTTAGCCTCGTTTAAAGACAATATACGCTATAATAGTAGTTATATAGCTATATCTATAGAAGTAGTACAGTTCTTAGCAAAAGTGGCCCGCTCGGTAGTATAGCCCGCTCGGTAGTAAAGTACGTTAGTAGTAGTATTATAATAATATAAACTCTACTTTAGGGCTTCCTTATTATAGCGAACGTTAGTAAGCGCTAACCGGGCTTATAACTATTACGTTAGAAGTATAGGAAGTTATTGTACGGGCTTATATAGGGTGTTTTAAAAGTAGAGTATATATTATATAACGTGCTTTACTACCGAGCGGGCTATACTACCGAGCGGGCCACTTTTACTAAGAACTGTACTACTTCTATAGATATAGCTATATAACTACTATTATAGCGTATATTGTCTTTAAACGAGGCCAAACTGACCTTAGCTGTCTAGGCTACGAAACGCGACGCGATAATCACGAATCGACTTACTATAAAGGTATACGACGCGTCTCGAACTATACTAGGGTATCGATTGAATAGACGACCCTCTCGGGGTAACTACGAGCCTAATTCGAAGAAGCTTATAGAGCTAGAAGAGAGGGTGATACTTAAGTATATACTCGAGCTAGATCTTAGAGATTTCCCGCTATTAAAGGCTAGTATACGAGCAATGGCCGATTCATTACTATAAGAGAAGGGTCTTAAGCCCGCTAGTCTCAATTAGACAGATAGGTTTATTAGGCGGTATCGTGAGCTAAAGGTTCGTATAACACGTAGATATGATCGTTAGCGAGCCCTAATAGAAGATCTAGACGTTATCGAGAAGTGGTTCTTACTTATACGTAATATAAAGGAGAAGTATAGCATCCTTAACTAGGACACCTACAACTTCGACGAGACAGGGTTTATAATAGGTATTATTACGTCTTAGAGCGTCGTTACGGGTTTAGAAAGGCGTAGTAGAAAGAGGAAGGTCGTTTAATAGGGCAACAGAGAGGGAGTAGAGAGATAGCGCATTAGATAGCTCTTATACGAAGCGAGATCAGTGAGCTACGTAAGTCTAACGAGGCCCTTATATAGCGGAAAGCACGAAAGCGTAAGTACATTCAGTCTAGAGGGTCTCTAACCTTCGATAAGGCGTCGTAATTGATACCTCTAGAGGATACTAGGAGGCAGGAAGTGAGTAGAGAGTCGCTAGATAGTGTTCGGCCAGCACTAAGGCTACGACGCTATAAGCGATGTGGCGAGTCGGGGCATAACGTACGCACCTGTCAAGTAGACTCGCTAGATAGCGAAGAATCTGAAGAGGAATTGTCCTCCTAGTAACGATTCTGTAGGATGTCGTCGTGTTAAGATACCGTCGCAATTAAAGTGGAAGTGGTACAGTTCTTGGCAAAAGTGGCCCGCTCGGCAGTGTGGCCCGCTCGGTGGTGAAGCACGTTATGTCTATCTAGAATAGACAAGTGTTGCTCTTGAAGAGGCTGCAGGTGACTAATCAGTCACCTGATTCTTGGCGTACGTGGCCTCAAGTTTTGATGATAATGGGCTGTTGCCCATGTGCACGCTCGGATCGCGACACCCACCTGCAATACCATCACGACACCCATATCGCCTGCACAGATCTACAACAAAGAAAACCGTCAGACGGGGTTGACCCAGACTCTCTGCTTGCTCGGGTGATCATCGTCCCATTCGCGTCACGGAAGATGTTAAGCACATGACAATCTCGCACTAGCGTCAAACATTATTACAGACTTCATCCACGGTCCACCCTCCCTGCAGCTTGCAGCGACTACAAAAAAGAACCTTTTTCCTCTCTCCGGATGAGATGGCAAGGGTCTTTTGAACTAGGCTAAAGTCATCCTGCCATCTCCACCCCACTCCGCCGCGCCGCATGTAAGCAACAAGTCATCACATCTGGAGTACATCTGCATTTGCACCTATCGGGTCTTCCGCGTTGTTGGGGATAACACACAAAGGCTGAAGCGCGTCCGCCTCGATTTCGCGATAATTTGTGCCGGTAAACTTGAGCCTCCGCAATAGCAGCCGCTGACCCTGGGGCGTTCGCTGCAACGTCGCGAAACTCCGCATCGCTAGCTGCCAACCCTGACTCCCGCCAAAACGTGGCAAGCCTCATCGGTGCTGCCCATGTTTGCTCGGCACAAATTTATGGCTCCTTGTTGTACATATGAGGCTGGAATGAAGAGCATGAGACGAGCTACATGAGTGCCAAGAGCACGAAATTTGGATCAAGCGGCTTTACGCTGATCTGCCATTTCTACTCTGCTGACAGTAAGGTCAAGATTAACTCCTCATACTCTTCGGTACGAATGCGGCGATCTTTGAGAGAAGATCATCCAGATCCATGGCCGCGTCGGAGTCTTCCTCCCTGTCTGCGCGACGCTTTGATGAAGTGTTCTTCCTGTTCGCCGTCGGCGGCCGCCTTGTCGTTGCTTTCTCGAACAGCCAGTCGACCTTCCGGCCTTCCTCGTTCTCGGCGGTTGGTTTGCGAGGCCCAGGGGGCTTCACAATGTTACCCGCAGATGTCACAACTTCCATCGCGGGCTCATCTTGTCTGATTGCTCTTCGACGTTTGTTTGGCACATCTGTGGCCTGCTCAATTGCCTTCTTTGCATGCACAGCCGCTGCAGGTTTCTTTGTCACGCGTCGCGAGGACTTGACTGTCGCGGCATCTGGTTTCAATGTAGTATGCTCTGTTGGTCTTGCGAAGCCTAAGGCGAAAGATTCGGGGTAGCAGTCCGGATTTCGCGAAGTAGGCTGCGTATCCTGATGTCCATCCTCTACTCTCGGTTCGGTTTGCTTCGTAATCTGTGCGTTGTTCACACTTGGCGCTTTGGCAGCCGCTGGAGCGCGTCGTATATGTCCAGCCAGAATCGATGCCTTTGCAGCGCGGTCAACATCTGCAGGGCTTATTCGCTGGTTTTCACGCGCGACCTTGGTGCCTTTGATCTGCTTTTCAGGTGACGGGGTCGGCGTGGCCATATTGGTATGCATTTCGGACAATGGCACACGCTGTTTGACGCGAGATCTCTGCTCGGGAATATTGACCGGCAACATCTCCGTTTCTTTGCTCGCAGGATCCGGGAGGACCTTTGAGCGAGACTTAATCCGCCGGGTGGGTTTCTTTTCTGCCTTCTCTGAAGGTACCACTCGTTGGGGGTCTTCGTCTAAACTGTGGCCTGGAGCGTGAACTGTCTTGACTGATGGTCCATTCCCACTGCCTTCGATCCTCGCGAGCGTGGCGCTGCCACTTCCCCTGACCGACTTCGAACAATCAAGCGAAACTGCAGATGCCGTGACTTTGTTTCGACCTCGCTTAGAGACTGTCTCCAAGCCGGGATCCCTCCGCTTCTTGTCGATAGGAGCTTCTTCCTCAATGAAGCCCTCGGATACCTTGCTCATAGCTGCGGTAGCTGCCTGTCTGCGAGGCCTTCGAGTTGGTTCCGAAGCCGCTTGCTCTGGCTCGTGATGCCCCTGGCATACTTTCTTGAGTTTCGGTAGCTCTCGTGCCCTGGCGACACTCGCCTCGAGTTCTACACTCGTTTCGACCTCTGCAGGAGACTCTAAAACAGCTGCCTGTGCTTTCCGTGGTCTGCCACGCTTCTTAGGCGGCGGCTTGACCTGCTTCACGGCAACGAGCGTCTCTGCTGCTCTCATATCTGGCACCACATCTCTGTGTCCCTCCAATGGAGTTGTGATTTTTGCTGACTCGGTTGACAAGGGCACGGTCACTCCAGAATCCGATGTCGCCTCTGGATCTTCAATGACCAGTCTTCTCGAAGGTCGGGCTCTTTTATTGGCAGGCTTCGATGGCTGTACTTCGATATGCTCCGGTGCCAGGGGAACGCCTATGTCGGATGCTTCATGCGTAGTAGCAGCCTTCTTCGGCCTCCCTCTCTTCTTCAATGTTATCGCCTGCTCCTGCTCCACTTCTATTGTTGGCTCAACCTGTACATCGTCATGTTGAGCGGTTGGTGGTGTCTTCTTTGGACGACCTCGCTTCCCCAGTGACTGCTTGGCTGCTAAGAAATTGTCATCTTGCTCCGCTGAGCTTCTCGTGAGGGAGGGTTGTGACCGTTCATCGTCTGAGAGCACCTCCAGCCGTCGTGGCTGCTTCCGTCTAGTCGCTGTTCGCCGGGTCGCTCTGTTCTCGCTAGGCTCAGAATCTTGCTGCGACTGGACTGTGGGCTTGTTAATGGCCTCTGTATCATTTGCAGGCGTGGACTTTCTTCGTTTGGCTGGTGGTTCCTCGTTATTTTGCTGCTCTGGTTGAAGTCCGAACGAGAAGCCAAAGCTGGTTGCGAGGTTACGCACACCGGCTCCTCGCTGACGGGCTAGATGCTTTTCTATTCTTTCCAGCTTAAATGGCGACCCTTGAGACATACTGCTAGCATGTTATGCTATTATGTGTCGGAAAGTGAGAGAGCATGTGTTTGTGCTGGTGTTATGAGTTCACTTCCTTATCGAGAAGTGTCTGGTGGAGCTTTATCGAGCCAATCGGCTCGCTACCAGCATTGGCTACCGTTTGCTCATGTGCAAGTCGCCAGCATCCTTCGATCGAGACCACAACCTACACACTCTCTACCACATTCACGATGGGCTGGTTTTGGGACTCGAATGCGAACGAACCGACCAATGATTCCTACAAGAAGCTCGACCCTGCTCTGCGCGACTTTCTAGACAAAGAGTCACCGCTGAAGTACGAAGATGTCAAAAGAAGAGAAACGCCCTCGAACGCACGACCCAGTGCATCATCACCGCCATCCACAGACGCCGCGCCGAACACATATCGATCGCAACTGGGTATAAGTACTATCGGAGCGGAGCAGGACCAGTCAGCTACAGTGCCACCAGAGAATCGGCCTGCAGTACCCGCAGAATCGTTGTTCCAGGACGGCAGATACGCGCACTTATGGAAGAACTATCGTCCACAGGCAGAGATCGAGGCTGCTGGACGATCGGACCAGGATCGGCTGGCAGATGTGGTCGAAGCATACAACGATCGTAAAGCAGAAATTGGGCGAGCAGCAATCGAGAATTGCGTGGACTATCAGCTTGCTGCGAAGGAGTGCTTCTCGAACGGTGGCTGGGCGAAGAAGATGACCATGTGTAGGGAGGAGAATAGAGCGTTCAACAGATGCTACACTATGCAAGGTCGCTTTCTGAAAGCGCTGGGATATCTGGCACAACAGCGCTCCGCGGAAGAAGAGGAGCGCATACAAATGCATGCGGACAAGCTATATCATGAGATGCTCGAGCGAGAACGGATCGCGAAAGAAGCGCAGGAACAGGGCCTCGAAGCTCCAGAAATGCCGCCTCTCATACAAGCCGAGGCAACCACTCAAGCGTTAGGACAGGACAGTGCATGGGCGCGAGCAAGGCAGAAGGCGGCAGAGCGGGGCATTCCCCAGACCCTGAGCTCGTATCCGCCGGAGAAGCAGGAAGAGATCAAGAGGAGGATCGAAGGGTTGCCCCAGGACCAGAAAGACCTTGAACTACAACTCATTGCAGCGGAAACCAGAGCTCAACTAGAGTATGCCGAGCAGGTCACCGAAAGGCTCGAAGAGGAGCGTGTCCACCGAGCGCAACGAAGAGAACGAGGCAAGGAGACTGCTGGAGATGCTATCAAGAGAATGTGGGGCTGGGACAAATGAAGGCGACTGTTGCAGTCAAGCCTCAATCTGAGCTGTACAGAACAAATCGATGGAAGAGCTTCAGCGGTTGTGTGACAAGATACCACGCAACACGCCGTCAGCATGATCGTACGCGAGCTGCATCATACGTTTTTGCTGCAAGCTGACCAGTCAAGACGTACATGACAGATACAGCGACTTTCACACTGGCTCTACAGCCCCGATAATGATGATCGCGCAACACAAGGCACCGTCATTGAAGTAAGGCTAGACGCGCTACAGAATGACTTGCATGAAATCGGCAAGCAGGGTTCATGTAAGCGAAAGCAACGGTCCGATATGCTTCGATCCTTCAACAACACCGAGTCCGTGCATTCAGTGAAACATGCCACCGACGACGTTGACTGCAATGGCACTGCTTACTTTACTTCCCGCGGCCTACAGTTTGTATGATGCGGCTGGCGCGCCTGCTTTGTGATTCGCGCTCTGCACATTTGGGTGGTCCATCAAGGTTCAGTCGGAAGTGGGTCGCTTCCACTTTTCTTACAATACCTTACCTTCCACATGTCGACTTTCGAGATCCTTCAAACAAACACAAACCCCAACGGCACGGACAGAAAACAGTATGACCGACTGCACGACTGGAAACGAATTCGATGGCCGACTTGGGGTGCGGATAAGCTCCATCGTCGTCATCTTCATCGGATCTGCTCTTGGCGCTCTCTTTCCAGTATGGGCAGCCAACCACAAAGGTGCTCATGTCCCGGAATGGACTTTCTTCGTTGCGAAATACTTCGGTTCGGGTGTTATCGTCGCGACAGCTTTCATACACGTAGGTGGACCCTATCCAGAGGTGTAGAAACAGAAACTAAGTGCAAACAGCTGCTTGCACCAGCGCACGAAGCCTTAACCAACGAATGTTTAACGGGCCCAATCACCGAGTACGACTGGGTTGAGGGCATCTGTCTAATCTCCATCTTCTTTCTGTTTATCGTCGAAGTCATGGTCATGCGCTTTGCCAAGTTCGGACATAGCCATAGTCATGATCACGGTCACGGTCACGATCCAGAGCATGGCAGACCCCTCGAAGCAGGTTCGTCCAGTCCAAAGGAAACGGACCAGCAGCCACAGAAGTACCAAGACAACCCGAGTAAGACCGAGTTGTCCGAAGGTGCAGCAGAGTCATCGGTAGGAGGCAACGATCAATGCCCTGTCGGCCCCTATGCTCCTGGTGATGACCACCTTTCACATGCTCGCGAACATGTTGATTCCCATGGAGAACCCAGCCGGACATTCGAGCCGGACTCTTACACTGCTCAGATGACTGCCCTTTTCATCCTAGAGTTCGGTATGTTTCCTGGTAGCAGCAACGATCTGATCCTGTCAATACTAACTCATGGCAGGCGTTGTGTTCCACTCCGTCTTCATCGGTCTCACCCTGGCTGTAGCGGGATCGGAGTTTATCACACTTTACGTCGTATTGGTGTTTCATCAGACCTTTGAAGGGCTGGCGTTGGGTTCTCGACTCGGAACGATGAAGTGGCCACGTTCGAAATGGTGGACACCCTACCTCATGGGCCTTGGCTACGCTGTGTCAACACCGATCGCGATTGCTATAGGCCTCGGTGTCCGCAAAAGCTTCAATCCAGAAGGTCAGACGGCGCTGATTGCAAATGGTATCTTTGACTCGGTCTGTCCTCAATCTCGCCATCCTGTTCCGACTCGAGCACTCGCTAACAGTCATCTCAGCTTAGTGCCGGCATCTTGATATATACCGGACTCGTGGAGCTCATGGCGCACGAGTTCATGTTCAGCTCGCATATGCAGAAAGCACCAATGGGCACCATACTTGCTGCAATCGGTTGGATGCTCCTCGGAGCGCTGCTCATGTCCATACTAGGAAAATGGGCATAGATGTTGTTGGCGCAATCTTCCTTACGGCCGTTGACCAGCGGTCACTGACATGAAAGACAAGGACAACGATTGTAACTACCATGTAGATACGATAGAAATAGATTATGCAATGGTGAAATACCGGATCGTCTGATGATATACATGCATGTCCTTGCCGCACGCGATCGGTGCCTTCCGCAATCCCACTGCTGGCATGTTGACGTGCGTCCGTGTCACTTAACCTTGTACACATGGTATCCTAGACTACAGCTTGTCAACGAACTCCTTGACGGTAAGGGTATCGCTGCTTAGTATTCTTGCAAGCATCGTCCGCGTGCTGGCCTGGGTAGGCCTGTCGTTCAGAACACCAGCCACAGCGTGGGGGCAGATTGAGTTCGGATGTCTTACATGCCTGACCCTCCTTTCACGCCTTCGATGTTAGGGTACGTAGGAGATAGCATTGTCATTGTGCTACCAGCCCGGGCATGGGCGGATCTTCGCCTGCTTAAAACCGGACAAAGACTGGTGACCCCACTCGGTGCGACCACTGCACCGGTGGCGTTGTTGATGGTATAAAATATGGGTAGGTGGGCGTGGTTACGAACATCATAGACGGAGAGCTCTTTGCACCATCAGGGAACTTCAGTCGACAATCAGGAAAAATCGACACGATGTCTCTTGGCTACCTTCCCGGCTTCCTTCACAGCCAATTCCTCGTGACGCCGCCGGTCCCGACTCAAGACTGCACTGGGAAGACTATTGTGATCACTGGAGCCAATACAGGTCTGGGGAAAGAGGCTGCGCGCCGTTATGTTAGGTTGAATTGTGAGAAGCTTGTTATTGCGTGTCGGAGCGTTGAGAAGGGCGAGGCTGCGAAGCAGGAGATCGAGAGTTCCACTGGAAGGAGAGGTGTCATCGAGGTCTGGCCAGTGGATCTTCAGAGCTACGACAGTGTCAAGGAGTTCTGCAAACGGGTGAAGACGCTGAAGAGACTGGATATTCTGGTTGAGAATGCGGGAGTCGCTACTGGGAAGTATTACAATGTTGGTGGGAATGAGAGCACGATCACGGTGAATGTCATTTCGACGTTCTTGATGGCGCTGTTGTTGTTGCCGAAGTTGCAGCAGGTATGGATATCGCTTCGAGCTGAAGATAAGCTACTGGGCTATCAAGGCACTGCGTAACAGCACGGCTAACACCCTTCCCCTCGAATAGACCGGCCGCCAATACAACACCATCCCAACCCTCACAATCGTCAGCTCGGAAGTCCACTTCTTCACCAGCGTAAGCCATCCCATCTCCCCATCCCTCTCCCACCACCCAATGACAACCCTTCCCAGTTCCCCGAACGCAAATCCGCTTCAATCCTCACCACCCTCAACACCGAATCCTCCGCCATAATGTCCGACCGTTACAACGTCAGCAAGCTTCTCGAAGTCCTAGTCTGCCGCGAGATCGCCCGTGAGCACTCCGCGGAGCAACTGGGCGTGACGTTGAACTTCGTCAATCCTGGGTGGTGCCATTCGGAGCTGATGCGGGAGGTGACGAATCCGTTTGTTAGATTGCTTAAAATGATTATGTGCAGAACGACGGAAGGTATGATAGCCTGTCAATCTTGCATCGCCTGAAGAAAGTCTAATGCTGTGTGTAGTTGGAAGCCGAACTTTGGTGCATGCGGGTTTGCAGGGAGTAGAGACTCAGTAAGTGGATGCATTTTATTCATTGCAGGGTGGAATGATGGGCTGACCTGAGTGTTCTAGTGGCAAGTTCATGTCCGACTCCAAGATCGCACATTGTGCGCCCTTGGTTGAGGGCCCAGAGGGACCTGAAGTGCAGAGGCGGGTGTGGACAGAGATCGCCGAGCAATTGAACCAGATCGAGCCAGGCATCACCAAAGTTCTCGATGCCCGGTAGAGAGGACACAGCTTCTCTTCTCTTTCACGGCAGTTCATGATCAAACAGATGTATTCTACCAGCTTGACTTAGGCGTTTCCAGCCTTTTTCAAATCAACACCAATCTACAACGAATCCTCAATCTTAATCATCTCCTCCATCTTCGCCCTGATATCCTTCTTCACCGCATCTGTCGGCGGCTCATACGGCCTCCTCGGCACCAGCTTCGCTTCCGCATCCTCAATACCCGCACTCCTCGCAGTCGTAACACTGACTGCAAACTTCGTATTCGCTATGCCCGCCTTACTGAAACTCTCCGCATTAGCAGCAATCCCATGAAGCTTCAACGCCTCCTCATGTTTCCCCTGTTTGTAAAGCTCATAAATATGCCTCACAGTCTTCGGGAAGATGTTAGCAAAAGCAGCAATGCACCCAGCACTCCCTACAGCCAGCCCCCCGATCAGGAAATCGGATTGGCCACCATAAGTCGCAAACTCTGAGGACTCAAAGGTCGACGCTAGACGAGTAATCTTGCCCACGCTCGCGCAGGTGAGCTTGGTTCCAACGATCTTGCCGGGGTACTTCTTTGCCAGGTCGACCATAACGTCCGAGTCGATGTCGATGCCGTTGCAGACTGCTGGGAAGTTGTAGATGACGATGGGTAGTGGGGACTTCTCTGCGACCTCGCTGTAGAAGGTATTGATGACTTTGGGCGTTGTCTGTTTCCCAAAGTACGCACAGGGCAGGACTAGAGCGTAGTTTGCTCCTGCTGCTGATGCGTCGGAGATGAATTCGAGGACTTGTTTGGTGGAGTGGCCTCCTACGCCGGCCTATTCACATCATGCATCAGCTATCATTCCGTCCATCCATCCCGTTGAGAGCTCTGTGATCATCGATACTCACCATAATAGGATACCCATCTCCGACAGCCTCCCTCGCCGTCTTCAACAACGCCGCCCTCTCATCTCTTGTGAGCATAAAGGTCTCCGCATTAGTTCCCAGAATCACAAGACCCGTCAAATGTTTGCTCATGTACTTGTAGTATTTCGCTTGGGAGGTGAGGTCCAGTTCATCGTTGTCGTAGAAGGTGACAGCTGGCGCCCAGATTCCGGCCGGTGGGACATTGCTGTGCGTTGATCCGTTCATCTTTGCTGTATTGCAAGGTTCAATGTTGTGGAAAGTGGAAAGTGGAAAGAGGTGATGTTATTAACACAGTCATATCATCAAGAAGTGAAGCGGCACCGGCTGCCGTCTTTCGGCAGGCACTTGCCCGACCTTGCCCGGATGCTGCTTCTCTTCGTTGGGGGGTAAAACTCGCTTACCTACTTCGTGTTATGTATGCATGGTGTGTTGGGTAAAGGTAAGCATATGCCAATGCTTGAGTGTACCAACATTGTGGGTTGGGAAAGGAAACAAAGGACAATGCCGTGGGCTTCCTGTGCAGAGAATTTGACGCTGAGACGTGACACGTGTGGTAGATCCAAAATACACGCTCAAACATTATTATCATGTACGCTGTTACTACCAACCTAATAACTCATCAGGGTCATATCTGGGGTCCTGCGCTCGTACAGTATTACCGTCTCGCCTCCTAGGGTATAAAGCTGATGGTAACTTTCCAAGAACTAAGAAAAATTATGCTGCGACACGCTCATCCTCGCGGCCACGAGCATCAACCGAAGCATCCTCCTCATCGTACTCGCCATCCTGGTGCTGCTGGGCTGGGATCCAAAGGCCTGACTCACGGTCCATGTTTGCGTCCTGGCCGGAGAGGTCGTGGCCAGAGGCGTTGTTACGGCGGCGCTGGGACAAGGTTCGTGCACGGGTAGAGAGGCTGGACTTGACAGCTGCGTTCTGCTCGACCCAGTTGGTGAGAGCGTCTTCGCAATCCTGGATGATGGCCTTGGATGCCTCGTAGCCATCGTAAGCATTGCGGGTCTCGCCGGGAGTGACTGGGGTGTCGTCAACAAGCTCGAGCAAGTGCTTGCCGAAGCCTGCAATGATGGCCATCTTCTCGCTGTGCTCGCGAAGAGCATCGAACTGGTACGTGAAAGCAGCCTTCAGCTTTTCGCGAGTGATGTTGGACAGCTGGGCCTCGGCAACGAGCGACTCGGCCTCAGCACGGACAAGCTCCTGCTCGAGCACGACAATCTTTGGGCTGTTGGGCTCCTTGTACTTGAGCTGAGCGATCTGGTCGGTGATCTTCTGCTTGCGGTCTCGGCTTGGCTGAACGGATGCCTCGATGTTGCGGATGCTCTTGATGGTGACTCTGTACTGGTCGTAGCGGTCGACGAACTGGTCTTCCAGCTCACCAATCTCGTAGATGAGCACACCGAGCTTGTCGGTGACATCGGAAACGTCGTCGTCGCAGCCCTCACCCCAGATCGACAATTGTTGCTGTGTGTGTTAGCTAGGTGCGCGCCATTGGATATCGCGTTTCTCATTACGTACTGCAACCTCCATGCGCTCTCTTCCGACCAGCTCCATGGAGCGCATGACGTTCTTCTCCATCTTCACCAGCTGCGAGAGCTTCTTCGCGAGGTCTGGGCCGAAGGCACCGACATGGACGGACTTTCGGAAGGTGTGGCCTGAAACCATGTCAGCGTTGATACTACGTGAGTCGGATGAGCGCGGCAGACACACCAATGCTGGCCTTTCCGAACAGACGGCCGCCCTTGGTCGACGACGACGGAGGCGGTGGGTTCTGGATCTGCGACGCAGTTGGCGCACGCGACTGGCGCATAGAGTATGTGCGATGCATGCTGGGCTAGACTGTGTGGGTGGTGGTCTGTGATGTGAGGTGTTGTTTGTTTGAATGATACTTTTTTGCTGTGGGGGCAGTGTTGTTTCAAGCAGGGAGTGTGGCCGTGAGGAGTGGCAGCAGAGGGCGAGTATATACAGCGCGGAAGGAGGAGATGCACTACTGACGATGAACCGTTCGGGAGCGCCGCGGTACGTCATATTTCCAAAAGACCGCTTTGAGGCCAGTGCGGCCCCTGTTCAATCGTCAAAGCATCAGACGCAACTCAGCACCACTCATTGTTGTCCAGGCTACCGGGCCTGTTCTAACATCTACCACAACACCGGACACGGCATCTTGCGGTCCAGCTCCTTCCCATTCGTCCACCCGACAGCTCTCATCTTGTTTCTCAATCAAGCTGTGCCCGTAGCGCGTGCAGCTGCACAACGCCGAATCTCCATAGCAACACAGACATTCCGCGCCAGCGACGTCAGACGCAAAGCTTATTCGCCCGGAAAGGAGACACGAGTTGGCTGAGGGCGGCAACGCGGTGGCTCGATCTTCGAAGCAGAAAGCAGTTACACGACTCATCATCATAAGTGCTTTCCTCGCGCTCCCGTAGTCAGCCTGACATCTTGTCATGAAGCATGTGAGTCACTCTGAGTCCGCGGGAAGCCTGTTGATGAGAGTGCAATGCTCAAGGACACGATTCAGGATATTTGTACATTAACGGTCGTGGCCCAAAGTCTACAAACTAAACGTACAGTCCCAGCAAGTGCATCAAGAACCACCTTCTGGACCATGTCTGTAACTCCTCAGGTCCGGGAAAGTACACTCCCCAATAGAACAACGCCTGTGCCGATCTGCAAGTAGAGTACATCCTCACGCTACTATGCTTCTTGCGCAAAATGCATGTTGGAGGCTGCTGAAGTGACAATATCAATCTATTGATCTATAACCACAGCTCCTGGATGAGGAAAGTTGGATCGTGACATGACCCCTTGGCCAGGCATGCCATTACCCTGATTAAGCGCCGGAGACGCAGAGCCAGATTCATATCCAGATGGCTGTTTGTGGGCGACTCTGATAGTCTCCGGAGATGGAGTATCGGTCACCTCGATTGGTGCTGAGTTTCGAGGAACCTGTGACAGTGGCGGTGGAAGATTGTGTACCCGCGGTGGAGCATTGACAGCGGTGAAGCCGCCAGTGACCGGCTTCATCGTCTGAATAGCAGGGGCTGCTGTTTGTGCAGTGTGAGAATGATTTTCTCCAATGCCGTCGGTGTCGATCTCGATCGGACTACCAGCGTCACCCTTGACTGATTCTAGAATGCAATGTCAGCAACTCGTCTTGAGGGAATTTTCAATAGATCTTACCTGAACGAGGTCTGTGTTGACCTTGAGGACCAGCACTTGGGTTGCTATGCATGGCAGGAGACGCGCCTGCGGTTCCAGCGGGCTGCGCGGTCTGCCGTACAGCACTTGGAGACCGAGAAGGGGCCATGCCCTGAGGCGTGCCTGGCGCCTGTGATGTCACATGCAGTGGGTTGTTGTATGGCTGGCGAATGGCAAGCTGCACTGGTGGTCCCATGGTATTCTGGTCCCGTTGTCGTAACATGTCTTCTTCAGCCTTGGCATTAGCTTCCCTCTGCTTCCGAACCTTGGTCTTGTGGGCCGTGATCTGAGCTCCGTACGACATGCATTGCCAGTTCGTATTATCCTTGACGCCCTGGTTGATCAGATGATCGATCTGCATGTACAGACGTCGAAGAGCTCGAGACAGCTCGACGGGCAGAATTCCATTGACTTGTAAGCAGCCAGAGTCCAGGACCGACTGGAAGCTCTTGATTGCCATGCCCTCTGGAGTGTTGGCCATGTCAAAGTGGATGATTGGACCGAGAGTCAGTTGCTGTGCCGAGTCATCATACCGTCGAGGCCGGCCTGGCCCACGCTTCACTGGCTGCATCTGCTGTTGCTGCATCTGGTGCTGATGCTGCGCTTGAAATTGTTGGGTGACCTGATGGTTGATGCGCTGCTGTGCCCAAGACCTCAAGGCGTTTTGTATGAACTGGATGCCAAATGACAGAGGATTGTCGACCATGCCCGGCTGTGGGAGCATGCGATCCAGCGGGTCGCGAGTCTCCTCTTCGGTGGGCTCATCGTCGTCTTCATCCTCGTCGTCATCGTCGTCAAAGTTGGACAAGAAGTTAGCTACCTCGTCCCCACCAAGGTTCGGGCCTTGGCCAGGTTCAGCTGGCTTCTGAGCTTTGGCAGGCTTCGGTGGTTTCGCCACCTTAGGCGGCTGCTCGGATGGAGGCGTATGCGGCATGGCCGGGACTCCACCAAAGTTTGTCAATGCTGAAGAGAGATTCTCGAGCTTGCGGATCATGACTAGGATGGTGTCGGGCTGCATTGGCTTTGGATCATGCACGATGTCAATAAAGTTGACAACTGGCTGAGGCATAGGAACAGGTCGCGGTGGTGGTGGAGGTCGCTGATGGACAGGAGGCGCTCGCGGATAAGGTGGTGGTATCTGAGGCCTTCCGCCTTGTTGTGGTACCTGGCCCGGTTGCGAGGGGACCTGGATTTGGGATGACATTGGAAGCGAGTGTTGATGGGTGTGTTGTTGTATAGGAAATTGAGGAGCTTGTGACTGAGGTGGCGGAAGTGCTTGGTCTCTTGGTGACTCGACAGATCTTGCAACCTGCACATGCGTAGCTGGAGCCTTCTTGGCAGGCTCCACTTTTTCTTTTCGCTTTGGAGCGGAGCTGGCCTTGGTGCCTTTCGGTTTTGCCACTGGGCCGCCAGCAACATAGTACGACATGAAGTCACCGTACTGTTCCTCCTCGACAGGCTCAGGATCAATGAATGGAGACTCTGCTCTCTCCGAAGGCGGCGCAGAGGGTGGTGCGGATGACAGCGAGGACAGTCCTGACGATGGGGCAGGCGATGATTGACTCTGCCTGCCAGAGACCTGCTCCGGCTCTGGTCGCTCGACAGCATTTGAGGAGGCTCTAGATTTGACATGCCGTTGCGGGCGCGATACTGCAATGGTATCGCCTGAGGCTTCGTTCTGGTTTTCATCCTTGGCCCTGACATTGAGCTTCAGGCGAGGCTTCTTGGCGGGCGGTGGTTGATCATCTGGAGATGAGTCCGCTGCAGGAGTAGGTGTCTGCATTGGACTCTCGCTCGTTTCGTTGGAATGTTCTGACTTGGTTTTGTTGGGCCTGCCATTTGCCATGGGCATCGCGCCTCCGTTTCCGGGTGCCATGCCTCGTTCTGTGGCCAGTTTGTATTTTCTTATTTTAGCCGTCGATATGCGGTTGGTGAAGTGAAACACGTCAACTTGTGGTGGGCGACTCGACATGTATGCGGCAAGAGGCAAATTTTCGAATGGACCAGAGTCGGAGGTAGCAAGCACGCGCGTGGACCCACTTTGGCACGTGAACCAGGAGGCGTGAGCCTCAAATCATGCAAGCGATGCGCATGTGTATGTGAATGGAATCGCCACCAGATACGGCAGGCGCCAATATCGTATGGTGACTGCACGCTTCCGAGCGTGTCCAGCGATGGTATCGTGCTGGACGTTGTTGTTGTAATGAAAGAATCCAAGAAGGCGGCAGACCACTCCCCAGTCAAGACAACCTGGAGCAACGTCCGGAAGTTGCCGTGGATGAACAAAAGTCGACTCTAGGCAGGTGCACATCTCACACATCGACGACTGGCAACACGATCTGATGGCTCTACATAATGTTTTCGTGCAGTATCAGATCTGTACGCCAGATCATAGTGTCTTCTTGTCCGCCTGCTCTTGAAGCAAGAGTGTTTCACATGGCCCAGCACGATAACAAGCTCTGTGCAATTGTACATTGCCAATAAGAGTGGAAATCCCTTTCGCTGTATGATATTGCGGGATGCCATGCTGGTCTAGACTGATCTTCAAAGCATGTCAGAGCCGCATCGCGGTGCTCCGCGAAGACCGTTCCCCTCGATTCACTGCTCGTCGCTCGTCGTTCTTGCCAAGCCTGAGCACGCTAGGCCGAACGTTGATCCGAAGTGAGAGCTGTTCAAGACGTAGCTCTTCCCATGCCGTGAACAGTCAATCTTTCAAGCAACGGACCACCTGTTCTTTTTACCATGAGACTGTTACAATCGCTTGGTGTGATCGCCATTGCCCTCTCTTCTGTCGCGACTGCCGCAAGCTTGTGGACCTTTGACGATGCGACGTTGCAGATCGCAACCAAGGGCGCAGAGCCAGTGAAGCAGAAGTACGTCGTCGGCCAGCGACGAATTTGCTGAATATGGCTGATATGTGCTTGCTTAGACTCAACGCAGACTCGCCAGTCTCTTCTTCCTCACCAGTCACACTTCCTGCCGCATCGACGCTGAAGATTCTCCTGACCGCGAAGGAGGGCAAGACTGGCAAGCGACCGCACCAAGCCTTCCTTACCCTGCAAGATCCCGATACTGGTTTGGAAGAGTCGCTGGCATTCAGTGTGAAGGATAATGGCAAGGCGACTGTCGCCGTGGTACGTCAACAACCATCCATAAAAGCACCACGTCTCACGTCTACGTTGCGCTGCAAGGATGCCTCAGGCTAACACGAGTACGACGACAGGCTCCTAAAGACCTCCCATTCCAGCTTCTGACCAGGTCCAAGCCTCTCAAGGCTTCTATTACGCTCGCATCTTTCGGCTCGTCGACCCCATATAACAGCCAAGCGTTCAACCTAAAGATCGAGAAAGACACCAGCAACCCACCCGTGATCCCTTCCCCACCAGAGCGCTACACCAGCAAGCCCGAAATCCACCACGTCTTCCGCGAAGATCCCCGCCAGCCTCCCACCATCATCAGCCTGTTCTTTACACTCGCCATCTTGGTCACATTGCCAGCATGGATTGGAGGTGTGATGTATCTGGGCGGGAACTTTGACCACGTGGGCAAGGCATTTGGTGCTAACCCGGTGGCACATGGCTTGTTCTTCGGAAGCATCGTCGCCATGGAAGGCGTTTTCTTCCTATACTACTCAAGCTGGAACCTTTTTCAGACTCTGCCTGTGGCTGCGGTGGTGGGAATGGTGGCATATGTCAGTGGCAGCAGGGCCTTGACTGAGGTGCAAGAAAGACGCTTGGCTGGCGAACGATAGATGAGATATGGAGATACACGTCGAAGTGCTCGACATGTCGAATGTAGCATACCACAGGCACGGAGCCAGCAATGACACGCAGAAGTGCTGTACAATACCCCACAGTTCCTGCGTCTGATGAAAGGATGAGGGCCTTCTTGAAACTCCCTAGCCACGCACTCTTATCAGGACTTGCACCAGAAAGCAAGGAATGCCGTCAACAGCAGCAAGAGACGAAAAGCTCTTCCATAGAATCATCCAAATCGTCTACAAGACATCCAATTCACAACTGCGTCTGCATCTATGCCTTGAGCAACCCATTGTCCTCCAAGTACTTTGTGATGATCACAACGGCCTCCTCAACGCTAGTCTTCTCGGAATGTATATGAATCTCCGGCTTCTCTGGTGCCTCGTAAGGAGCACTAATACCTGTGAACTCCTTAATCTCGCCAGCTCGTGCCTTCTTGTAGAGACCCTTAGGATCGCGCTTCTCTGCCTCCTCTACGGGAATGTCGACGAAGACCTCGATGAAGGGCAGTGGGGAGTCGGTGTTGATCGTATCGGCGTGGAGCTTGCGGGCGAGCTCACGGTCGGCTTTGTAGGGCGAGATGAAGGAGGTGAGGGCGATTGTTGTGGAGTCGGCGAAGAGTTTGGCGACCTGTGTTGGAGGGGAAGGTTAGTGGAGGGTGGGAAATGTGCATGAAGTGTGTTGTGTACCTCTGCAATTCGGCGAATGTTCTCCTCACGATCCTTGGGTGAGAAGCCAAGGTCTTTGTTCAAGCCGAATCGAACATTGTCGCCGTCGAGTCTGTATGTCTGCAGACCAAGGTGGAGAAGGTGCTGTTCGAGAGCTGTTGCAATGGTTGACTTGCCAGAGGCAGAGAGACCAGTGAACCAGACGGTCGCGCCCTTCTGCTTGCGGAGCTCGCTACGCTCCTTGCGGGACAGACCATCGTGCCATGTGATGTTGCTGTGCACTGTTAGACACGAATTCGACTAAATGTGCTTGGGTTGCCATTCACTTACGTTGCCATGTTTCTGCTTCAAAGTCGTTACTGTGCTGTACGATCGTCAAGTTGACTTCAGGCGGTATATTATATGCGGAGAGCGACGTCGGGTGAAGAACGTCTTAATGGTGCAATATGTCGGATAGCGAGGTGTTTTTCTTCCCAGCTACCCCCGCCCCCACTGCCACGCGCCTGCCAATTTAAGGTGGATGACGTGCGCGGATAAGGTTGGGACCTGCATGAGCGCGCAGATCGCGGTCTCGGGTAGATCTTGAGCTCACGTCTTCTTCGACTTCAACTGCTTCTCACTTACTTCGTGCATCCATCAGGCAGAATTTACTGTACTGTACTGGACACCGAGAGCTAGAAGCAAGTGCCGACGATGCTCTGTATTCAGGTAGTCTGGCCGCTGGTAACTGGGCCAAGGAGTTCATGCAGGTGGGAAGCATTGTGGGAATCATCCCGATGTAATGGTTGATGCTTACCACTACCACTACGATCAATTGCAAGGCTGTCGGAGATACAAAGATGCACTACCACTTACGCTGTCTGTCTATCGATACAACGACTAACGCTAGTGAATTTCTGCTACATTCAACGAAGCATAGAACTGTCTCAGAGACGATGGCTCCGTCCCGATTCATGGTAGTAGAGCAGCAGGAGTACAATCGGGAAGAATTGCGCTAGCGAAAAGCCATCGTTGGATCCGATGTAGTTGCACAGATTCAGCCGAACCTGGTCTTTAAGCTGGAGCCGCTCTAGTGATGAGGTGCTGAAGGAAGTCCCTAAGATGCATCGAACACGATCACAGCCGTTGGGTCGTTTGCGCGGCGATGATTGCCCTTCGATCCATCTCCCTGTATGTGCCCCGCACATATCGAGATCTATAGGCTCTTAGCGGAGCGGTGTTCGCACAGGGACAGCGAAGCTAGCACCACCGTACTTTCCTTCATTCACCAGCGTCTTCAACATTACCCACCACCCACCTTCCCGCATTGCACTCAAACTGTCGCAACTTCTCTCACATTCACTTGTAGCAACCTACTGGATCCCAAGTTCACCGTTTCGGAAGTGAACGTGACCAGCGACGCCAGCGGCCAAATCACCAGCCACCCGATTTCCCTCTCCTTCTTCATGCACTTGCAACATCTCATTGGACATCGCACGGTACATTTTCGCAGAAGACTTCCAGCAACAGACTTACCACCATGCCGCCACTCGAGAATATAATTTGGGAAGCCAAGCTCAAACCAGGTACTCTAAGGGACACCCGCCGACCTTCGACCACCGTCGACGAGAGTGGATGCATTATCACTCGAGGTTTCCTCATCCCCAGCCGATCGTCGTCTATAGACTCTCTGGCGAGGTCCTCGACATCTTCTTTGGAGACAGTCGGAACTCCTGCATCGCCTGTGGATGAAGCCCCGCCCGGCTTTCTAAAGCCAACAGGTGGTCTGAGCGATGCACCCGAGTTGCAAGCGCTCCAGAGTCGCTCACCCGAGGCACTATGCCGTCCTTCCAAGAGCGACGGGAATTTGACAACCTACGCTGGACGGCCACAGCTCGGCGAGCGTCGACGGACATGGCAGATTGACAGCGTTGCGAGCAGCGCGAGCCGCTTGAGGCGCGGGTCCAGCAGCAGGTGGCACGACGATGAACTTGCAGAAGTGTCATGCCAGCCAACTCCGCCAGAAGGATACCGTGCTGGGCTAGGGATACTCGCTCAATCGCGTGCCCGTTTCGTCGCCACGAAGCAGACCAAGGGTCATATCAAGCGTGTGAAAAGTGCTCATGTCAAGCTCAACCAGCTCAACTTTCAGGATGTCAAGTCCAAGCAACGACAGAAGAAGACTCCGGCGGCCAACAACAAGGGTCCAACAATGGAGCAGGCCTCTACCAGTGATGCAGCAATTGCCTCAGACAGTGAAGACGACTTCTTGAGCGACGGAGAGGAGCATGCTTCGAACATAGTCTGTGCACGTCCCAACTACGCCGAGCGCCGAGCCAGAGCTGATAACAACGCACCATCGCGGGCATACCAGTCTCTCGCACAACATGAGGAGATCTTCCAACCAAACATCCTCACGCACAGTCCATCAGAGAATGCCATCGAGTCTGACGACGAAGACGACAATATTGCCGCCTGCAAATCAGACAGGAAGATCAGCACCCGCCTGAGTCTTGCGCAGATTCACTGCGCACAGAACGCCGTTGCCGCCAAATGGACCCCCGAACAACTTCCTAAGCGCCGCAAATCACCTCTGAGTGTGTCGATCGCGCCTACAGCATTGACCGAGCTCACCGCGGCAGGAGGATCGCCGGGACATGGAAGCACACCTGCGGAGGTCACAAGATTTGAGCCGGACGGCTTCGTGGCGAACCGTGAGCTGCGGCCATCTCGAACACAGCCACGACCGGCAAAGGGAGTGCTGAAGAACAAACAAACGACAGAGACATGAACCAACAGTGACCTGGGAAAAGGAGAGGGTCTCAGAAGATCCCTCGAGCTGGACGCGCATGGAGCGGTACGCACTGTCTACGGACTACACTAATGTATAATCTGCGATACCCGGTTGAGCAGGATTTAGCGCAGGCGTTTAGGTGGTGGTCCTCTCAATTGAGGATGGGCCGGCGCTTCTGATGTGGTGGAACACCGTTCAGGTGGTGGTGCAGTGAGCACAGCTATTCGAGACAGAGTATCGTCCTCATCGACCTTCCAGTCCGGCAAGTTGGTGATCTTCCGTTGTTCGGCGAAGAGTCTCAGCGATGGCAAGCTCAAGGCGCCGAATCGTGATGAAATTCAGATATTGAGTCGTAACTCAGCCGATGTAAGCACCCTTCTCTTCCTTGTAATACTTCGATGGCACAAAAGGCATCTTTGTCACGACCGCGTTACGCTTCTTGCCCCTGACCGCAACCTGAACCTTGGTGCCAGACTTGTGCATGCCATCCTTGATGTAGCCCATCGCGATGTTCTTCTTCATAGTCGGTGATGGGCATCCAGAGGTGATTTTGCCAATGACATTGCCGTCAGCATCGACAATCTCAGCGCCCTCTCGTGCTGGAGCACCTTCGACCGTAAGACCTACACGGCGTCGCGACACACCCGCGCCACCCTTGGACTTGGGGGTGAGCTGCGGGATAATAGTCTCTGCGCCATTGAAGCTGGCAAGCTCGCCGGAGCGTCTCGACTTGCCAATGATCCAGCCGAGACCTGCTTCCACGGGCGTTGTCGTGTCGTCCAGATCGTGGCCATACAAGCACATTCCCGCCTCGAGTCGTAGACTGTCTCGTGCGCCAAGGCCTGCGAAGCGAAGTTTCTCTGGAGTCGCTGTTTCTAAGAGATGCTTGGTGACTGCGACTGTCTGTGATGGGTGGATTGAGAGCTCAAATCCGTCTTCGCCGGTGTAGCCACCCCTGCTGGCAACAATGGGTAGGCTTTCACCCGAAGGAAGACCGAGAGTGATGTAGTGCATGCTTCCGAAGTACCACTGTCCAACGTCCACTTTGCAGGCCTTGGCTAAGGCAGATTGCAATATCTCCGAGGACAAAGGTCCCTGGATCGCCACGAGACCGTATGGCTGGCCATCACTTTCCACATGTCGTAGGCTTGCGACTGGGTTGACAATGTTGTCCCAGTTCTCGATGGCTGAAGATAGAAACTTGTAGTCTTTGTCTCTGCAGCCAGCGTTGGTCACAACGTAGAATCGATGCTGTGGCCCATCTTCCAGGCGGGTGATAATGCAGTCGTCAATGATACCGCCAGTCTGTGGATGCAATAGAGCAGAGAGCGAGGAGGTGCCGGCCTTCATCTCCTTGAGTCCGGCGGGTGTAATTGATTCCAGGAACGCCTCTGCACCAGGGCCTTCGACATGGTACTGTACCATGTGGCCCACATCGAAGAGGGAGGCCTTCTCGCGAGTCCAGTGGTGGCTTTCTCCCACGGAAAGATCCGAATATTGCACAGGCATTTCGTAGCCACCAAAAGACACCATCTTGGCGCCATGTTGGACGTGAAGATCATACAGTGCTGTCCGGCCCGGGTTGGCCTCCGTGAAGAACTTTGGTGCTGGAGTTGCGTTAGAGCTTTGAGCTCTTCGTTGTTGGAATAACGCATTGGAGAGAGTCTTGGTCTGGACTTCTTTTTGGCCTGGCTGCCTTAGTGGCTTGCAAGAGAGTGCTCTGGTGCATGTCGAAGGTAGACCTCTTCGACAAGATTGCGTGACTCTGAGGCTTTGTCGCAACGGGCGTACTAGCTGTGATACAGCTTTGTTGCCCGACATCCTTGTGTGCGTGCCTGCGCGCGAGTGAGCGTACCAATCTCACACTGCAAGATGCAGTAAGACCATCAACCGCAGAAGAAAGCGACCTGACAGACTTCTGTCCAGTATGGGGCGGGCAATGGTGTTTTTCAAACCCGGTGGTCTCAGGCATGGGATCTTATGCCGATGTTGGTGCTTAAGCCCCCGGCGAGGTTTCACTGGCTGGCGGTTGCTGCGGCCCCACTTTGATTCGAGCCAAGCACAAGGTCAAGGAAGCGGCGTCATTCCGATTGAGCATTGCAGCAGGCAGCTTGGAGGTGAAGTGAGCGAAGCTACAGTACACGTCAAACAACAAGCAGAAACGAAGATAGCGATACCCGAGTACACAGCTGCATATACCCCATCCTAAGCTCCCGGCACACAATGCCAGCCCAGACCTTCTTCCTCGTGTCACTGCCAACATCAATATCACCCTCTGGCCAACGAGACGAAGCTCTCACAGCTCTGCGGTCCGGTGTGAATGCCAACGATGGCACTACATATCCCTTCGCCATACCCGAATTCAAGATCGGCACTCTCGATGCGTTAGTACAGCAAGCAGATGACCTGGCGAAGCTCGACCAAGGCTGCAGAGGGGTAGTAGACAAGGTTGCAGACTCGCTGCGATCACTACTGGAGGGCGATGATGAGAAGCTTCAGGAACAGAAGGTGGTGAACGACAGTATGTAGTGATCTCAGCGTCGCCCGCGGGGGTAAAGTGGCAGTACTGACAGATCACTGCAGAGCCTGTTGAGAACTATCTCCAATCCTTCCAGTGGAACAAGGTCAAATACCGCGCCGACAAACCCATCGTCGAGCTCATTGACACTCTGCAAAAGGAGGTTGCTGCGGTGGACAACGATGTCAAGTCCAAGTTCAGCCAGTACAACACCACAAAGACCAACCTAGCCTCGACGCAACGAGGTCAGACTGGCAACCTATCACAGAAGTCATTGACATCAGTGATAAATCCCGATACATTGCTGAAGCCAGACGACTCGGAATATCTCCAACAACAGCTTGTGGCAGTACCTTCACAGCTGGTCAAGGACTTCCTCAAGACATACGAATCGATAGCGCCAATGGTAGTACCTCGCTCGGCACAACTACTTGCCAAGGACGACGAGTTCCAGCTTTACGTGGTCACTGTTTTCAAAAAGCACAGCGCCGAGTTTGTACACAAATGCAGAGAACACAGATGGACACCTCGAGACATGAAGTTCACAGATGGCGGTCGGGAAGCAGAGGAACAGGAGCTACGAAAGCTGGAGAAGGAGGAGAGGAGGGTCTGGGGCGAGGCGCTGAGACTTGGACGAACAGGATACAGTGATGCGGTAATGGGTTGGATACACGTCCTGACGCTTCGGGTGTTTGTGGAAACCGTCCTCAGATACGGCCTGCCGCTTGCTTATGTATGCGGACTAATCAAGGTAAGCTTACAGCCCAGCAGGAGAAAAGGGCTCGATGCTAATTACCTGCCTAGACCGACTCGAAACGTGCGAAGAAAGCCAAAGCATCCCTCGATGGCAAGTTCGCTGATCTTGGCGGCAACGCAATGAGTAAGGACAAGAAGGGTCGGCCCAAGCAAGATGATTCCAGCATGCAACAAGAGATGGCGGGAGCAGGCTTGGGAGGCGACCAAGGATTCGAGCCATATGTGTTCTACGAGTTTGAGGTCATATAGTGCTCCAAGCCAACACGAGCCCAAAGATGAGGAAATCACTGCGCAACCACACCTTTTCACGGCACGAGGCATGTCTCACTGGTGTATGGTAGTCAAGTGACACCCGAGTAGGAGTCATCCATCTGCAGAGCACACGTGGCGTAGGATCAATACACCTTCCCAGGTGCCTAGTCTCTGGAGCCTGGCGCCTCACTCAGCAACGCGATGCTCTTGAAGGAAATTTCAAAGGCCACGCTATATGTTCACGTCGCCGTCGCCATTGTCAATCTGTTCCAAGCATAGCAGCAGCCCAGCTAAGCGAAGGATGTTGTTCTTGCACAGACTGCAGGTGATGCCTCGACGAACATGCTTGCTGCTCTGTTATGCACTTCTTGGTCATGGCGAATGCTCTCACTTTCGGAGTGCATGCCTACCATCTGAGATGGGGCCCGTAGCATAGCCGTAAGATCAATGTATGAGGGAGGACCAACGTGACCCAATCTCCACGGTCTGGCCGAGCTGTACTTCAGCCGCAGCGGCCCTAACGATCTGCAGTGTCCTTGTGTATGGTCTGGCGCCGAGAGCGCTGTGGCAGTACAATGTTGGTGTTGCGTAGCTGTTTCACTTCTGGCCATGCCGCGTGCTTGTTGGACGGAAACGATTGACACAGTGGTGTTGACTAGAATAGAAGCGAGGCAGCCCTTACATGTGCCAACTGTTGGACACCTGCAACCCATGTCCTCTCTCGGTGTTGCTGCATTAGGTAAGGCGGAGTTAGTGTAATCCTTCGCTTTGAATCCTGCGTTGCTTTCTCTGCTGCAACACCGCCGCACATCGGAAGCAAACAATCCTGATGGACAATGGACACTATTCCGGCCACCGGTCAACGCGCAAGCGCTGCACTGCATGTATGTCCTGCTGCACGAGAGCAAGACCGACAGGCACGGCATGCGCTGATCAGGTACCACCTCCTGCTGTGGTTTGCGTGCGGAGGCGCTGCTCGCCTGATGAATCTGCAAGCCAGCTGAGCCGGCCGCTTTGTGTGTGTCATTCATGGGCCGAGCTATGGACGAGCTAGACAGCGACACAGCAAGCTAAATCCGATGGACATGCAGGTGGGTTGCCGCAGGAAGCATGGTATGATCGCGCATCACCCGATAGCTGGACTAGCTCCCTGCCCTTTGACTCTACCTGCACTGTTTCGGCCCCAGCAGCTGAAAGACCCAGAACGTCAGAAAGAGGCCCAAAGCGCCCACTTCCCACGGTATTTGGCGAGAGAGCTGAATAACTCCCCTCTTCCTGCTGTTCTTTCTTCTTGATCCTCTTCCATCCCACTCAAGACAATTGACTGAGACAAGTCACAGCAAGACATCTCGTAATCAGGCCTCCAACTCATACATCCTTGTCTTTTCTTGACCGGTCTCAGTCACTTGGTACCTGTCTCTTTTTCTAAGTCCGGTCATCCTCTTCTTGTTCTTCCTCCTTGCAAGTTCACCATCTGCAAAGAGCATTGACAAGATGGGGGACTACTATGGCAGCGACGACTATGACTACTATGGCCGACCACGACGAAGACCCTCGCCACATCACATGCGAAGCGATGCTGGAGGGTTCCTGGCTCCAGGTGCCTCTGGACTGTACCGAAGCAGATCGCAAGGCGCGAGTCAAGCGCCGACCATCAACGTCTACAACCGCAATTTCCAGGATCAGGAAGGATCACCTTATCCACCTTACCCAGCCTACCCTCCCTATCCAGCTGCTGCTCCAGCTTCGCGCCGGGCATCGCCTCGATCCTCCCCTGATGGTCGGTCGCGCGGACGCAGCAGATTAGGTGATAAGCTTGGCGACGACTTTGTGGGCGAGCTTGCAGAAATGGCTTTGGAGCACAGATACAGGTCTCGCTCACGGGGTCGTTCTGATGCGTCATCATTCGATCGCCCACCAGTTCATCCAGCCGGACTTGCAGAATGGCAGCTCGCGCAAAAAGAAGCCGAACTGAAAGAGGCATCGCGTGAGCGGGCATGGAAGCTGGAACAAGAGCGCATCAAGAACAAGTGGAAGGTTGAGCACATGGAGGAGGAAGTCCGGAAGGAGCGTGAAGAGGACGAGCGAAAGAGGAACGAGAAGCGCGCTGTAGAGGACTACGAGCGCAAGACCCGCGAAGCCGCCGAAAAGCGCGAAGCAGACGAGAAACGCTGGAAGGATGAGATCGAACGCAAAGCTCGCGAAGCCAAGGACAAGCAAGCCGCTGAAGAGCAACGAATCAAAGACAAGCTCGAGCGAGACGCCAAAGAGAAGAAGGAGAAGGACGCAGCAGCATACAAGGCCTTTAAAGAAAAGGAGCGCCTCGAGAAAGAAGCAAAAGAGCGCGAATACAACGACTTCCTCCGCGAACAAAAGGAACGCGCAGACAAGGAGAAACGCGGAAAGCAAGAAGCCGAAGAGAAATTCCAAAACGAAATGCGCAAACGTCTCGCCAGCCTGGGCTACACCGAACGAACCATCGAGATCATGGTCGATCAAGAGAAAGCCAAGCAGTTCAAACAAAAAGTCGAAGCCTCACCCCGCGGTGGTAGTCACGACCGCAGAACCACCACAACCACCACCACAACCTCCCTCGACCTCTTCCAGTCGCCCCGCGCCCCCGTCTACCCCAAGGTCCACCGCGACTACCTCGCCGTCGAAACGTTGAAATACTACGATCTTCCGTGGGAGTACGATCGCGTAAGTCGCCACCATCACCACCAATCCACCCCTCTCAACAAACCAAAACGCAGGTACTACCCATTGTATTATTACCACTAGCTAACCACAGATTTTGTACGGTATAGCATAATCCGGATTACATTATCATCCTGAGAGATATGGATAAGAGGGAAACTGACCTTTTGTTTGAGCATACGAGTCGGCTGAGGACGGGCAAGTTGTTGTTGGAGCCGGCGAAGCCGAGGGAGAAGCAGTTTGCGCTTTATAGGAGGCGGAGTAAGAGTCGGAGTGGGAGGCCGAAGGAGGTGGGGGTTATTAGGTTGGGTTGATTTGAAGTGATTGCTTTTGTTGGAGATACTAGGGACGTTCTGGGTGGTGGCGGCTGGTTGTCCTTGAGATCGTTTTGTGGTATGTGTTCGCTTTGCTTCTTTGAGTACAGATAGGGATACCATGTAGCGACTGTCGCGATTGGCTTTGGGATATGCGACGATGATAGCAGCAGCAAGATAGATGGTGACATACCTGGACTTCACACAGGCTGTGCTTCTTTCCTTGAGACATATCTCGGCTAGCATGTGACACACAAGGAACCACGGGAATGTTGAGTGTAGGTCAAGTCAAGGCGGGTTGAGACGGCCTGTACTCAGTACACCTCAACTACTTCATGAGCTTCGACACTGCCCAATCGACGTTCAAGCCTCTGAGATCGCCATAATGCTGGCCAACTCCCAAGAACACCACCGGAATACCTATTCTCAAGTCAGTAATCACTTCCAAGCTGGAATTCGAACCTGATCACTTACCGGTAGCATGCACCATACTAACCAAGGTGCCGACCATGTCCCCAACAGTGTCACACTTGCTGATGATGAACCCATCCATGCCAACGCCACCGTTTCTCATGGCACCCTTCTGATCCACGAACTCTTTCGCAAAGTTACGAGCTTGAGCCACACTGTCCGTACCGACCAGTGCCTCGCCAACCATGAAGATCTTGTCTGGGTTGGCGAGCTGCCCGAATTTGGTCAAACTGCTCATGAGCCTCGTATCGTTGTGTCTGCGCCCTGCCGTATCGATGAGCACCACATCGTACATCATCTCTCCCTTGCCGCTGTTTGTGGCGTACGTGACGGCCTGACGGGCGACTTCAGCTGCGTCTTTGCCATAGCCCTTTTCGAAAAGCTCGACATGGCCAACATTTTCACGGCGGGAGAGTTCGCTGAGGTTTCGTACGTGTACACGAAGTTGTTCGACGGCACCGCTTCGGAAAGTATCGGCTGCCACGACTAGTACGCGGAATTTGTTTTGCAAGAGGAAGTAGGCGATCTTGCTGAGGTTCGTGCTCTTGCCCACGCCGTTGACGCCAACGATGCTGATCACATACGGCCTGGGATTCGAGCCTGATGTCGTGGCATTGATGTTTCGCAGTAGGTCGAGGCTGCTTGTTGGTGTGAGAATGCGGGTCAGTGCCTTCGACATGCTCTCGCGGATGGTCTTGTCGATGGAGGTGAAGGAGGCAGTCTTTTGATTGAGCAGGTCCGCTTCCACAGATTGGCATAGTCGCTCTGCCGCTTCCCGTGCGATGTTCTTCTCCAGCAGGAGGTTCTGCATCTGTAGTAGCGGCTGCTGGAGGTCCTGCTTGGTGAGCTGCTTGCCGCCCACGACGTTCGCAAAAAGACCAGAGATCTTGCTTGTTGCAGTACCAAATAATCCCGATGCCTCTTTCGTGGTCGTGTCCTGCTGTTGCTTCTGCTTCGCCTCTGCCAGGATTGCATCCACCTCGTCATCCAGGTCCTTGAGCACGAATTGTCCTTTGCCGGTTCTGCTTCCCATCTGGTCTGCCTTGACGTCTTCTATACCAAGCTCTTTCTCATCTTCCATATTCGGAATCGCTGCAGCACTGTAGTCCAGCACAGCATCATCATCCCCTTCTACTGCCATACCGTCGGCATCCCATCGTCGCTTCTGCTTGATGCTGTCCTTCCCGCTCTTTGCCTTCACGGGGCCCTCATCTCCAGAAGAAGCCGGAGCAGAGCTGTTGAAGGCTGCTGCATTGATACCTTTCCGTGCTCTTCTTGACTGCTTTCTTGGACCGGACTTGGCTGCCAGCAGATGCGAGGCAGATGGAGCGTGCAACGGAGTGCTAGGTCGCGAAGTGTCCGGCGTCGCAACGGGTGTTATATCTGCGCTAGTAGTATCATCGATCACGGCATCTTTCCGTTGGGGTGTTGCCGGCTTCCTGAACTGTGGCACTGGCAAAGGCGGAGAATTGTCTCCAGCTGCTTCGTTTGTGACAGATGCCGAGCTCGATGGCGGTGTCAACTCAACCTGCGACTCGGAATCGTGTTCGCTCTGCCTCCGCCTCGTGCTTCCGGTGTCGAGCTTGCGCAGGAGCGCATCGAACGTCTGGTCGAAGCCTCGAGCATCTACCTTGGTCGTTTCGGGCTTCTTGAGCTCGTTGCCGTGCTGCTTGACGAAAAGGCCTCGGACTGCAGTCAAAAGATCATCCACCCATGACAAGTGCAGCAAAGACTGGTAGACAGCCTACGAAAGTGATCAGCACATTGTCGCATGCTCCCAGTTGTGCCCTGCCTCTTACCCACCACGAAGATCAGGCCGACATCCTTGGCAGCGGTGTATCGCAGGGTGTATTTATCCTTTCGGTATGCCGGCGCTGTAGTTGCTCCTTCCACTGCTGCAGCCGGCTTCTGTCGTTCCTCGATGAAGACATGGTTGATCAAGCTGTTGACCACGTTCGATGACACCGGAGCATAGTGCTTGCGCCAGAGCACGATTCCTGATGTAGTGATGATCTCGAAAGCGTCCAGCATCGTGGCTGTTTTAATACTGCTGCAATCTCTCTGAGACCGTATACATGCAGTTGAGAAGCTGTTCACAAGATACATGTGGTGTGAAAGGTGGTGGAGGATGACGTGGGGCAGCCCATCAAAGCCAATTTCACAAGGCAGACTCCGAGAGTCGGAACTAGACTATTGATTGAACACATGTCAGCTACTAAGAACTCACTGCTGAAGAAACACGCGAAAGCCAACGCCGAGTACATGTGCGCTCCTTCTTGTTTACTAGGTCTTGTCGCGTATGCGGCCTAGTCGGTCTTGAGATCTGTGAAGCCACGCGAAAGCTGCTTCTTCCTTCTTGAGCACCTCTCCACCACCTCACACCACACCAGTACTACACCACCGCCGCCAACATGCAGCGACCGGCATATGCGGTACCGCCAGCGAACTCTCCGCCACTCCATCACCCAGTACCTCAGCATGTCTCGACTGTGCCACAACTACGATCACCTCCACCGCCAGTCTCGCAAAATGGGCAACAGGGAGGCTATGGATATGGCCAGAGTCCTCAGCAAGGCGGGGCGAACAACTACATGCAGCAACCATTTGGTGGCTTCATGAACGACCCGACAGCCCAGATGGGCTTCCAGCTAGGCAAGAGCGCGGTCGATGCAGGACAGCAATATATGGAGCAGAACGTAAGTCACATACACCTGGTAGACTCGGGGAGGGACCTATCATTTGTCGGCTGGAAGACTCGAGCCAAAGGGCTTCGAAGTTTGCATAAATATTTCTATACTGTCAATTGGAGAAGTTGCTAACCCCTCTCTCGCAGTTCAACCGCTTTGTCAACGTGTCAGCCTTGAAGCACTACTTCAACGTCTCCAACTCCTACGTCCTCTCGAAACTCCTCATAGTCCTGTTCCCCTGGCGGCATCGACCATGGTCTCGTCAACAAACTCGATCAAACGATGGGCAAGGGTCGATGGAGTTCCTTCCTCCCCGAGAAGACGTCAATTCTCCCGACATGTACATCCCGGTCATGGCCTTTGTCACATACATCCTCCTCTCAACCCTGATCGCAGGTCTGAACGGAAAGTTCGAACCTCAACTTTTGGGCATAACATTCAGCAATGCGTCAGTAATCATTCTATTGGAGTTGGTTGTGCTCTGGCTGGGGAGGTACTTCCTGAACATCCAGAGTGAGAGTCAGATCTACGACTTGATTGCCTACAGTGGGTACAAGTTTGTGGGAGTCATCGTTACGATCGCGATCGCTGCGACAGTCAATGGCGGAAAGGGTACTGGAGGGACAGTCGGGTGGATAGTGTTCGGATACACGTTCATGGCCAATGCCTTCTTCTTGGTAAGTCCTTCGTCGATGAGCCCGCTACTACACGTGTCACTGACAGCTAGACTAGCTACGATCGCTGAAGTATGTTCTTCTCCCAACAGACAATGCCCCTGGGAACCCAGGCATGCAGACGATCGCTCGTGGGCAGCGCTCGAAAAGGACGCAGTTCCTCTTCATCTACAGCTATGTGGTGCAGCTTGCATTCATGTGGTGGCTCAGCACCTAGGGGTGTAGCGGCAGCTGTTGGACATAGAGCATGGAGACTAGAGAAAGGGTAGACATATCTTATCCGCTACAGTACGACCGCTGCACAATGGTCTGGTCATTCTTCAGGCCCCACGAAGCTCCACGAGCGCGCTTCCAATCATACTCTTCAGGACCATGTCACAAGAGGGCGTTGGATCCCCCTCGCGCTTGTCGTAACGTCAAGGTTTGCCGTCTGTGACTGTCCTTGATCCCTTCTGTGCGTGCTGACACCCCCTTCAGATCACGGGAACCACACGTCGCGTTGAAGCCCATTTCGCTTCTGACCGCGATCCTGGTGAAGCTACGCCTCCTGTCAAGGATGACCGCGTCTGTGCAACAGCTCCCCTGATGCTTTCAATCCACTTCACGAGAACTCAACGCTGCTTCACAGAACTTTCACATCTGCGGCGCAAGAAGTACGAGTGAAGAGACGTGCTCGACGTGAAGCTCTGTAAGCTGTCCGTCTTCACGGCTCTGGTCGTTTGGCTCAGGCTGACGCACAAGTTCGGCTCATCCACGAGGGTAGCAACTTCTTTGACTTTAACGATGGGCAACGCCTAGCCTGGGACTTTGGCAAGAGCTTCTCAAGGTGCGGCGAGATGTTGTCGTTGGAGTCTGTGAATGGTAAAGTGAGTCGAGAATGAAGGGTTGGTCAAGTTGGATGGAGCTGTTCCGGCGCACAGTGAGGCCGTGAGGTGGACGTTTGAAGCATCTCACATTCGCAGCATAAAGCTTCTCTCTTCTCTGCTAATCTCCTGCTCACTCTTCCTCGCCAGATTGCACTTTCAACGCCTTCTTGATGAGCATTTCGTTACATCTTGGCCATTACGCTCATCCCTTCGTCAACGACTTTGTGGTAGCATCGTACGAAACTCGAAGGCAGATCTGCCACACTAACTCAAGGTACGTTTCATCGTCTTGCAGCGTTCGTACAGCTAAGCGATTCGGCATTTGCCGCCGTCACTGGCGTTCACTCACTCTTCCTCACTTTCACTGCATGACCACCATAGCGCCATTTAGACAGCAAGCTCACATTTCTCGGTAGCTCCATATATTTTCACCCGCCGCCGCCGCCACCGAACGACATCCACCTACCACCGACAACACCTCCGCAGCTCGACGACATGCGCAGCCGGGTGAAGCAAGAACGAGTCCAAGATAACGACGACTCAGGCGGACTCTTACCACCGCCACCACCGGCCACTACACCGGCTACGACGATGGCAATGCGTGCTAGCACGCCTATCAGCATTGCCTCTACAACACCAGCGCCAGCGGAAGATCAACGCTCCTCGTCCGCTATCGTCACGCCCGGCAACGACGAGGACATCACCATGGCTAACATGGATGCTTCCGCCACTGCGTCCGTTATGGAGCAGATGGGGACTCCAGCTCGGCAACTCATACATGCCATACAACGTCTCGAAGCTCTCAACATCGACGCCACCCTCGAGTCTGTTCCGAAGTTCGTGGTTATTGGGGACCAGAGTGCTGGTAAGTGCCGCAGACCTCTGCTGGCAGACGACGTGCTGATCCTTCTACAGGCAAGTCATCGGTCATTGAGGCCATTTGTGATATCCAGCTTCCACGCAACGAAGGTACCTGCACCCGCTGCCCATACCAGATCAGCACAACCTCCTCCGGCCCCGATGGCTCCTGGTCATGCAAGATCTCCATCGTCAAGAAGTATGCCTACCGTCCTGAGATACGTGCTGGACACAACGGTGCCAGCTTCAACCGCTGGGGGGACCAGGAGACGCAAGTCTTTGAGTTCGTGACACTGCACAGCAAACAGGACTTGGAGGTCGCGTTGTGCCGGGCTCAACTTGCGGTCCTGAACCCGCACCAAGATCCTCAGTCCTTCCGGAACGTTCCCATCAAGCGTGGCCATGTTCACGCACAGAAAGTGGGCTTCTCACCGAATATCATCAGCCTGGACATAGCTGCCCCGAACCTGCCCGATCTGAGCTTCTACGACCTGCCAGGTGCTATCAATACCATGGGTGACGAGTCTCAGGAGTTCCTTGTCGAGTTTGTTGAGGTAAGTGGACCGTCTCAGCAGTCATCGGCAATGGTCATGTGCACGCTAACATTATGTAGACGCTATTGAAGAGATACATCCAAGACGAAGAAGCGCATATCGTCCTCGCTTGCGCTGCGAACCAAGATCTTGAAGTGTCCACAGCTCTTCGGTTCCTTCGTCAGTGCAAGGCCACCCAGCGGGCGCTAGGTGTGCTCACGAAGCCAGACCTGGTAGACGCCACGCCAGGGAAAATCAAGTTCTTCGATGACCTTCTTCACGGCAAGCAGTACAAACTCGGAGGCGGATGGTTCGTCACGAGACAGCTCTCACAGAAGGAGCTCAATGGTGAGCATGCTTTGACGCATGAGCAAGCTCGTCAGATCGAGGCAAACTTTTTCGCTGCAGGGGCATGGAGCACAACTTTGGGAGCATACGCCAACCGATTCGGCATCCCGAATTTGCAGCACTGCATCTCGCGGGAGTTGACCGACGATATCGTCCGCAAGTTGCCAACAATTGTTGCGCGTGTGCAAGGCCGGCTGTCCTCTCTGAACGACGAATTGGCCATGTTCCCCGAGCAGGCCGCTCCGCAGACAGCCTCACTGACAGTGATCACGGAGATCGATCGGGTCAAGACGGCCATCATCGCCCAAATCAACGCTGATAGCAACATCAGCACCTTTCGCAACGACTATCGAGAAATGTACCGCAATCTTGGAAAGAGGCTGCGCAACCTCAAGCCTGAAGTCGTATGGGTCACGCCGGGCTACACAAAGCCGTCCATTGCTGTCGACAGCGACGAAGAAGAGGGGACTCCTTGTAAGCGGAGTCGAACAAACAATGGCCATCGCGCAGTTAGCGCGGCACCTGGCAGCTCCGGTAGGGCTGTGCGTCGAACTCCCGCCAGCTCCAGCTCCTCGCAGCAAACCTCATCACGTCCCGGAAAGACCATCTTCCGACTCAACGAGGTCAAAAAGAGATTCGACTCCAGTCCAGGTGGTGACATTCCAGACCAAGTTAGCGACTCCGTGGTGAAGAGCCTATCGGTGGAGCCTGTCGCTGCGTGGGGCAATCTGACAAACGGTCTTATCAAGCAGATTCGTACGGCCTTTTCTCAGATGTTGGAGAATGCTATCAACAATTCTCTTGCGCAGAGGAGCACGACCGAGCTATACCGCCGCACCGTCGAGATCACCAACGCGCTCTTCGAAGAACACCTCCAGGAAGTCACAGACTTTGTCTGCCGCCTGGTGGCAAGTGAGTGCCATCGCGCGATGACCTACAATCCACTAATCTCTCAGAAGAGGGCGGCATACGAAACTGAAAACCTTAGGCTACGCCGCGAGCAGCGCGTTGAGGAGTACTTCGAGACACTCGACGCTGAAGGTCGAAAAGTGCCCAACATTCCCGAGCAGAAGAAGAAAGCCGACGACATCGCGTGGGTGACCGCCAACCTCGGAATCGACCAGTACGAGCGTGAGGTCAAAGCTTTGGCAACCCCGTTGGCATACTACGAGATTGCTTCAGCTGGCCTGGTCGACACCATCGCCAAGCAGTTTGAGTGCGGCCTCATGTACTCGTACGAGGATCGTCTTCAACGCAAGCTGCTGGAGGAGCTGCGGGCTACGACAGACCCGGAGTACTGCGTGTCCCTGCTCGCTGAGGATCCTGAGCGCGAAGCCAGACGTGAGGAGTTGCTGGCAGAACGAGTCAAGCTGGAGAAAGCCTTAGCTGAGCTTAAAGCTTTGCCGGGTGCTCATACTTGAATGAAAGAGGAGGAATCGCATACGCAACAGTTTCAACGCTGCATACAGACCGCTTGTCTTGTACGAGCACGGCCGCTGAGCGGCACTTTCGACGCGAGGTTACTTCAGAAGTTGAAGTCTTCAAACACGAGCTCCTTCCCGGGTAGCCAGTCCATGAGCTGCTTGCGCATAGGAATAGCAGTACATAGATAGTACCTGGACACCTTGTCCCCGAAATTCACATCCGCTTGATTCATGCGTCGAAGATGCACGGCAGCACCTGTACCATTCAGCTTCCGAACTGCTTCACCCTCTTCCTTGCCATTGCTAACATAAACAGCAAGACTGCCAGCCAGCTCCGGATGACGTTCAAGTGCGTCGAGCACCATCCCGGAGTCTTCCTCACGAATCGACCAGGTCAACTTCAGTCTTGAATAGTCCAAAGTCCACAACGACGGCAGAATCGGCGTAATGCCCACACCAGCAGCGACGAACGCAATCGTCTCGCCCGACTTCTGCTGCACTTCAAACTCGCCACCGAAGCCCTTGACTCCAATCTCAAGCGGCATGTGAATATGGTCATCCTCACCACTATGCTTGAAAAGCAACCCAGTCGCGACTCCAACCTTCCTGATCGTAATCTCAAACTCATCGTCTTTCAGTTTCCTGGCTGGTACAGGCGGATCGCCTGGAGGACTACTGACTGTGAAAGTCCTAATAAAGTCATCGTTGATGCTCCTCGGATCGTCGTCGCGCATGTGAGAGTATCCTATGTCCAGCTCTTTCGAGAAGTCGAAGGTGACATATTGACCAGGTCTATAAGTTGCAGCGTTCTGGAGGCTGAACTTGAATCTTGAAACTGTTGGCGTGAGCTTTGTCTGGCTGAGGAGTTTGGCTTGCTGTAATGTGGTCTGATCCGTTCGTGCTGGTGCTTTCTCGGAGGCTAGATATCGTACTACTGGATTGTAAGGTGAGCGGTCGCCTAGGATGCCACGGAATGGAAGTGCTTGTTTGACGAAACGGGCGTCGGTCAGTGTGAGCTTTACGCACAGATTGGAGCGTGGGAGGTACGCTCCAGCGTCCTTGCCGAAGAGGATCTCGGTCGTGCCGGTCATGTAGAGCATGTCACCGGTGTCGAAATCGGGGACACATAGGCCTGCTACTGGATTGACTTGGAGGTTTCCTAGCGTTTGGTACAGTCGATTGCCCGAGTACTCGGGCCAACACAGCACAGCGCCAGATTCCTCGTTTGAAGCGAGTCGCAAGAATCCTTGGGGTCCACCTCGATGGTTGGTGTCCATATCTTGGTCATGCTGTGCGCTTGAGACGAAGAACATGTCGGCCTTCTCCAATAGCGCTGCTGCGTCGGATGACAGCTGCTTCGAGTCGCTCTCCAATCTGGGATTCGCGGGCGCCATCTCGGGGTGCTTCTTATTCAGATACTTCGGACAGTTCCCAAGACTCTGCTCCACTTTCAGGACTAATTGAGCTTCAACCGTCGCCTCCTCAACTCCCGTGACTTCATCATTCTTCTTAGTCAGTGCGCCAGCGATCATCCTTCCATACATCTTAGTCCTCTTCCTCGTTTCCAAGTCAATCGAAAGGCCACTAACCATCCTCCCCTTGCCCTCCTCCCTCACAACCTCGCCAGTGGCTTCCTTACCAAACAGTTCCTCAACGACTGGATCGTGCTTGCCAGTGACAGGTGTCTTGATGCCAATGATCCCGCCACCCAGAGGCTGAGATAGACCTTTTCGCCCTCCCCAGAGAGTGGTCCATGGTCGACCTTGCTTGTCGAGCGTTCCTATTGCGATCAGTGGGGCTATCTGAAGATGGTTCGAGAGTTGGGGAGACAGTGTTGGCACTGTTGGGTTGTCGTATGGAGGTGTGTGCATAAGCTCGGCTACTTTCTTCTCGCCCTCGTGCCAGGGCATTTCTTGGAAGAAGGCCATGGTTGTGCGATGATTACGGTTAGGTGTCTTGCTTGAGAAGAGATAGCAGTTTGTTGATGTCTTGCAGATGCTTGTTGCGGCATAGCCGTGTTGATCCCCACGACCCGCGCAGAAAGAGAGATGGCACAGCTCAAGAGACAGTACGAAAGCTTAAATAGATAGGATGGCAGCCGCCCATCTTTGGAGGAGGTGTAGTTCTCACAGCTTACAGAACTTGCCCTCACGCCCCAGACTGGCTGGTATTGGTCGTCTTGCTTGTCAAGCGATGGTGACAGGTGTGGTGTTGCTGACAGTGCGTGCTTGCCTTGTTGTTGCTGCCGGAAATGCCCTGGCCCAGCGACAAGGGTTCACGGAAAGGATTCCTCAGCTGAGAGAGGAAGGTGCGAGCGACAAGTCCGTGCGTATTTCAAGCAGGAGGAACGATATTCCATCGACCACACCCGCCTGCGAACATGATTCCGTCTCATCACGATCTGTCATCTGCGGCGTCAAACCCCATCACACAGGATAAAGTCCTGGATCGTCGCCGATCTTCAGCACAACCCGGCCAGCGATATCGCCGCTCTCCAGCTCTTCATACACCGCAGGCAGATCTCGAAAAGGCCTCACGTACACCTTGGGCTTCACTAACCCGTCACGCACCAATTGCACAGCCTCTAAACTCTCTGCCAGACTTCCGACCAGATTGCCCTTGATGTTCAGCCCTTTGATCACAATCTCGGCCACTGATGTCAGAATCTGTCCGCCGCCTGGAGGTATTCCGATCAGACACATCGTGCCGCGAGTACGAAGCATGGAAGCCGCCTGTGCAAAGGCTGTGGATGAGCCTGCTGCGACTATAACAGCGTGAGCATCACCAGGGATAAGGCGTCTGATCTCTGCTACGATGTCAGGGACTTCTTTGAACTGCTCAGGGTCAGTTGTGGTTAAGCAGGAACGTGGCAGCAGAGCTCACGTCGACGAATTGGACACCGAACGAGGCTACAAGCTCTTGCTTTGCCTTCCCTGTATCGACGCCTATGACCCTCGCCCCGCGAGTGCGGCTATACTGCACTGGATACTTCTCTTAGCAACAAAACTAGCATCGTGGTAGCATACCCACCAGCATATTGGCCAAGGCCGCCTCCTGTGCCTAGCACGACAACTGTTCTGGACTCATCAGCGGCACGATCTCAGGCGAGTGGGGATCTACTCACTCTCCAGGACTTATCTCCGCATTCTTAACAGCTTTGTACGCCGTAAGACCTGCACAAAGCGTCGGCGCCGTCACCACAGGGTCCGCTTCCGATGGCAAGATCGTCAGATAGCCCGCATCCAGACACACGTATTGCTGGAAAGCACCGTCCTCATGATGAAGATGATTCGTAGGCTTCAAGTCTCCTACGCCTTGGCAATACTGCTCCGTGCCAGCAAGACAGTAAGTACATCTGCGACAAATCCTGCTGGAGAAGCGGATCCCAACCAGCGCTCCAAGATGGATCGATGGATCGCGATCTGCGATGCCTGGGCCCAAAGCGACTAGTCGGCCTACACCTTCGTGGCCACCAATGCGAGGCAGCTTGATTGCTGTGATGGGTTTGCCGACTGCGCCGGCCGCTGTGCCACGGGCTGTCTGTCCAGATTGAAGAGTGTTAGCTGCGCCTGGTCCATGCAGAATATGCTAAGCCTGAGATATTGCGCTATGATAACCTGTGCCGGTCACACTTACGTGCATGTCTGCCGAACCAAGTCAGCTCTAACACTTCTCTCTGCATCATCTGACGCCATACCACTCTGACAGACACCAGTGTACAGGACCTTGGCCAGCACTTCATCGCGTCCGGGCAACTGCACAGGATAGTCTTCAACAAACTCAACAGGCCCGCCAAGCTTTCTAACAAGCGCCACGGTCTGCTTCTCTGGTATACTGATGGAAGTCATGTTGCACCTCTGAGTCTTGGCTTAGCTGCTTTCCTGACTGTAAGTGAAGGTACAGATCACACCGGAGTGGCGAAGGGGGATCTGGTCGCTTTTAATCGTGCAGGTGACTCCTCTCATGTGCTACGTTACACGGCATGAACTAGCCGTCCGCTTGATTTGACGCGCGTATGCTGGCAGAGGCAAGAGCATTCGCATTCCTTCGTATTGAAGTCCAAATTAGCAAAGACCAGTATGTCACTGTGCGCTCTCTGGAGGGAGATGCCGCCCCAGCTCGGCGAGGTCTATCTGGGTCGCACACTCCCATTCATCTTGTCGACGCGTCTTCGGGACTGGACTGGCGGTAGCACTCATGCTCTCCCAGGGGCTTGGATCTGCAGGAATCTGAGGACTGGAGGAAGGTCGTGGATCACTTTGATCTCCCGCCAGCGGCTTTGGAGGCGTGCTAGGCATATTGTCCCGCCACTCCTCAACTATTGGATTCGACCCTTTAGGATTCCCTGCCGCACCTATGCTGACCCCCGAGGCACCATCGTCCGTCAAATCGGGAAACATGATGTCTTGGTCAGGAAGTGGACTCAAGCGCCACAATCGTGCTTGGTCTAGCGTGCGTAGATACACCTCTTCCGCCTCTCGCACTTCTTTGGACAGGGTCATGGAGTGGCGAAGATGGTTGACATCAAATTGGTTCCTGGTCCATGTCTTCTGCCAGCCGGGCAGGCCGGAGTCGATTCCATCAAAATGAGCTTGGAGGGCTTGCCGGTGACCGGTGTGATGAGTCCGCAGGCGCTCGTGCGCAAGTTGGAGATGTTGCTGTGCCATTTCTCTGCCGGTGCGTACCGCTGTCTTGACTGCCTACGAGCTGTTAGGAAAGTCAGTAACCAGAAAGGGTCGGTCGAACTTACTTCATGCTCGTCCTGGGCGTGCTCAGATCGATCATCACTCTGGGAATTTTCTTGTGTCTGTCCTTCATCCTGCTGGTCCTCGAAAACCTTCTGCCTGATCTCTGTAGTGTTGATCACGCTTCCAGTCGATCGATCGTGCTGTGATGGACCATTTGCTTCCGTTTCTGGCCCCAAGTGGAGTTTTCTCTCGATAGTTCAGAAACGTATGTAGTCATAGTGTGAAAGAATCGTTCTTCAAATTATGAGTTTATCCTTCGTAACCTCAACAAAGATGGACAATTGACGGCCGACGTGTGAGAGGCGAAAATGTCGTGATCAGATCACACTAAGACCTGAGGCAGTCATCCTTTCATCGATTCTACATGTAGCGACTGGTTCTAACGATCACTCTGGGAGCATGATCTCGAAGGCACGCCTGCATTGGCCTTCTTGATAAGCATTCGAGTTTCCGGAGTGGCTGCCGCGCTCATACTCTCCCAAGGCTGCGGCTCCGGCCTGATTTGTGGACTAGAGGATGGCTGCCGGTCGATCTGACCTTCCGACAGTGGTTGTGGAGGAGAGCTGGGTAGGCCCTCACAGAATACCTTCACCTTCGGGTGAGTCCCATCGTTTCCTGCTGCGTTTCTGCTCATATTAGAGGCACCATCATCTGTCAGATCCGGGAATGTATTTTCTTGGTCTGGCAGTGGGCTCAGCCGTAAGTCCCTTGCCCGCTCTAGTGTACGTTGATATGTTTTCTCAGCTTTGCGGATGTTGCTGGTGATGACCATACCTCGGAGCAGATGATTGAGGTCGAAATCTTCCCTGCTCCAGGTAAATAACCACCCAGGAATCTTAGGATCGGTCCCTTGCAGATGATGTAGTAAGGCAAGACTGTAATCTTGTCGATGAGACTGCAGCTGTTCGACGAAAAACTCGAGTTCCTGTTGTGCCCTGAGCCTCTCATTTCGTGCAGATTCCCTGGCGGCCTAGAATGTGTCAATAATTGTCATAGAACGTAGCATAGGGACTCTCCAACTTATATCTTCCTCGTCCTGAGCATCGGTTCCGTGTCTACCTTCTTCGTTTTGCTAGTCACTACCCGCCACGTCTTGATCTGGCTCGAACAACAGCTGGTCAATTTTATCTATGTCGGCCACTGTCTGAAGATGATCGACCAGCCCATGCTTCTCCAAGTGCTCCGTGGAAATCCTGATGACCTCCATCGCGTAATTTGCCGAGAGATCATTAGCCTTGACAATGAGACTTTCTACCTCAGCCTTTCGTCCCTCAAGATCGTTGAGCGCCCGTCCAGCGTCGTTCTACACGTCATCAGTCCCGGGCCAACATGTGTTACCACACAGACCTAACTCACCACAGCTTCTTCCAGCTGCGCTAATGAGTGCACGTTGTATCTGCCAGCAATTTGATCAGCCTGTTGTTTCGCATCGACGCTTTTGATGCGTAACCCAAGCTCCTCCACGAGAAGATCACAGCGTGCATTCAGGCCTTCGTTGATAATTTGTTGCTGCGTGGACAGTCCCTGTGCGTGGACAGCGGCTGCGATCGCTCTGATCGCAGCTTTCGAGCAAAGTACATGCTCAACACGATTCCTTGCCTGTCCTCTCCTCAGAGGAAGCCGCCTCGGCACGGTATGTTGATCTTGGCTGATCTGACACTGAACGGCTGGCCGTGGTTGTAGAACTCGTCTAAAGGTGTTATCGAATCTGTTAAGCTTCTGCCAGAAAGGCTTGTTGAACAGGTGGCTGAGCCAACGGCACAATCTAGGGCTCTTGCTAGGGTGAGATACCTGCCAGTGAGATGCGACTTTGTAAACTCGTGCCATATTCTGGCAATCTCGAAAGCCCTTTCTTCTTGTACAGACCGTATCTATAGATAATAGTTTCCGTCGGAGCGCTGAGGGCGTGGGGAATTCGAGCTCGATGCCTGAGTCTTTCATGTTGAAGCCAGGTACGATGGCCTTTGTTGGACGCACATGGAACTCCGCTTTGCCATATTGGTCCTTTGTCAAGTTGAGTGTGTGCGTCCGGATATCAATTACCGCACAGCGGTTCTGGCCGGTGCACGTGATCCTGACCCGCGAACAATACTGTCATTCACTTGCCCTTGGACCCTGAGCATGTGTCTGTCGGAAATTCCTGACGTCAAGGCAGTGAGCTGAACAGCCTTCTGCATGTTGTAACCTCTTCCTCAATACACATGAGCCTTTCTCAATCGCATTCCGTCCCACGCTCTTGATGGTAAGCAAGATGCAAGGCTCGAAATATTCGCCACGAGCGGATCCCCCTCGCAGTCTCTACTACAACGCGACGGGTTCAGGAGATCAGCCACGGAAGCGAAAGGCATCAGGTGCTCTCGACGCAGATTATGATCGGGAGCGACATCGATCAAGACGAGTACAGCCCCCGATTATGTGGTGTACCCTCGAGACTGCTGCTGAAACAAGCAGGATTCGGGCGATAGGTCGCCGCCTCCAAGTCGACTACAAGGAGCAAGATTGCCTCAGATGGCACCTCCAAAGCGGCGCGCAAACATTTCCACTAGGTCTTCATTTGCTACCACCGTGCAAGCAAGTCGCCCATCAGTTCAAGCCAGAAACACACCTGCATCACCATCTCCATTCAGCAGCTCGATGAAGAAAGATGGCGAAGACATCCGTTTACTCATAAGCCCACTTCCATCAAACACAATGAACCTTGCAATGAGCCGGCCAGAGTTCACCGTCAACCAGGCAAGCGTGGCGGAGAGGCACAGCCACTTCTGCGGCAAGTCGCGGTTAAAGGAAAATGGAGACCTGCAACGTTCGAACAACGAGAATGAAGTGCAGTACATCGAGGGCGACATCATCGAGGCCAACTTCGTTGTGATCCTTCAAGACGGTGCAACTGCTCCGCCTGGGCACCCAGCTCGCGCGGACAGTGCTCGCGAGTCTGTCTTCACTGGCGCGCATCAAGGCATCATTTGGGCCAAAGGCAAGAATGTCGCCGAAAAGGACGTGTTCGATGTGTTTCTGTGCGGTACCAGTCACGGAAACGCATACGAATATGCAATCAAGACCGCTAAGGAGGATCCCAATCCCGTCGCACTTATATGGCGATACAAACACACACGGCGTTCAACACTTCCTCAAAGTCATCTTCGTCCACCCGATCAAGGCTTGGCCAAGCGTGAAAGGCACCGTCGTCGACCTTCGTCGCACTGTGCCCATCAGGACGATCGCTGCCATGCGACGGGTCGCATACGTGCCCGAGTCTGAGAAGTTCAAAGTCTCTCAAATGTCGTCTGCACAACACAAGAACAAGGTGACCAAGTGGAACGCGAGTCAGGGCCAGAGAGAACCATCCAATACTTCGGACATCTCACAAGCAGCCGATGCCGTTGCTGGCGCGCATGACTCAGATGACAGATCAACTTCCGTGGGCACTGAGCTGATGGCCGCTGATCACATCAAGTCAGAGACTGATCTTCGGGATTGGCTTAAGCGCGCTCTTGAGACAGGTATTCCGCTACCCGACATTGACCGCGTGCTGACCAAACACATGACCAACCCTTCGTCAACATCCTCCAGCACCTTGTTAACCTCGCCGACATCGTCCGCGATGATGACCGGCAAAGAGGACTCCGACACCTCGGACATCGCCGCGAAGCAGTCGCCGTCGCCTTCCGTCAAGATCGGGAGCAAGCAGCCGAATCCTTTGCTGCACGACGGGACCAGTCTGCAAGAGTTGCTGCAAGGTGCCGTTCAGGACGCCTCGGGGATCAAGGATGGCAAACTGAGACTCCCCACCGTCATCAGAGACCAGCTCATGCACGAACAGAAGGCCGGTACTTTGGGATCCCTCGTCACCAAGACAGGCGGCTTCGGGTTCGCGGAATCGAACAGCAACACAGGACACATGATCAGTCCAGCGATCAAGGCACCACTCGATCACCATAGTGGAAATGTGCAGCAAGCGCAGCGATTTTCGATCGCTGCCAGCAATGGCGGTGAGAGCAAGCAGAAGAGCAAGCAGAAACCCAAGCCAGACCAGACTCTGGGCCCACGGAAGCAATTTGCCAAGGCAGCTAAGGAGAGACGGGTATGAAGACGCCTGGAATTTGAGTTTGCGGCGCCCATGATGTTGTTCGGAGATGATTGTCGGCGAAGGAAGGAACCCAGCAAGAGAGGCTGTTGGCGGTCTCTTGTGGGCAAGTCTACGATATTGTTTATCGGCATGCAAGCACTGCATCTCTCTGTAGCCCGTATCTGCTGGCGTTTACATTAGCGTATCACAAGAAAGAGCTGCCTGTAAGCGCTTGAGCTTCAACACTTCCTCCTAAATCAGACGGACCGCGTCGACAAGCTTCTTCGCGTCGCTCTCATCGGTCTAAAATGCCATCCACGCCGTGCCCCAACCTCACGGACTAACAGCAAACACCTCAATCGAAACATCACAACTAAGCCCATCATAAAGACTCGACGCCACATTCCACGCATCGCCACACGCGAAATTCCGATTCCCATCATTGATAGGAGCGACCGTACCCGTTATACTACAGGTCAATGGACAAGTACCATCGGCAGCTCGAGTAGGCACGCGGTGTGGACAGGTATCCGGAGATAGCTGGAGCAAAAAGCTGTCGCAGCATCCTGCTGCTTTAGTTTGGTGACAACGTTCTTGACAGCCGGACACAAGGGGATGGCTGCACGGTCTTGCAGGTCATCAGCGAAAGGCGTTGCCAGAACGATCGGTAACATTGAGAGAAAAATCTTGGACTGCATCGTTGCGGAATAGCAAGATGGATGAAGGTGTTCGATAGCTCGTGGTTAGTGGAGAAGCCGCGAACAGACCGTGATATATGTATTCTGTCGAATAGACTGAGCCGTAGCGGGATCGTTTCAGCTAGCCACGAGGCAACGAAGGGCAACAGAGATGTGTAGCGCGAGTGTTTTGTAGCATCGAATAGCTAGACTTCAACACTGCGCGGCACGCATTCGGGTGCAGGATGCTTTAGCTCAACCTACTTCTGCCGCTTTCGAAGATCTCGACCTGGCTTGGCGTCAGCCACATCCTGAAAAGAACGCTGGCACCAGCTGGCTGTGGAAGTTCTGACATGTGGCAGCACTTGTCCGGTGGCATTAGTGTCGAACGTGGCGTTTGCGCTGATCACCCCGGAAGTGGCCCGTGCTTAGCAGCAAGAAGGATCAGGACCATGAGGCAAGATGTGATATATGCAATTGTGGTCATCGTGTCGGTATAAAGCTGTGAGGGATACGTACTTCGACGAGCGTAAGTGCTGTTACTAGGCCACCAGTAATGGTCGTCATGACATGTCGTGCGTCGCGCCAGCGAAATCTGCTTCTCCGACGCCAGAAATTTTAGTAGTATCTGGCCTTGGCAATGTTGAGGGCCGACTTTGCGGTTACGTACTTCCTGATCGCTCCTTTGCGCGTTTCTCGCAGTTGCTGTCATGGTTAAGATGGTCCTGAGAAGCAGAGCATGTGATGAATATGTCGGACATTTGGGGTATGGATATGTCTAGTACTTTCCCTGATGCGCACCATGTCCATGCTGACCCATCTGAGTGGTGTGCATGGTTAGTGCACCGTCATCGCAGCCCACAAATGACCTTCATGCATCCATCATTGATACCCAGGTAGTAAGACTGTCGTCATCAGTAGAAGGACGTCGTATCGCGAACTAGAGAGTCAGTGGAGCAGCCACGGCACCGAAAGAGCTGTCGCCATTCATGCCAGCATCCTCGGGCTTCATCGTTCCATTTAGCAGAGGGCAGAGCCTTTATTCAACCATGTTAGCTAATGCTCGCGCAAAGAAACATCAAAGAAAGAACGACACGAAACCCCCTCATGCACTTCCATGAGTCCATCACAAAATGAACTCAGAATAGGCCTGTGCGGTGAAAGAAGTGGTTGCTCTTCCACCATCGGCGTCAGTAGACTCTGTGCGCTTCGCATCAGTCTTGCGCCCGTGGGAGCCACCATCTTTCAATGTGTTCCTATGTGAGCAATACTTGCAGGTGAAGGTGGATACTGACTTGCGGTTGGTCTTGATGTGCCCGACTTGCCCACAGTTGGCACACTTGCGGGCAGTGCCGTCCTTCGTGCGACCTTTGCCCTTCTGCGGTGTACCGTCTACATTGCCGTTGATGGCAGATGCTGGTCCATCTGCGTCAGATGGGCCCGGCGAAGCGGCGGCAGAGGGTGAGGCGCCGTCGGCCGTCTTGCCTTTCTTGAGTCGCTCTCGAGCCTCGCGTCGGTCGGCGTTGCGCTTGATGCGAGCAAGCTCCTTCTCGATTTTCTCTTTCGCGAATCGGTCTTTCTCGGCGTCGCCTGTCGGGACGTAGGACTTGAGGCTTTCGAGCATGTCAGTAGGTTCCTCTGCTTGGCCACGCTTACGACGAGCGGCATACTTAGCATTTGCCGCAAATTCCTTCTCCATCCGTTGCTTCATATATTGCTTGATGACTTTGGGGTTGGTGATTACGTGCTCTTCATCCGGGCGGTCGTTACCAGCGGCATCGCGACCTCCAGAGCGCCTGATTACAAGAGTCTTGTCCCCACGAGCCGCACTGTGGCCGCTGAACTGGCTCATGTCGTCGTCATGACGTGAAGGGCCTCCTGGCGTGCCCGCATAAGATCTTGGAGTTTCAGCCCGAGCGGAGGGGAAGTCGGCCTCGGTGTCAAGCTCGCCGTCCATTTCATCATCCGAATGCTCCCTCTGCTCTGACAAGTTGCTCTTCTGGGCGTCCCAGATGCGGCGAATGGAGTCATCGTACGCCTTCTGCTGCTTCGCGACATTGTATGAATGACCTCCATTTTGACTGCGCTTGTGAGCATCGAGCTTGTCGTTGATGCTTTCGCCTGCAGCTTTGAAGCCACCTTTCATGGAAGTCTTGACGAAGCTGAAAGCGAGCCCTCGACCACTGGGATCACCTTCGCCATGTATCATAAGCATGGCTTTACCTTGTGTAGCGTTCAAGAAGTTTTTGGTGGCACGCCACGGTGCAAGCTGCTGCTCAAGGCCAGTGGTTTCTTCTGCGTCCTTTTCATCGTCGGCATCTTTGGTCTCACTGATGCCAAGATCTGACAAGTGCTGAACACCGACCTGCATAGAATCCAGGAGGCAGACATCTTCCGGACGGATCCAACCGCGAAGCGTCTCTGCATCTGGTACCTGTTGACCCGGCATTGGCACCCACACTCCATTGCTGCCCTCGCCTCGGTTAGAGGTTCGTTCATACTTCATGAATTCGCGCATCTTGCTGCGAGTCTGTGGCATATCATGACCTGGGAGATGTGGCATGAGAGTGGCGTTGTCGAGGACCTTATCCTTGCGATGTATGCTCTTTTCGAAGATACGATAAGCAAGTGCCTTCAGGCGCTTCTTGGCGGCGTCAGTGACCTTGCGAGAGTGCTGGCCAGGGACCTCGGCCAGCGGGAACTGCTGGCCAACGACATGCAGGTTCTCGACGTTGCGCAGGTAGAGTCGATCGTAAGTTTCGTGAGTGCTGCTGACTCCAATGATGAAGTCGGAAGTCTTGCCTTGGTGTTGGAATACTGGCGCACGGAACAGTCCGTTCTGCACTGTAGGCACGGTCTCGCCCTTGTCCACATGGCCAAAGTTCGCAAAGGGGCTCTTGTCCTGAGTCAGAAGTACTTGAGTCTCTCCAATTGGCTCCTTCGGCCGCTCTTGGTCATCTGCGTCCCTCTTGCGGTAATAGTTTATAAGGCGATTGCCCATGCCGAAGTTGGATAGCATCATGGGCGCTTCCTCGGAATACTCGAGCAGCAGCATTGATGCGTTATCACCAAGAGATAGATCTTCTGCCTTTGCGAAGACTTCCTTGGCCTCACGGCCCTTGATAGCCTTTCTCTTGATGTGCTTCGGCTTAGAAAATTTAAGCTCCTTGAAGATGTCCTTCTGCCGAAGTTCGAGAGAAGGCCGGTGGAAAGCACGCTTTTCTTTGTCAAGGCTGACCTTATAGAATGGGTACTGTAGCTTGATGGCAGGGTTGCTGTGCTCGACCGCCATACTCCCGAGTGTGCTGCGGACCTTGTGTTGGTGATTCTCTTTGAGGAGGTCATATGCCAAGTCATTGCTGATGTTGTAGCGCTTGGCAATGTCACGACTGAGCGCAGCATCACGTCTGTCGCCGGGCATGCGCTTGATCCTCTTCTTGATGCGAGGCGCATGCTCGTCAATCAGAAGATTCGGATCGTTGAGGTCCAGCGCAACGGACTTAGCAAGCTTAGCTGCGGCGCGCTCGGGTTCCTCGAAAGAGAGGTAATGCTCTTCCCAGGGCGCAGCCATAGCAGTGTTGAAGCCACCGGTACGGCGCTTCTTGGCTGGGCGCAAACCCTCCTCCGCATCCCAGTCACCATCTGAGCTACGACCATCGAGCACGAGGTTGTCGCCGACAGAAGCGGAGTCAATACTTGGCAAGTCCCAATCTTGACAGATCAGCGCCAAATCTTGCATAGTGACGTTGCCAATGCGTTCGTTGACGTCGAAGTCGCTCGAGGCGAGATCGTCGTCACTATCGTCCTTTGCGGAAGTTGCCTGCCCTAGATGGACGATGCTGTTGTTGAAGGTGCTGTCCTGGCCAGCCTTGTTGCCTGCTGCCATACTTCTGAAGCTGCGCTCTTGATCTTGAAGCAAATCCAGTGATAGCTTCGTCGGGTTCACTGGCTTCGGCGGCTTCAGCGGGGCTTTACCCTTGTACTGCACATTACGCGGTGGGAACAAGTCAATGAAGCGAGGCGCCTGATGCTTGTCGTAACTGGGGTAGAGCTTGTGGAAGCTGTCCTGGTCGAGATCTATGGTGTCCGTGTCAACAGTTTCTCCATCCAGCTTGCGCTTGGCCAGGTTGAACAGTCGCTTCTGCATAAGTTCTTCAGGATCCATGTTCTCCTCATCTTCGCCATCCTCCTCTATACTCGTAGGCGACATAGCGGACAAGCGTTGATCGTGGAGCGGAGGTGGACTAAGGGATGACTGCGACATCCGCGGTAGCGCCATGCGTGTCAACGGAAGCGATGGAGCAGCGAATGATGGCAGCGCCAGAGCTGACTTACTGGGCAGCGCGAGTCCTGGCCGCTGAGGTACTTGTGAGAAGCCATTAGTGGGCTGTGGATGGCGCTCGAGTTCTGGCGAGGACGAGGTACGTTCGCCGAAGAGGTCTTTAGCATCCTCGCCGTAATCATACCCGTCGTCAGAGGACTCCTTGACGTCGCTGTAGCCATTCATGTGCGACACCTCCGGCAAACCACCCATGCCGCCCGGCACGGCATCGAAGGCGCTGTCAATAGCATCATCACCTCCCACAGCATGTGTCGCCTCCTCTTCTTCCGGTAGATCGTCGTCGCTGATATCCTCAAAGTCCACCGCATCGTCGGCCTTGTCGCCCTGGTCTATCACGTAGTTGTCGCCCAGACCCGCCATGCCTGCCATCCCGCCTTCCTGCTGCATCGCCCAGCGCAGGCCTGCCTCCGTGTCCTCCATCATCTCGTCCTCGGTTGCGTGCGGCATCGCGCTGGTGGTGGTGGTGTCGTGCGTGATGCGTGCGCAGAGTGGTCGAAGGTGAGTGTGAGTGTGTGGTGGCAGCGGTGGTGATTTCCGGGTGCCTTCGCGGCTTTATGGAAGGTCGCGGTGGTGAAGATGGCTCATTTTTTGCGCGCAAAGTCGCGGGGCCTGGCGCCTACTTATAGTCTGCGGTGAAGTTGGTGAATCGGCTTAGCGAGACCCTTGCATGTGCGCACACATTCCAAGGCTGCAGTTCTTCATGCATTCATTCATTGTTCGAAGTCGAGAGTCGAGTGGCGAAGGAGGCCACGACGGGAAGTCTAGCCGAGCTTACTAAGTTGTCAATCAATGCCTGAGGCACCACATCTTTCGTGAGAGCAGTTCATCAAGGATGCACGCACGATCGACTCGATACCACGTCTTGGAACTCATGTCCCCACTCTCGCGGCTTCCTGGCGCGTACATTGACATATGTGCCCCTGCAATCAAGCACGACTGCCCGCACCTCCCGCCTGGACGTGTCTGGAACATGGTGTCATATCTTTCCAACAGCAACCTACAACCGAGTGAGCCGAAACTATCAATGCACTACTTCTGACATCCAGGACTAACTCTAACCTTGTCTGCGCCGAACTCTACTGGCTGCATGTGCAGTAGGATTGCGAGTGCGTTATCTGTCACCGTCATCATCGGTATTGTTCGACAGATCTGCTCGTTCTGGCATCTTCCCGCATGCAGACACGACTCGGCCGACGAAGAGGCTTTGCATTGATATTGCAGGAAGCTGCGATAACGGGACGTGCATCAACTAATATGAAGGCTCGCAGCATCGATGAAGATAACGGTCTTGTCGTTTGCGATGTCCTGCTCGCCATGTGCTTGGCCGTGCGATCAACACGACTGTGTACTATCGCTCGTACTCATCAATGGTCCGCCCTCATTTCCGAGCACGGTGGCGCATGTTTGACGTGCGCCACATGCTGCATCCTGCTCATGTCTCATGTCTCCACCTGTGTCTTCAGCGGCTTAGCAGCAGCAACAAGTGGGGTAAAGTAACGTCGCGAGCCTTTACGAACCGGCACTCACGAGCACCTCGCACGTCTTGCCGGCGCATGCGCAAGCTGTTGCTCTATAGACCAGCGTCTCGACGCGATGTGTGTGGGCAGCGGTGCTAGCGGCAGTTTGAGCAAATGAAATTATCGTACCGCGCAGCGTAGTGTCGGCCACGCACACGAAACGCTCCGGCCGGTACAGGGTGGGCCTCGCATATCGGAATAAAAAGCTCTGTTAGCGCCACTGGCGCACTCAAAACATGGCACGCAAAGCGCAGGCTGCATGTGCTAGATTATTACCAATATACGACCACCGCATATGAGTTTCGTATAGGCGGAACACGAGCCAGCGCGGCACCCTTGCAAGCGTCACCACTTTGACCAATTCTTTGCGCCTTCTCGCAAGGAACGGCGAGCCAGCAAGCTGCTACCATTTCGGACAAGGCCAAGCTCGATCCATCTATCAGATCGCCGGTAGCGCGCAAAAGTCTAGGTCATAGTACCAGCAACATCACACCACGGTCCACGTCCACTACGTGCGCACCCGCTTTAGCCTGCGGTCCGACCCAGTCACCCAACGTCGAGGCTGCATAAGGAATGCTAGCAGGGCTTCGGGCCACTCAAATCGTCCTAGTTGTGTCTATTCGAGAAGTTCCAAATGACGCCGCTCTGAACTCTGATTCATCGCCTGCCTCCTGTACATCAAGAGCCCTGCAGCACGCTTGGATCACTGCCAATCCAGCTTATACTATCCGCCTATTTAGTACGTACGTGCGTGCCTCTGGCCCTCTGCACGCCGCCGAACTCTTGATTGCTCGCCGCTGTCGCTGCCCCGAGTGTAGGCAGCTTCTCGTTCCACCTTGCTTGGCGCATCCAATGAATACATGCAGTTAGGTATGTCGAATGCGTAGTGCGGGAACCTTGAGCAATTTTTCCTTTCCCGTTTCCCTCTCTTGTAGCTCGACGTCCTGCTCCAGCGGCCGCGCCTACCTCCCAGGCATTCGCGCTGACCTTGCCCAGCTAATCGACACCCCTCCATCGGCACGTACAGCACAATGACAGCCTTGCGATTGGTATAGTAGAGCGAGTTCAAGTCGCTGCTGGACTGATGCGGCAATCCCCGATCTTGGAGATGGAGAAGTCAGCAGACAGCGCGGAGCGGTCCCGCGCAGCTTCAATGACCCACGACGTAGCTATCAGAGAGTCGGCAGCGCCCATTCCCAGATCTGTCGATCGTTCAAGGCATCCGTCTGTCCCAGTCAATGGTCCCGATCGGCTGCACAACGATGTCTGGGCCAGCGCCATTTCCCGCCTGCAGGCACAGGTCTCGTACAACACTGGGATGCTCGAATCGCATCGTCGCCAGTTTACGGACATGGAGGCTGCCATCACCAGGCTTCACCAGGAGATGACCAGCATGGTAGTTGCAATCAATGACGTGCGAGCAGAGGTGCGGTCACGGCCTGCAGCCGCCGAGCCCTCCAGACATGATCCAGCAGACCTGGATGTCCTTGCTCTACAGCTTCAACGTCTCACCAACCGGGTCAATGAGATCGATGGACTGAACATGCAGATGGATCTCGTCAAGAACCGCATGCAGCGCCTGGAAGGAGGCGCCCTTGAAGTGGCACCGGTCCGTCGGTCGACGGCATCACAACACGAAGCGCACTACCACGAAGCTGTACCACCTCCTCCCACACAGCATGTACCGCATCATCCTCCACCAGTCCCTCACCCGCCCTTGCCCCCGATGCGCACAGCGTCTATTAACTCGCCTGAGGCCAATCGTCCTCCGCCTCACACCCTTGACCATCAAGTCTCGCACGGCTATCGACCTTCTTCCGAGTCAAGACCTTACCCGGGGGAGACTCCTGCAGGACCACCACCGTCTCAAGGTCCAGGTATTCGACCTGGAGAGTCCCTGCCTCCACCTTCTGCTCTCTCTGGTTGGCGGCCAGCAGACTCATTCCCACCGAGCGGCGCTGGTGCCAATGCTCCGGGATCGCGCCCTCATGCCATGGAGGCCGAAGCGGGCCGTGATGGCTCGAGTGGGTGGGCGGCTGTAAATGGCAACCCGGCCATCAAACGCCCACCGCAGGAGTCCAGGTCACCATTCGGTTCCCCTTCGATTGATGGCTCGAAGAGGCAGAGACTCGCGCCATTGATGCCGAACATGCCGAGAAGTAACTACAGCGACGAAAGCCATCCTCATTCACAGCCTCCATTTGCCCCGGCAGGGACTGGCAATCTGTCGGAGGCCTCGTTCGGTACCAGAAGTCGTGCTCCCTCTGATGGAGCCCAGTCCCTGGCCCAGCCCGAACACCCTACCCCTGCATCTCAGCTGCAACATAGCTTCCGCTTCATCACGTCAACATCGCAGCTAGATGGCTCAGATCCATGGCGTCAGAGCTCCGAGCGCGAGCCTCACCACACTCATCCACATGTACACGGCCACCATGGCCACAGTCACGGTCACGGCCATGGGCCTCCACATGGGCATGGCAGGGCCGGCAGAGGAGGACGGGGAGGTCGTGGGCGTGGTCGTGGGTCTAGAGGGGGGCGTGGGGGAGCAGGCGCGACACACCACGAACCGCAAGAGATGGGCATGACGCCCGAACCAGAATATGCTTCCGGCCGTGGATCACCTGCGAATGGAATTCCCGAACAACCCCATTCCTTTTCTCCAGATGCTGCAGCGAGAGGAGGCATTATGCGACGGGGAGACTCGCATATCGTGGCGCCTCCAGAGCGACAGCACGAGTTCCCGGCTACGCCCGTTCAGCAGCCACCAAGTCTCGATCCGTACGCGGCGCCGGCAGATGGTCCCCAAACCAGCTCGGGGAAGAAGACGAGGACGAAGCCGATACGCAATGCTGAGGGAATTCTGATTCGCAAAGATGGCAGGCCTGATATGCGCAGTGTCAGCTCAGCAAATAACTTGAGAAAAGTGCACGCGAAGAAAGAGGCCGAACGCGCAGAGATGGAAGGCACAGGTATGCACACAACCCTCACAAACAATATTGAACCCACTGACAATCTCACAGACGAAGGCGATGGCATAACTCGCTCCGGCACACCCACAAGCGCAGCCGCCGGCGAAAACGACAACGACGGCGACCACGACGACGAAGCATCCGAAGAACCATCAGATACGCAAGAACGCCACCGCCAACTCATGAACCAGCTCTACTCCAGCAACATCGGCGGTCCCGGGCGAGTAGCAGAGCAGTTCTTCCCACGCCATCACGAAGACGCACAGGCACAGACAGAGAGTGAGCGACAGAACAGAGAAGAAAGTACCCAGGGAGAAGACGTGGTAATGAAAGAGACGAACGTGGCGCAAGCCGAAGCACGAGGGGAACAGAGTGACGTTAAACGAGTCGATCACGGTTCTGTGGAACAGAATGGGGGAGGTGATGATAGAAAGGTAGTGAAGCAGCCTCCTGCGGCGGCGTAATGTCTGTTATTAGCTCGGGGGATGAGATGATTGGGCAGCCCTTTGTTGTACATAGCGCGAGATACCCGGTGGCAGCTCTGCTCTTGACATGATGAATGCTAATGTTTTGTCCGATTGAGAACATCGATATCTGCGCAAAGATGCAGCAGGGGTGTGATTGAAGTCATCACTTGACAGTGATGAAGCCGACACCGCGTCTGGCCAGCTCGCAGGCTCTTCTGAGCTTCTGCTCTTCGACATCTGTCCACTGCACACTGAGCTGATCCCACTTCTTCACTCTGTACTCCTCCTTAAACTTCTGCTGCAGCGCCTGCATCTCGGTGAGCTCTCGAGGATCGGCAGATCCACTGTAGACTACAAGCGCACTGCACGGCGGCAACGATTCGTACACATCGGTGATATGCTGAACAGTCTGCTTGACAATCTCCTCCAGCGACTTCTCAGCCGCATCTGTAGCAGTGGTCGAGCGCAGTGCCTCAGAGTCGACAAGTTTCGACTTATTCCACCAGCCACGATGAGCTTCCAGCTCGCGGAATCTGGCCCAGACAAAGTCGCAGCCTCCGGCAGGAATCTTCTTTCCATCCTCGGCACCAGTCAGCGCGCTCTTGATGCCAGTGACAACATCGGCATCGTGCTCGCATCCGATTGCGACCTTGGCCTGCGCTCCATATCCACGGGTTGGGTCACCCCAGTCAACGATCGCGCCCAATCTAGGCTCATCTTCGCCGCTGGGATTGATCTTGTCACGCTTGGGACGTGTTGATCGTGATAGCCTCTTGAAAACGCTCTCACCACTGGCACCAGGAGTGCCCCATGCCTTGCCCTTCTCGCACTTCTGCTTTACGAGATCCAGACATGCACGAGCGTCCTCGATGCTGTTGTGACCAGTCGAGCCATGGCCCTTCTGGATCTCACGGGACAAGTACTTCTGGGACAAGTATTTGAGAGAGGACTTGAGTGGCGGGCCACGAGGATGTGGGTACAACAGAGCCGTGTCGATGATGAATGGGTGCGCAATATGTAATGCGTTGAGATCGCTGACCAGAGAATGTCCGATCAAGATTGTCTGTGGTGTGAGAATGGTGCTCAGCTTTTGCTGTATGTCGTCGAGCGTGGTGGTAACATCCTCGAGCATGGCTTTTGTGATGCCAGAGTATGGTGTCAGATAGTCTGTGATGGGGTTCGCCGGCTTGACTAGTTCGTCAAGCACCACCTGCCCATCCCAATCGACCAGTGATACCCGGGTAAGGCTGAAGACCTGTGGTGTCACGCCGGCTGGTGAAGTGATGCACATCTCGCAGTCCATAGCCAGTACTTTACGTCCTGCTGTCACAGACCCTTGTTGAATGTCTTTCTCTGCAGCGTCACCTGAGGCGAGGCTTGGTATGTTTGTGGTGTCAAACCATCCATCGTCGGTCGTGGTTTTGGCTGATACCCTCCTGGCACTCTCGGCATCAGCGGACAGAGAATCAGCAAAGTGAGCTGGATGCATGGTATAGCCTTCTTCCAATAGTTCCTCGGTGGTAGCCAGCAATTCTGTGACTGGCGTTCGCTTATTTTGCCAGTTTTTGCCCTCTGTTGGCGGCTGTGGTCCTTTGGCCTTCTTCTCCTCCTTGGTTTTGAGTATCGGTGCTGTCAGCATAGCCGCCAAAGGTGAATGCATCTTGGCATACTTGTCGTCACCTGGAGCTTTGATTGGCCATATGTGCTCAAACATGTCAGCAAGCGGTCGCAAAGATTCAGGGACACTGTCGGATTTCAGCTTGACTGGATAATAGTCATCTGGTGACGCTCTGAGCCGACCGCTGTCGTCCTGTGCAGCCTGTTCGCCAGCAGCATTCTGCTTGGAGGGCTCATCTGAATCGATACTGCCTGTGTTTTGCTGTGCTTCAACAGCAGAAGGCGCCAGGTCGATCTTGCCGTCGAACATGCCGGCCTCCAGACCAGGGACCATTAGAGCAACAACTTTGCGCACGTTGGCATGGTGACGGACAGAGCACCATTGCGGTGCAGTGCCATCGGCGAGCAAGTACAATATCAGATTCTGCAAATCACTGATTTTCACAAAGCTTTGCAGGCGAGAGTGCGGCGAATGCGAGATGGATGGGTAGTTGCCATCTTTCTTGGGCAGCTTCTTGCGCTTCTTGTTGCGATTGCTCTCGACTGTCTGCCATTCACCGCCAGAGTCTGCGCCGTCCGTCGCGCCATTGGTCCCATTTGCGCGGTCGTGGCCCGGAGTGGTTGAGTCCTGCGATGTGCCATCGGGATCTCGCAGCATCGACAAGGTCTCGGCAACACCCATACGGTTGTCGGCCTCATACTGGTCGCGAGAACGCTTGCCGCCCCCCATATTTGCGTCGAGCGGTCGAGGTGAAGTTGGTCGCGGAACCGCAACAAATTTGTGGCGTCTGATCTTGAAGCAAGGGAAGCGCGAAAATGCAAGGATCATCGGCTCGGAACGTAGCCGCCTTTCCTCCCGAGAAGATCAAGCCCTCTTTACGTTTTGTGGCAGGCACATCCACAGTTGTAACACATTGAGATATCGAATTGCTAACGGCGCATGATGGCGATGCATCTGACTGAGCCTTGATGGTCGATTGGTTACAGTGGTCCGCCTTCTCCACGATGGACAGGCTTGCATCACCCAACCTTGATCCTTTGTGTGGATATCCAGCACCCTAGCGCTCGACAAGACAAGGCTTCTAAACATCCCTTTTCCTCTTCCGCGTCTTTGCCATCGACCTCATCAAGATGCGTATCTCTCCGCCTCCCGAGGATGGTCTGCATCCAGCATTCCCACCCAGTCCGGACCCGTCCCGCAGTAATACAGTGCTTCCAACGACCGTGTTTGCAGCCACGAGCTTAGGAGCACTGAGATGGATCTTCGCCGCCACATTCAGACGACCAGCTCCACTTGCATCGGCGTGCAAGACTGTTGCTTACGCTGCGACATCTCTCGGGGCAACCCTTAGCATTCTCCAAGATCTCAACGCCATCGCGGTTAGAAAGTTTCTCGCCAGCCAGAATGTCGAATGCCCAGCACCTAAGTTCTTTGACAGGCTCGGGAATTTCGATCAAGACGATAGACTGTTTCTAGGAGGATGTATTGGAGTGTTCGCAGCAACCCGCATGCGAGGACCTTGGACCGTAACGGGTTGGAAGAGATCTGTAGCTGCCTTTACGCTGGGTTCTTTTGCCTCTGACATTGTGTATGGAAGCTATCGTACCTGGTCGTGGGACGTTGGCGAAACGAAAAGGTACCTTCAGGAACATCAGAAATGGGTCGCGCAGCGTGATGAATGACGCTCGCGAGTCGCTCAACATCACCCACTGGGAATGTTGGTGACTTCCACTGCCAGTCTCGAGATCGGCTCAACACCTTCTGGGTCGGGAGGCCATCACCACTTGGGAGGAATGCCGAACTCCTCAGAACAGGTGAAGGTAGTGGAGGAGGGTCCTCACCTTGCGCTACAGTCACCTGGTGATACAGAAGCAGTCCCGGCCGCAGCCACCAACTATACCTGGTCGTCTCCACAGCCAAGCCACGATCTGGAGCAACACATCGCTAGACTTTCCGAACGGCGAGGAAGTCTTGCTCACGAGGCTGAGCTTCTATGGGCGTGGCTATCAGAGAAAGAAGCTCTTTATTACAGCCAATTCAAGTCAATGGGAGAGTCCGACACGCCTGAAGCTCGAGAAAGACTGGCCTATATCAAACAACTGGGAGGTGCGCATGCTGCGGTGTGGCGCGAAGTTAGTATGTGCGATTGGATGATAGCCGACTCGCACAAGAGGATAGCGCAGCTACAATCCCGGCTGGCTAGCGATGCCGATTGCGTTACCTGGCGTGCTGGGTGCTCAGAGGCAGCGCGTGAGGCGAAGCCAGAACATGCTATTCGATCGTTGCAGAAACTTCAACGAAGCCTGTCTGAGCTTCTAAACTTCAGCCGCCAAAATACAGCGGGTCCTATGAATTTTGTTATCACCAAGACAGCTACTATGTCTTCAGTGGAGGTGATGAATCCCATACAGAACAAGATGACTACGAAGAAAGAAGCCATTGCAGACATAGACAGAGAACTCGAGAAGGTCACGAAGCAGATGGAACTGGATATCAAAGCGACCCGTCTGCTCATAGCTGATCTTGAAAGGGGACTGAAGTGAGAGGTGATATGCCGGTCGACATGTGTATAGTAACAATTTCAGCTTCATATCAGTAGATGGTATTGACACGCTGGAAAGCGAATGTGTAGGCATGGCTCTGAAAGGTCGCCAGGCTTGTGGTCATCGACACACTCCTCTCGATGCAATTAGGTGCGGTTGGAGGTTCAAAACAACTTTGTGAAGTGTTGAGATCGAGCTGGGCAGCTCATGATTACACGCCTCAGGCATTAATGCGTCTCGGTTCATTCCGAGCCAGGATCGGCTTAGCGCAGACCTCGCCAAGTCTCGTTCCTGCCAGTCTGAAATTCCTCCGCACTTCTGGTCGTTCTTGCTGTTTGTTAGCACGCGACGTTCGCAATATCACCAACCGACGACAATACGGGTTTGAGACTTCGCCGCCATGAAGCTCAACATCTCCTTCCCCGCGAACGGCTCGCAAAAGCTCGTCGAAATCGATGATGAGCGCAAGCTCCGCGTATTCATGGACCGCCGCATGGGCCAGGAGGTTCCAGGTGACAGCGTTGGCGACGAGTTCAAGGGCTACATCTTCAAGATCACCGGCGGCAACGACAAGCAGGGTTTCCCAATGAAGCAGGGTGTCATGCACCCAACTCGTGTCCGCCTGCTTCTGTCTGAGGGCCACAGCTGCTACCGTCCACGTCGCACTGGTGAGCGCAAGAGGAAGTCTGTTCGTGGCTGCATTGTCGGCATGGACCTGTCTGTCCTCGCTCTTGCCATTGTCAAGCAGGGCGAGCAGGACATTCCAGGCGTAACGGATACCGTACACCCCAAGCGTTTGGGTCCAAAGCGCGCGACCAAGATCCGCCGCTTCTTCGGTCTCAGCAAGGAAGACGACGTGAGTACTCCTCTGGAGGCTCTATGCCTCTTCGCCAACCCACCAAGCGGTGCTGGTTGAGTCTGGGACCACAGTCATACTGACATGTTGTTCTATAGGTCCGCAAGTTCGTCATCCGCCGTGAGGTTCAGCCAAAGGAGGGCAAGGAGGGCGCGAAGCCATACACCAAGGCCCCACGCATCCAGCGTCTGGTCACTCCACAGCGCCTCCAGCACAAGCGCCACCGCATCGCACTCAAGCGCCGCCGCGCAGAAGCATCCAAGGATGCCGCCGTAAGTCATGATCTGTACAAGACGATACAGTAGCAGTCACTGACATCATATCAGAACGAGTATGCCCAGGTCCTCCACAAGCGTGTCAACGAGGAGAAGGCCAAGCAGGCCGAGATGAGGAAGCGCCGCGCTTCCAGCATGCGCAAGTAAGCGTTGCATCTAAAAGGGCGAATGGGAAGTTGAATGCATGGTCTACGAAAGAGGATGCCCAATTTTCAATGTCGATCCGGCAATGGGTGCTCACTTTGACAGTAGAGGGCGGCGTTTGGGTCGGATCAATAGGCTGAGAATCAGTTGACAGCACGGAAAGCTGCCTCGATGTACCACAGCAAAACGTCTCTTCCCACGTGCAATATGAATCCCACCTCATTCGTGATCTCGGTGAATGTTGTCATTCACATGTTTTCCATACCCGCGCTTTCCTCGTTGCCGTGGGGCAGGTATCGCTTCGGCCCGTGTGGTGAATCTCGAGTGACAGCGGAAATTGAAAGCTTTAAGCTCTTGCTACACGCTCTCACCATGACACCAGCACCGCTACGCACATTCGCAAGACTGCAATTCCTAGTGTCGCGCAGTCATGGCGACCAACTCTATCAAGTTACTGACTGGCAACAGTCATGGCCAGCTCGCGAAGCAGGTCGCTGATCGGTAGGAATTTCTGCAGGCGTCACATGCAGGCGTCGGTACTGACATGCCGCAGACTCGGTATTGAGCTAGCCAAGATTATGGTCCTGCAGTACTCGAACAATGAGTCCAGCATATCGATCGGAGAGTCTGTCCGCGACGAAGATGGTACATTGCATCGAGAGCTGCGGCAGTCTATCATGCACACCATGTCTAACAGTTGGCAGTCTTCATATTACAGTCCACCGAGCCAGGCAACATCAACGACCACATCATGGAGCTCCTCATCCTCATCAACGCTTGCCGAACAGCCTCCGCTCGTCGCATCACCGCCGTACTACCGAACTTCCCCTACGCCAGACAAGACAAGAAGGATAAGAGTAGGGCTCCTATTACCGCAAAGTTGATGGCGAATATGCTGCAGACGGCGGGCTGCAGCCACGTCATCACCATGGACCTCCACGCAAGTCAGATCCAAGGCTTCTTCAACGTGCCAGTGGACAACCTCTACGCCGAGCCTTCGACTCTCAGATGGATCCGGGAGAACCTTGTAGTCCAAGACTGTGTCATCGTCTCCCCAGATGCTGGAGGAGCGAAAAGAGCTACGAGCATAGCAGACGGTCTGGATCTAGGCTTTGCCCTCATCCACAAGGAGCGTGCCAGGCCCAACGAGGTCTCGCGCATGACTCTGGTCGGAGACGTCAAGGGGAAGATTGCCATTATCGTGGACGACATGGCAGATACCTGCGGTACCTTGGTCAAGGCCGCAGATGTGGTTATAGAGCACGGTGCGAAGGAGGCCATTGCGATAGTGACGCACGGTATCCTCAGCGGTGACGCTATCTCCAAGCTGAACAACAGCAAGTTGAGGAAGCTGGTGGTGACGAACACAGTGCCGCATGAGGAGAAGAAGAAGCTCTGCGATCGCATTGAGACGATTGACATCAGTCCAACTGTAAGTGCTGACACGGTCCGACTAAGTGGGAATTCCCAGGATCTGACTTGAAGCAGCTCGCCGAGGCATGTCGCCGAACGCACAATGGAGAGAGTGTTAGTTTCCTCTTCAAGCATGCGCCCCTGGATTGAGGAGACTGAGCCATGACATTACGATAACACTTCCATACTGCAACATTGCAAGGCGGCGGCGTGCAGGAGTACTTCTAGACTAGCGTTCAGATACCAATACGGCATGGGCTGTACATGTAGGTATAGTAAAACGGACATGGAATGCATTTTGGGTTGATCAATATGCTGTACGAAGCCAAGGACTGAGGCCATTGTCAATGACACCGATGAAGAGCCCGCGAAGTCTTGTGTTGTCGAAGCACCTTGCTGCTCGTACGCTGTCATGACGCCAGGAGCTGAAGCAACTTGACCAAGGCTGGACTGAGGCCTCGAGGTTTACATGGTACCCGTGGTACCTAGTACTGCTGAGCCGATGGCAGACCGAAGAAACTATCCGAGGACTTCGTAACTTCGTCCTCTTCTTTGGCCTGAGGTATCCATATCTTGGGAGCTTCACATCGCTTGAGAAACGGTCCAGGCAGCAGGCAGCATGATATGCACTCGAGTCATGTTGCTGCAAGTGGTGGCTTGCACGTGAAAGCGTGTGCATCGATCTGGGAAACACACTGAACCTTGATTGTTGTCGCCGGTTGATGTAGAAGAGACTGTGAAATGTATCGGCGGTCGCGGAAGCAATGTGTCACGGCCCAATGCATCTAGCGGCGCACCAATGCCTTTGATGATGGTTGGCCAATGCCTCCACAGCATGCGAAAGTAGAGGATGAGGTTGACCTGTCGCTTTTGACCTCCCTCACAACCCCAGTGTTTCAGCGCTCCTGCCCAATCGATTGTTGTGCAGCCCTGCCACGCTAGCATCGGCATTGAAGAAGCGCGTGCCGCAGCCAAGGTAGCGCGAACTCTCACGCGTCGTTCCAGCGACCGAGTGCATCTGATATTACTCACTATGTCCCGCCCTCTGCGCTGTGCTGCTTGATATCTCCCTCACCAGACTGCACCGTCCATCAGAGTGCACATCCAGTCTGTCTGAGATCCTTGCGAACTCCAGAAGGCACGCTTCAAGAGCCCAATGGCTGCCTTGGCTAGCGCGTGAGCATATCAGGACCCTCGACTTTCACCACCTTGAGAAACATCCGAGTCCGACGACGCCCTCTGCTCTTACACCACCCACATCCGCCTTCTTGGTCGAGCCATCCATCGCTCTCGATTCATTCCTCTGTACAGTTAACGACGACCTGCTTGCTCAACGATTACGACGCTTTACGATCCATTGCTGTTGATTACCGCGCCCACCACCCGAAACGACCAACTCCTGTACTGTATTGTACTGTATTTCATGACCGCGTAGTCGTTACACCACGCCTGCTCGAGGGGCTCATCCTTGCTCCTGGAGCTCGTTGTCCAGGAAACAGCAGCGTGTGTTGGCAAGGGGACGTCGAGGGCATAAAAGAGCGCCGGCCGCCCTTCGTGCACCTCTGGTGGAGGCATTCTGTTTTGGAAGATTGGGTGGACTCGGGATACAAGAGCTGCGTATGGGCCGATCACCTGAGATCACTTGACATTCTGGTTGCCTGGTCACCGAGGCTGCATAAGCTGTGCGTCAACGCATCTGAGCTTCATCAAGAGCTGCCTTTTCACGACAGCCGGCTGGCAAAATGGACAGCGATGAGCTTACACAGCAGACACAACAATGCACTCAAGATGTCCTCGATCCACGCCGCGAAGGAAGGAACAACTCCGGTCTCTCGACCGAAGACATCTCGGATGTCATGTGCATCTTTCACCCTGGCACACCGGCAGCCTACAACTTAGCCAACTTCACAGCTCAACGTGCGCCGCAGTACATCTTGGAGGATGTCGACCTGAGTGAAGAGGAGCCGCTTCCTGCTGAAGCCACTCAGGACTTGGACGATGATCAAAAGACGTTTATTCTACCTGGAAGAGGAGATCGACCCATTCAGTCCTATGATTTCGCGTTTCGTTTCTCCACCAAGACACTCCAACCTGCCTGGGGCATCACCTTTGGGCGCAATCCAGACTGGTGTGACATTATCGTCTCTGGCGATGTGCACAAGCGGGTCAGTAACATGCACTTCGCTCTGTACATGAATGAGGCTGGCGTGATCATGCTTCAAGACACCTCCACCAATGGCACCATGGTCGATGATGTCCTTCTAAAGAGTAAGACTGGGCAACATCCTACTGCTCGCATGCTTAACCACGGATCTGTGATTCAGATTTTGTCACCGTCTCCGGAGGAGGCTATCAAATTCATTGTTCGCATTCCATCGCGCACCGGGTTCACAGATCAGTACTTGGCGAAGTTTGATGCGTACCTCGCCAGACAGATCGAGGCAGAAACAGCATATCGCAAGGCTCGCGGTGACGAGACCTCGCCACTGAAATGGAGAACCACACAGAACGCGGGAAACAGTGCTCTTCGCGCTCCGATCGTCTCCGATCAATATGGCATGCACTGGGACGGTGGGATAAAGTTCAACGTTGTCGCACAGATCGGCAAGGGGGCCTTCGCAAGTGTATATCAGCTCGCAACCAAAGGCGAAGGTCATCTGTATGCTGCGAAGGAGTTGGAGAAGCGCAGATTCATGAAGAACGGCATCCTGGACCGGAAGCTCGAAAACGAAATGAACATCATGCGGCAAATCAATCACAAGAGTATTGTAGCATATCACGGCTACGAGGACGCTCCCAACCACCTGTACATCATCATGGAATACGTTGGCCGTGGCGATTTGCAGCAACACCTAGCTGAGACTGGTCCTCTGCTCGAGTATACTGCCAAATCCATGTCGATACAAGTCCTCGACGCTCTAGACTATCTGCACAAGAAGAACATCACACATCGTGACATCAAGCCGGACAACATCCTTCTGGAGGAGCGACAGCCGCACAACTTCATTATCAAGCTTTCGGATTTCGGCTTGTCCAAGGTCGTGGACACCAATGATACATTCTTGAAGACTTTCTGCGGAACTTTGCTGTACTGCGCTCCCGAAGTCTTTCCTCACTACGACGGTCCACTGAGCAAAGGTGTCAAGCGACCGCGAGCTCCGCCCAAGCAGCACTCAAACAAGCAGCACACTTACAGCCAAGCCGTGGATATCTGGTCGTATGGTGCAGTGCTGTGGTACTCCCTATGTCACAAGCCGCCGTTCGAGGGAATCGCCGATCACACCGGTCGCGGTATGTTCGATAGGATCATGATGACTCCACTGGACGTTTCAATGTTGAAGAAGACTTCTAAGTCAGCTGTCGCGCTGTTAATCCAGATGCTCAACACCGACCCCTCTACTCGACCGTCCGCGGAGACATGTTTAAAGCATGAATGGTTCGCCGATCAGCCGCCGCCTGTGCATCGCCCACAACAGGCTGAAGTCCTTGGTGCCATCGCAGAAGAGCCCGAGGCGGATGCTACGGCTGGTGCAGATCCCGACGTTGCCGCACTTAGTATTCAGGAGAAGCCAAGCAGCCAATACAGTGAGGTCAGCCTGAATTCATCAGACATGAATTTCTTCGACCCTCGTCAATCAAAGCGATTCAAGCTCGATCACGATGAGAACGAAGAAGAAGAGCTGGTCGACTCTAGTCCGGAGCTGTACGACTCGATTCCTATCGCTTTGCAGCAGAATGGCCAGGCCCAGGTTGACGTCCAGGCAGAGACTGAGTCGAAAGTCAAGCCGAAGAAGCTCTTCGGCGAGATAAGTCAATCTGACCTGCAGCACACGGCGTACGGACAGCGTGCGAACACGACACAAGCCAACTACAGCAGCTCTGTATACTCTGAACACGTTCCCGAGTCCGAAGACAGTCGCGGTGGCGAACGATCATCTTCACAGGATAACAGAGAGATGTCTCCTAGCCTCTACGGTACAGAATCTATGGTCCGGGGAATGAACATGGATTCAGCTTTCGGTCAGACATCTGACGGTGTCGATCCGAAAACACCTTCCAGCTTTGG